>NW_024884697.1:30900721-31007858 GCF_019232065.1 Centrocercus urophasianus | reverse complement strand
AAATAAAATAAAATAAAATAAAATAAAATAAAATAAAATAAAATAAAGACTTCTAAACTTACGAAGCTTGGTTGTCTGTTTCTGTGAAGTGGTTTTAGTCATCGTGAACAATCAACGATGTTGTACACTGTGTATTTATACATACTATAAATGCAGTTGCTGTCCTGATTAAGATTCCATGATAAGTACTTTTTGTCATAGAACTTTTCAGTTTCTTATAGTTTAGATGAATATATGTTGTTTTTGGTTTTTATTTCAGTCTGATATCGGTGTTGGTATGCATGGACCTATGTGTAAAATGTCAGCTCAAGGCAGTTACGGAGAAGACAGAAATTGCTGCAGCAGACCAGTCCTTCATTCCTGTAAAACAGTAAAATCAATGTTTTGGCTAACGAAAAGAAATGTAAATGATTCCTGGACCAAAATAATTGCAAAGCTAGATCTCAAGAAAGGTTTTAGAAGAGGAAGAAATGAATATTGATACTCAGGTTTGTGTTGGCAAGGGTAGCAAATAAGCATTGTGTTCTGCTTTGTGGAGCTGACAGCAGATTTCTAAGGGTCCATATACACACTTGGTGTAAACTAGCTTCAATAAATGTTCAGACTGTAATTTATAATAATTTTATGCTTGGTGTCACAGTTCTATGTTATGATAATATGTCACAGAAAAATATATGAGATTCCCTCTTTCCCACGATTGCCCCTATTTGACAATTCTGAGTTGCTTCTTTTGTGTAGGAGTTTCCCACATAACTATGACAATTTTGCCCTGAAATCACCTTCTTTTATTTTCACAAGATCTATAGAACAGGATATCAGTGACAAATTGATGGTTTCTTCTGAAGCTCACAGACTTTCTTTGGATTACCTGGATGAGAACAGTAAAGATCATTTTCAGTCCTGGTTTGAACTCAGTGCCGAAGAGATTTTGCACTTAACTCTATGAGTCACTGAGTGTCTCATGAACAGCTTTTTGGTAATGAATAAACGAATAAAACTCTTGATATCATCCTTGAAAATCTGTTCCATGTTAGACTAAAATAATTTGAACTTTTAGCTGCTCAGGAAATATCAATCAGCTACCTGTCATCTTAATACATTTAATTATGCATAGAGCTATTTTGCACAAACGAATGAAATAAAATGCTTGTTATGTCATAGAACTGAGAAGGACAAACAGGAGAAGCTATGTCTCCTTATCTGCTTGGAATGAATATGGCATGAAAATTAACTAAACTGAACAATAATACACCAAATTTGGTTTTTTACACATATAAATTTGAAGGGTAATGGGGTCCATGAAGGCAGGATGTTCCTCAAGAAGGAAATCTTAAAGGCACAGTAGCAGGCTGTCCATCTGTGCCTTAAAATGAGTGGGTGGCGAGGAAGAGACGCTTGACTGAACTGGGAACATTTGCCAAAGCTCTGAGAGAAAAAGACAGTTTACCATCTTTGGAAGAGGGACCAGGCAATTCAGGAGGAGTACAAGGATTTTGCTAGAATATACAAAGAGAAAATTAGAAAGATGAAAGGTTAGCAAGAACTTTATCTGGCCGCTATTGTTAAAGATAATAAAAATATTTTTCCAACTATATTAATTGCAAGAGGAGGGCCAAGGAGAATCTCCATGCTTTATTGGATGTGGTAGGGAACACTACCACCAAGGATGACGAAAAGGCTGAGGCTTTCAATGTCTTCTTTCTTTAATAGTCAGACTAGTTATCCTCTGGGTACTCAGTCCACTGAGCTGGAAAACAGGGATGGTGAGCGAAATGAACTCTCCCACAATTCAGGAGGAAAAAGCAACCTGCTACTCCAGCTAGACTATCACAAGTCTATGGGGCAAGATGGGATCCACCCAAGAGTACTGAGGCAGCTGGCAGAAGTGCTCACTGGTCACTTCCCATCATTTATTAGCAGTCCTGGTCAATCAGGGAGGTCCCTGGAAACTTGCCAATGTGGTGCCCATCGATTGAAAGAGTTGGAAGGAAAATCTGGCCTACATGCCTACCGGCCTGTCAGAATGACCTCAGTATCAGAAAAGGTTATGGAGCAGATCGTCTTGAGTGTGATCCTGCGACATGTGCAAGATAGCCAGGGGAACTGGCCCAGCCAGCATAGGTTCATAAAATTCAGCTCCCACCTGACTAACCTGATCTCCTTCTATGACCAGGTGACCCACCTGGTGGATGAGGGAAAGACTGTGAATGTGGTCTGTCTAGACTTCAGCAAAGCCTTTGACACTGTCTCAGTATTCTGGAGAAAGTACATTATTCACTGGATAAAAAGCTGGCTGAAAAGCCAGGCCCGGAGAGTAGTAGTAAACAGAGTTAAATCCAGCTGGTGGCTAGTCATAAGCGATGTTTCCCAAAGCTCAGTATTGGGGCTGGCCCTTTTTTGGTATCTTTACTGATGATCTGGATGAGGGAATTGAGTCAGTTTACAGATGACACCAAGTTAGGAGGAAGTGCTGATCTGCCTGAAAGTTTGAAAGCTCTTCAGAGGAAGCTGGATATGCTGGATCAATAGGCCAGTTGTATGAGCATTAATAAGACCAAGCATCTTGTCCTGCACTTTGGTCGCAACAAGCCCATGCAATGCTACAGGCTGGAAGCAGAGTGACTGGAAAACTGTGAGAGTGAAAAGGATTTGGGGGTGTTGGTCGATGCTTGTCTGGACATGAGCCAGCAATGTGCCCAGGTGGCTAAGAAAGTCAATGGCATCCTGGCTTGTATCAGAAATAGAGTGACCAGCAGGAGCAGGGAAGTGATCTGTACACTGCACTGGTGAGGCTGCACCTTGAATATTATGTTCAGTTTTGGGCCCCTCACTGCAGGAAAGACATTGAGGCCCTGGAGCTTGTCCAGAGAAGGGCAACAGATCTGTGAAGGAGCACAGACCTGGAGCACAGGTCTTAGAACTGAGCAATAGGATGAGAAGGAATGGAGTCCAGTTGCTCCAGAGGAGGTTCAGTTTGGATATTAAGAAACATTTCTCCTGAGAAAGAATATTGAGTGTTCAAGAAAAGAGTAAACGTGGCACTGAGGGACATGGTTAGTAGGCATGGTGGGAATGGATTTGTGGTTGGCCTAGGTGATCTTAGAGATCTTTTCCAACCTAATGAATCTATGATATGGATGAGCTGTATGAACGTTGTTACTATGTCTGATATTAGCAGCTATTTATTGCACATCTTCGTGTAGTGCTTGGATTTTGATTGGTCGTAGGAAGTATTAAGCAGCACCCACCTTTGATTTCTTTGTGCTGTTCCATTTAAACATGTGAAATGAGATGATCTTACCAGGCCTGAGGTAAAAACAAACCTCACAACTTGGCTTAAAACTGTGAGATGTGTGATCTCACTGTGTGATCTTCTCGAGATTAGGTCACTGGCAAATAATTGTTGAACTGTATTTCCTTGCCTGAGAAATTAAGACCTGATTTTTTTCTCCATTATTACTATTCATATATATTGGAGTGAAGTGGTACTGTTTTAACTCCTCTTCCTTTTTGTTTTCTGTACATTTATTGAACTAATTCATGTCTTAAAAAGATGTTTTAACATGAAAAATTCTTGTTCCACTATTAACTTGAACTTTGAGGCCGTAATAAAAATACACGGGAGTATGAATCTTGACTTCCTTAGTGCATTCAGAGATCAGTGAATTTCCTTCAAGATTTCAAAAGTTGGAATTCATTTAATATTTTCTTATAAACTCTAATATTTTTAGATTTACTTTCCTGTATTTTCATTTCTGTTTGCAGCAGATAGATGGTAGGTTTATGACGGTGAAATGCAAACACTCAACAATAGATTTAATTTGCTTGACAGCATCTTTGGATAGTCTAAACATTTCCTTTCAAAACGTGTATAACTTAAATGGTAGGGCCATGAAAGCCTCCTGGGCAGGGAACTAATTTTCAGTGTTGTAATAAAAAAGCAGTGTGTGTCAAAGGGTATGCAGCTCTTTTGTTAACTGGGAACATTTTACTGCAGTGTTTGTCTGCAGCAGTATACTTGCATGTCTATTCTGCAGTGAAAGTAAAATCCTCTCTTCAGAGTACAGATTTAAAGGATTTTTTTTTTTTTTTTCAGACGCTCAAGGATGTGATAAAAAGAAACTTTTAAAACATCTTTCTAAAACAGAACTCAGGGACTTTGTTTATTTTTCACAAGTTGGGGAATCTCTTCAATAAGGCATTTTATCTAAGAGAGTCTGAAGAAGAAGACACTGATACAGAGTCACTGAACAATAACGTAAATATAGCAGTTTCTCTCTTTGGACAGGGAGAATATCTATTGACTTCCTGATCCTGTATTATCTATGAAAAATTGAGTGTTTCCCATTGGAATCTGTGTCAAGATTCTGTGTTTGTTATGATTTGAGATTTTGCCTTCTTTGGTATTTAGATAAGAGTATTTCAGTAGTGTTGTCAAAAGGAAAAATACAGGCAAGACTGTCATTGGTTTTTGTATTCTGAAAGCTGTAGTCATTGCCTGGAGAAGCATCCAGATGAATCTAAACAGGAAAGGAATTTGCAATGTAAAGCATAAATTAAATACATTGCCTTTCTATTTAGTTTGTTATCTGGAAGTCTGGAAGTAATGTGTGAACTGACATAATTTTAGTGACTCTGCTAGGGGACTCGCTTAAGCGGGGAGATTGGACCAGATGATTTCCGGGGGTCCATTCTGTGATTCTCTGATTTTGAAGTACCTGGATGTGTGGAACAGAGAGAATTTGGACACAGAGGCATGCATACACAATATAAGACAATCTTTAGTTCAGATTAGCAGGCTCATTTTTGAGGAGGACATACGATAATTTGTGAATATGTAGTAATGTTAGCATCTCAGTTCCTACTATTTAGGTATATAAGCCATATCTTTCATTGTAAAAATGTTTTTCTATGGCCTAAAAATTTTTCATATATATTTAAAAAAAAGGACTTTTACATTCATTCATTCAACAGAGCTCAGCTAATCAGTGCCAGAGGAGATTGGCCCCAAAATGTGATACAAGATAATGATGGCTCAGTTTGGCTGCCCTTTTGCTGCTTTCTCTCTTTACTTCAAAGCAAAAGAAGAAATGTTAATGCTTACTGAACAATTCCACATTTAGCAAATAAAAGGCAACTTTCATTAGTCAGCTTCATCACGCCTTGCATAAGAATGTGATAGAGTGGTGATTGCTGTTTGATCCATCTGTGTGTTATGATTCATGCTAATGGAACATGCATATGCTCTGATGAAGAGGAACTTAGTGAATAAATTCATTTAAAAGACATCCTCAAAATGTCTCACATTCTTTCAGTCCTTGAATAGGACTAGAACTGCAACAATGTGAGGTCAGTTCCCCAGCTGGGATAAGTCAACTGACAGTGATATAACAAGCCATTGCAACACATCAGGATTCTGACATTCATCATTATCAGAATTTGCCTAACATGCTTTGTTAAATTATTGGCATATAACTTTATGTGAAAACTAGTTAATGAAATTAGTATATATGAGATAGGAAATACAACATCAGTGATAGGATTATTTTAGAAGCATGTTACCTAATCTTTTTTTTTTTTTTTCCCCTGAAGATTTTCCTAAATCCATATAATCTGCATTACTTAATATGGAGCTTAAATACATGGCTGTCAAAGTTAAATATTTTTTAAAAGATTCCAGATATTCCAGCTGCTTTGTTTGAAAGTATTTAGGTGGTATTAAAGTGAAAAAGAAAGTGCAAAGCTTGCCTGATTTATCATAAAATTCTAAGAGAAGTAAGAAAGATTTCAGGATAACAGAGGAAAATCAGATACCTCAGTTTCATGACTGAAAACTTTGGCAGTTTCTGTTCTTTTGCTGTGCCTACAGTCTGTCTTTAAAATGTTTATAGCAGTTTTGAACTTGGTCAAGGAAATGCCAGTGGTTGTTATAATATATTTTATTCTTCGAGCTCATAGGTAATGTGGTAACAGTAGTCTCATGTTCTTCCCTGCACACTGATGCACTTGAAATCCACTTTCTCTATGGCTTCTACACCTTCTCTTCGTTTCAAAGAGTATTATCCTCTTACTACCTTATTCAAATGTTATCTTATCCTAATGTCTTCTAGGACATTATTAAATATTTGAGGAAATAATTCACCTGTGAAAGGCAGGTTTTGGTTACCTATTTGGGAATGTTTATATCTCTGCAATCATTAGTAAAAGTTGATGGAAGTGTGGAACTCTCGCACAGACACAGTTGCACTGTTGAATGTTCAAAACAGCTTTCCTGGTGTGGGATGGGAGAAATCCTATCCTGCTGCAAGGCAGAATGCAAGGTGTTCTGTGATCCTGCAGAGTGTTGCAGACTTGGCAAGATCCAAGGAAGCAGAGAGGAAAAAGCTGAAAGGTGGGAAGGCTGTTATTTAATTCTGAGCTATTCTGTGTGCACCCCAACCAGCTGCACACAGGTGAATAAAGTATGAAAGTTGAAACTATTTTGAAAGAAAAGCTTCAGTGTCTGCTAGGATAAAGCTAACTTCTGTCACACATTTAATTTGATTTGAAATTCTAGTTCTGAAATTATTTTTCAATATTTCAAATTTTGAAAATTACATAGTAATATTTAAAAATATAGAAATAATGTAAGTATAAATATAAAACTATAAGCTAAGCAGCTTTTTTAGGTCAACAAAATGGCTGCTCCATTTTTTTGTGTGTTAGAGGACAGTTGTTCTTTGAGCTTATCAGCGCAGAAGGTTTTTCATGAAGAAGAAATGGGCTGGTGACTAATTAGAGCTATTCTGACATACGGGGAATGCTTAGCAAGAGGTGTGTTCTTGGTTTGCTGGACGAGGACTACTGAAAATGTGAAACGTGTTGAAAAAAATAAAAAACTAAAACAAAACAGAAAAAGAAAAATGGTTTTGTTTTGAACAAAAAAATACTTCAATTTTTGAATATTTTAATCTTTTAAAAAACAATATATTCTGTAGGTGCATTCTGAACTGAAATAGTCTTTAATAAGTTACAAATTGAAGTGTTTATTTTAAACATTTTGACTGATTCAGCACAAGTTCATTAATTGGTTGGTTTATCTGCTTAGAAAATGTTCTGCACAAAAGCTGTCATGGAAAGTTTCATAGAGCTGTAGTTATGCTACAGTGTATTTTTCACCACGTACAGCACATATAGCTGTCACATTCCAAAACTCACGGTAAGAAAAGACTCAGTCTAAATAAAGTCATGAATTTTTTATAGATGCCATTAATTTTTGTGAACTCTTTCTGCTGTTGAATGGAAAAATATTTCTTTCTATACAGATATGTGCAGACAATGTTAGTAAGCTGACCAATATAGCATACTAAAGGATGTGTGAAAATGTGTATTTTTAATCTAGGTTGTATTATTACCTTGGTATTTACAACTTCTATAGATTCTTAGGATAGGAGAATGGACCGTTTAGAGAAATAGTAACGGGATTTGAAGATTGTCATTTCTAGGGTATTGATTTATGTACCAGGCTGGGTTGCCACCGTCTGAATTGAGTGTTTTGTTTGCCCTATGTGAAATGAGTGCTAAATTTTTAGTGGAAAGTTGTCCAAATGGCAATAATGCCATTGAGTTTTGTGTTAATCATGAGCCTTTGCTGCTTACAGAAACCACAAAACCAAGTAGACATTAAAGCTTCTCTCATATCTCTGATGAGTGATCTTCTCTTTTAAGGCACTCCTCCAGGATATCCTTGACAGTCATATGCTGTAGTCACCATGCCAAATACCTTCTCAGTCAGTAATGAAAAACCTTCACAACTTGAACACAGGCAGCGCTAAATCAAAAATGCCAAAGAAAAGTCTGGAGACTAGAATTTTTAACTGTGTTGGAAAAGTGTTATCTCTCAAGGACTTGGGAGCAAGGGACCACAAACTAAATCACATCAAATGGTTGATTATCTTGTGTCTGATTTCAGTGAAGAAGCAATGAACACTGCATGACTAAATCACGTTTATAGGTTTGAAAATGCTTCACTACAGACTGATGCAAAATAGAAGGTTCACTGGATGGAGGAGAACAGTGAACATTTGCCCAGGAGAATATTAAATACAAGAATAGTACCTCATGCCTACGCTTTGCATCTTGACCAAGTAGTTGATAACTTAATAGAAAAAAAAAACAATAAAGGCTTTTTGTTCTGATTTTTTTCTCCTCCTCTTGCCTCCCCTCCTCTCAGGTGCAACAGATACCTGAGCAATGGATAATTTCACACATTAGGATGTTCCAGTAGGAAGCATCCAACTCCGCAGGGCATATGTCTTGAGGGAATCCAGAAAATAATGGGCTATTTCTCCATGGCAGCTTCATCGATCAGCATCAGATTTTGTATCTGAAAGCTCAGAAATGACAGAAGTGTCTTCCAGGGACAAGCATTTATCAAGAAGATCCTCTGAAATACGTCAAGTAAAGGAGGTAAATCTCCTAGACTTTGGGCTCCTAAAGAATCATCTAACAAAGGCAGAAGTCTCTAGAAAAGACTAATCCAGGTGTGTTTAAGATCGTGGCAACTCTAAGATTTCCTTAATCCTACAGCATGTGCCAGGTACCGGTAGCCATATATCTGCACAGCCCCTTCACTGTGTGTAGAAAATTACTGACATTTAATTTGAAATCTTGTGGAAAAGGAAGGTGGTTTATTTTAAACAAAGCTGATTTAACTCAAATTCATTCTTTTACAGATTTCACTCATTCCCACCTCCACATACTGAACAGTACTGAGGTGTATTTATTGAGGTGATTTAGCCAGAATCACTTAATGTGAGGTGAAGGTCATAGGATGCTGACTGTTGAATCTTCCTAACAGCATTTTAGTTTTCTTGATTGGTAATGACAAACAGGGTTTTGGGAAGGCCTTTTATCCTTCAGGATTCAGCAGTTTCTACGGCATGGCCCTTTTGCCTCAGAAATTTGCTTACTTCAGCCTTCATAAATTTTAGGCAGGTTTGCTGGACATAGTTTATGTCTCCTAATTTCAGGTAACTCAGAGTTGTAACCTATATTCCTGCTGAGCTGGCAAGAAGAGGAAAAGCTTATGTCACGTGCTGTAACCTTGCTCTACTCCTTTTCTTGAGGCATAGGGTCTTCCACTGTTGAGTCATCTCTGCTGTTGACTTGGCAGAGTACATATGCTGGTCTCGATGGAAACATCACGTCTCTGAATATTTCACTGCTGTTGTTTGTGTCCTTGGTTATCAGTATAGGCCATTCTTCTTTTAACCCTATTCTTCTGCTTCTTCTTTCTTATGCATATTGGTATTCCACTTAATACAAAGCAGTATTATATCTGTATAGGTATAGTTCAGGACACATCTGTTCTGATGGGCAAGAAGGCAAAATACAGGAAAATACAGACTTTTGAGAGGTCTAACTCTGAATTTCATATGTTCCTGTGATATGTAGAAGAGGACCTTTACAGTCTATGAACATGAATAGTGAGCATTTTCAGAGAATAGCTCTGGGGCTGAAAATCTCATCAGTGCTGTGCAAGGTGAATCAGTTACATATTTGGAACTTGACAGACTTCCAGTGGACATCATTGATACTTTTTCTTTCAGCAGAATGGGAACAAAATATGCAATAATATTTCACATTACAAACCAGAAGGCAGACCCTATCCTCTCTCCTTAAAATTGAAAAATGCTGCATTTTTGCAGTTGTTTCTCTAGCTGATTCATTTTACCAATTAAATCTCATCTTGTAGATGCAGCTACTATATTTACGACTATATTTACATCACCCTCTCTTTGTATTGTGTAAACTAAATTGATTGGTTCTTTGAAATTAATTGTTTATTAACTCATTTGGATTCTTCTCCGTCTTTCTAATTTGATATAAGTCACCAAATTGCCTCATTTTTATGAAAGCCAGCTTTTAACGTAGGTTGGTTTGTTGGTATCATTAAATAAAAGACATTAAGTGACTACTGCAGTTATAGGGAGTTATACAGTGTAGTTTCAACATGATGTGAGTAAAACTTACTACATTAGCAAAATTTTGCTAGTAAAATTTGTTACTAGCTTCATCAGCTGGCACAGCAATATCATGGCAAAGAAGTAATTCTGTTGGGGGTAGTGCAGTGATAAAGTACATAACATAGTCTTCCTGAGAAAACAAAGCTCAAGGGGAAATACACTGTGGCTTGTGTTACTTCTCTCTGATTTATTCTAGCTTTCAATGTCGAATGCTCTAGTATTTTTTTTATGCCTTTAGAATTTTTTTTTGGCTGTATACATTGTATAGATCTAAATGGATTTCCCTGCATGGGTTTTGTCTTTGCTAGGAACCTTCCACTGCTGCTGAAAAACCTCTAGTTTTAGGTCACTTTGCAATGCAGGATGCGGCAGTGCCACTTGAAGTTAGAGAAAATAGTTTGTGCAGCAACCAAATTGAGCCTGGACACACAGCTGGGGCTACTGGAACTGTAAATTACTTGTATTTGTGAGGCAGTTGCATTGGGTGAATTCCCCTGGACATTGTTTTGCCCAGGTGAGGGACAGCTGCTTAGGCTCAGCACTGCTGCAACTCATGTGCAGTTTCCTCCTCATGGAGTGGGTGCCCCAGTGCTACTGCTGCAAACCATGTTCCGGTCTGCTGAGATGTGCTGGGAATGCTGGAAATGGAAGGGTAGACCTGTGGTATTGTGGCTTGAATAAAACAGAAGGGGATATACTGCCAACCTGCTGGTGGGTGAGCAGACACAAGATGTTCTATGTGCAAGTGAAGGATGTAACAATGAGTCTGAGGCAGCATGTTCTGTTTATCTGCAGGTCTGGTTAAAAAGATTTGTCCCTAGGACAACTCTATTTATACCTTCTGCCTGGAGATTCAACTTGGAGTATGAGCATGGCCAGCCCATGCCTAGTTGCAAAATAGGTGTTTCCCCTACTGAGCTTACTGAAGAAGAACCCACCTGTTTTGCAGGCAAATAAGTCCATGATCTCCTGGAGTTGTCAAAACATTTCCTAGTTACATGGAGATATCTTAGAATAACAATTAATCTGAGTGGGTTCTGTGTCACTCATGTCAGATTAAGGTCTAACAAGGTGATTGCTTTTTTCCTGAGCTCCTTACTGAACTTTCTTTATTCAGATTGCTGTTGCCACTCCATTTGATAGCATTAAGCAAACCTTGGAGTTGCTGACTGCGTTGGTTTACCTGAGACATAAGGCACAGGGACAATGACTGGAGCTGGTTCTGCAGGTGCAGCTGCTGTGACCCTGCTGTGCAAATGTGGCTGTGTTGGGCAGAGCAACACTGCAAGAGCTTCAAAGAGCTTCAGTTCCTCCTCTTGGTGTTGATCTCACATAGCAAGTTGTTTAGAGATATTTACTAATTCAGAGAGGAGAAACGCCAAGTGCTGCCCCTGGGAAGGGAGATTTCCTGAGTAGTGCTGGCTGGGGAGCAGCTCTCTGGCACCCTGGTGAGCAGCTGAGCATGGGACAGTTGTGTGTCCTGGCAGCTCCAGAGCTATGCCCCTGGCAGCAGAGGAGCAGCCTCTTCAGCTATAGGGTCACAGACAGAAGACTGAGATCACATTCCTTTATTCAACTCAGACTTTGTCTTTGGGCTCCCCAGTAGCCTGAAGGCATAGGGTGAGCTCAGCAGATGGCACCAATGAGTGCTAGGGCTTGAGCACTTTTTCTGAGATGAGAGACTGTGGGACTGGGGCTTGTTCAACTTGGAGAAAAGGTGGCTTTGGGGGCAGCTAACAACAGCATGCCAATACCTACATGGAGGTTAACGAGAAGACAAACCCAGGCTTTTTGAGAGACTAAGAGGTAATGGAGCTGAAACAGAAGATGGGTGTAAAGCAAAGCTTTTTTCACCATGTGGTTGGCCTCAGGAGGTTACGTTCTCTATCCTCTGCAGTCTTGAAGACCTGACTAGATAAACTTCTGAGCCATCTGGCCTGACCTCAGAACAGACCCCGCTTTGAGCAAAGAGATGCGCCGGAGATCACCTGATATCTCACTTCCATCCTTGCCTAACTAAACAAACATTTCCTTTTCAGGAGAGAAAGGAATAGGACAAAGAAGGATGAAGAGGGAAACTATGTCAGTATATCCCATTTTTGCCCAGGCCACCAGAATTAGGCTTTCACATGGTGTTGCCATTCCCTGTGGTTTGGACTAGTTGTGCTAGTTTGACAGACAAGTGCTTTTACAAGGGACTAACCCTGGGGCTGGCTCTGTGAAAGTCTTATTTCTTAGAGGATTACTGATAATCATGAGGAAACCAAGCAGTAATGGACAAATAGAATAACATGACTTTTTTTTTTTTCCTTTTATTCTGCATCAGTGTTGCAACCTTCAGGTCAAGCAGAGTTTTCATAGAGGCCAGCTCTTCTCTGGCCTGGGACTGGCTGTCTCTGTTCTTTTGCCACAAAATGAGAGGTAGATTTTCTGTGCAGGCATTTTTCTTCTGCTACATTCTCCTTCTGCTGTTTTATTACCTGTGTTGTGTTCTATTCATTATACGAATCATTTTTGTTCTCTAGTGCTGTCTTTTGCATGCCTGTGGCTCAAAAATATACCTTTTACGTGATCAAATACTTCTTAGCAGTTCCTTTAACGCTTATGGGTCATGGAACATTAGGCACCAAATAAGGGCTGTCTGTAAAAGCGCAGAATGAATGGTTCTCCTGCTGCAAGGCCTCACTTGTCACTGTCATAAAAGAAGAAAAACAATATAGCACAGTGGGCACTGTTTTGTGCTGCTGAAAGAACTCAGTAAGGCACTTGGAGAAAGGGTTGAGGAGTGGAGAGAGCCCTGTAGCTGTGTCACAGGTGTGATGTACTCTGTGAAGAACTACAGCTCCTTTTGCAGGCACATATGAGTGCAATGCTTTGGCACCCGTATCCTTGTGAAACCTCAGGTGCTGTCTCTAAAGGCCAGGATAAAAAACAAGAGGCTAAGAAAGGAGGTGGCTTTATTTTTTATTACATAAAATCTCTCTGCTCTGAAGCTTTCTGGTTTTGATAAAAAGAAGAGCTCATCAAATTCAGAATACAGAGTAATAGATTTAGTTTGGAGACTTTTAATCCAGTAATGCTTTTCAACAATCCTAAGAAACAGGTTACTCTATCACATGGATTTACACTAGAGGGTACAGAATTTGTTTGATCGTGTTCCAAAAGTCTAACCTGTTCATAATTTTCTTTGACTTCAACAGTCTACAAACAGAACAGAGAAAAGAAAAAAGCCCAGGCAGACTAAAAAAATATTACAACGTAAGCTTGTATTTCAGTGTTAATCAAACAAATACCAATGCAAATTCTTAGTGATCAGTTGACCAACTAAACTCATAAACAAACAGCAGTTTCTCCCTATGAACTGTACTAGTGATTCCTTCAGATAGTTTCCATGCCGTTTTTGGCATCAGCTTCATTTGGAAAAGGTTCTGTCAATACACACCATGTACAAATAGAAATGCAAGTGGCACTACATATATTTTTTTCTTCTGTTTGTGTTGCTTTTATTTATATTAAAGGTTGCACCATTTTCTAGCTATGTAGGTGAATTTTAATCTCTTCCCTAAATTAGCGGGTAGACAAACCAATCTGTTCCTTTATTTTTAAGAAAATTTATGATTCATTACATAAAGCAGTAATGAGACACTCAACAAAAATTGTGCTCTTCTCAAGATTTGATTGGAATTTCCACTTGCTTTCTCAGAAAGATTCCTTCTCTTGTTGTCTGTTGTGCATTCATAACATATGTTCACATGGATGCACACACTTCATACACATTATCCAGGCTCTATTGGAAGAAGTTTACAGTTGAAAGATGTTGGATGATGCCACCTTCCTGAATGGTCCATATATGGAGTCAAGTCAATCCTTTGTAGGATCTGATATTCAGGTGAACATTTATAGTTCTGTAATTTATGTCTCAGTTCTATAAAGCTGTTAAACTTTCACCTAATACGAGATGTGAATGTAATACAGAATGATTCTTTTACTATTTTTCAGTATTTGTTTAGAAATATGGAGTTCACTTTCTCTGGTGTTATAGGTAAGTCTAGTTGAATTATTTGAAAATCATTTTATCTAGGAGAAAATATGCAATTGGATGCCTAATATAATTCACAGTGTGTTCTAATATATAGCAAGAAATAACAGTTGCTGAAGTGTATGCACATCAAAATAAGAGTTAATTATCTGAAAGACAATAATATTGCTTATGAAATTCTGTCATGGATTTCCTCTATCCTAGATATTTCTCTTTATGCTATTTGCATTTAAATCACTAAAATAAATAGTTTCCTTGAACTAATATAAAATTTTTAGAACAAGCAAATGGAAAAGAATCACATAAGAATACTAACACATCAAAGCATTATAAATAATGTCCAAGATAAATAAGTCACAGTAATTTTTTGTTGAAAAACCTTTCTCAGTTGGAAAACAGTGATGGGACTGAACTCAAACGGCTTGTGGGAAATATCTTTTTTTAAACTACTGTTTTCAAATTGTATTTTAAAAGTTTAAAAATTTTGGAAACATCCTTTTTGCCATTTTCAAATGAAGAGTTTAGTTTTTTCTTAATTGAAGCGTCTGTTTTGAAATGTGTTTTTTGTTGTGTCGTATCAACGATGGAAAGAGAATTTCAAAATGAATTATTCTGACTTGCCCAAGAACATCTTCTGCTTGAATTTTCAATTTGCAGAAAATATTTGAAGTTTTGGCCTTTATTTTCCTGTCTAAGGGAGAGAAAGGCTGTTGAAATCATTAATGTTTCTGTGTAGTAGTAAATTAGTTTCCCACTGAAATCTGTTACAGTACATGAAAAGAGACAGCATGCAGCTACCCTAAGGAGTCCATTGGCTGGATAAACATAAGTAGAGCTTGAGGCATGAGAGAGGAGACTGCCTTCTCAAAACACTTTGCGCTTCCTCTTTAATGTGCTGTGATTTATCTTGTGCAAACATAAGCTGATCAGGAAACTGGTGTTGGGGAAAAATTGGGAGTAAAAAAGGGGGATTGAAGATTATGGGCTCCTAAATGGATGGAGTGCACAGGAGGAAGGCAAGAAGCAAAGCATGTCTGAGAAAGCCCATTGCTTCTAGAAGACTTCTGATGGTGCTTTCCTCAGAGAGGCAAGCTGATGAAGGCTTCTTGCCATTATTTTCTTCCTCTTGGTGATGTTGGTGGTCAGCATGCCAAAGCTAAGAGGTAGATGAGGAGGTGCAGTGAGTTGTTGGGGCCTCAGAGAGAACAGAAGATGAAGAGATCTGTACAGCCAGAGTATCAGTGAGAGGATCTTGAGATGCTGGAAGGGGAACATTGACTTAGAGCTCTTGGGATGCACATATGTCAGGATTTTCCTTTTTCTGATTAAGGTACATCAGTCAGGAATCTCTGAACGACTCCACAAAATCATCCCTGCCTACTGCTTTGTGAGGATTTACCCAATGAGCCCATGCCATGCAATGAGAAGACACAGAAGTAGAGGCTAGGTGAAATACAAATTCTTCTCTAGTAGAGGAGAAAACAAAGTGGGAATTAAGGATAAATCAGTGTTTAGAAGACAGATAGAAAAGGAAATGTAGAATGTTACAAATCTACCAGTGGAGGAAGCTAGAATATTTGCCAGAAGGCAAATGAATGAATTGCATATGAAGTAAAGAGCATGAAGAAGATGCGGACACTCTAGAAGAGAAATGAGAAATAGATATCGGCTTGGAAGAAGTCTCTAGATCTACTCTGTTATTAGAGAATAATAGACACTAAGAAACAAGTCTTCCCCTGCTTCGGTGCATGATTACTACAAAACCATGCATACTAAAATCACTTATAGTACTGTATTTTTTGTGTGATTCTATGAGAAGCATTCAGCATAATTTCAATTTAATTACTGTATCACCTTAGCAGTGCTTCTCATTGGAGGAGCACAGAAATTCCTTCAAACACTGGTTTTAGATTGTCTTGCAGCAGCTTCTAGAGTTATAATTTGAAGTGAAATTAAAACATACAGATATAAAATTCCTTCATTAAAAAATTGTGAGAAAGAATACTTGTTCAGTATGCCAAGAGAATTTAAGCTGTGTAAGTGGTCCAAAGGAATAACTGAGAGAGGAAAGAGGATTATATTACAGCAGAAATGCAAGGATATACTGTCTAGAATGAATGCTGCTTAGCCAGAATGTTGCAGTCTGCTGCAAGAGAAAAACTTTCTTCTTTTTACTGTCAAATATTTACAATATTTGGATTTAATCTTCATCAAATAAATTAATATCAACTTTGTAAAGAAATGGGAAACACATCAAGTTGCATTATTATATATGCCATGTAATGATTATTACAACCTCAGATTAATTTTTCTTTCTTCCAGTAACTTGGTCTTTAGAGGAACAGAAGATTAGCCCTTGATTACTAGGGGGGGAACAATTCACAGTGAATAATTTATTTGGCAAATAAATTATGGCTTAGAATTTATTTCCCTAAATGCATTCATTATAAGTTTTGCAAGGCTTTTATATGAACTATTTTCATTCTATAGAATATTCATAATTGGTTTTACAATTTTCATAATCATTTAAATTTATATAATGAAAGAAACATAACAGATTACATTATCTCAGTCTCTGCCCTGCCATTGCAGAAGCTGAGAAAAGCAGGAAATCTGTAACAGTCAATAGGAATCCTACAATTTAGGACCAAATTATACAACTGCCATTGATTTCTTGCTATTCCATATACATATTTTTGCTAGCAAACATTTAATTTCAACTTGTATCTGGTTAATGTGGATAAATGTTATTGCACCTGTGGAGCTATCTATATGATATATTTGCTGTTTATCCGATGGCATAAAGAAATTTTTTTACTAAAAGTATTGAACAGCTTTTCTGGTAGTTTTGGCAGTTGCTTGTAGAGGCTGAAGCAGCAGTACAGTGGTAGAGATGAAAGACAGTGTAGAAAAGAGTGACAAGTTCCACATCACTAAAAATAATTTTTCCTCCTCACTTCTTTAGTATACACTTTCAATTTCCACTGTCTCCACACATTTGAAACTTTTTCATGTGAGTTACTGCTCTTGCTGTTGAACTGAAGTACATCCCAAGGTACATAGCTCGTTTTGATACTGAGGAAAATGAGCAGTAAAAGCCACTGGTGGTTTCAGGGGAGTGGGTGAATAGTTGTACTTGAACACCTTCCAGTGTTCAGTATTTTGAGCAGTGTGAAGCTATTCCCTACAGTCTCCATCCCTATAGGATTAATGAACATTTGAGTCATGGGAGCTAACAGTGGTCTGTGATCCTGGTCTTTTGTCAGGTTACTTATGGTGCAAATTCATGCATTTAAGAAACAATTTATTTGTTGCTAAGGTTTACACAACCTCCTTTTGAAAAAGAATAATGAAAAATATGCCGCTGCTTTAGGGATTAAATGTTTGTTTGTTTATGTATTTATTTGGGATAGGTGTTGAAGAAGGTGTTATTTCTCAATATTTCTATTTGTGGCTTTTGAAACCAACTCATAGCATCTTGGTAAGGCAGCATTATGACACAAGTAGGCATGACATTGTGGAACAGGAAAGAGTGCATTATATGCTTTCCAAGATAAGTAACCACTGAATCAATAGTTTATGACAAATTTCCTTTATAGCAAAGTTGCCAATTTTAGCAGGTAACAAGAATGTTAAAACTTGGACATTCTACTAACTTCTACTAAAGCAACAGCATCCAACATGCATAAAGTCCAGTTATAATGCATGAGTTCAGAGTGGAATAGTTGTTGGCTGTGACTCTTTCCTTGAGGTTTTGTGATGTATCCACATGCCAGCCTTTTACATTTCCAGCATTCTCTTGGATTCTGATGTAGTGAAGGTGGCCCTGTTTTTACAGCTGTATGCTAGGGAAAAATTCCCATATATTTCCTGTCACATAGCTACCAATGCCATGAACATTACTGCATCTAGAACTTAGCTAAAGCTAAAACTGCTAAGCTGTTCTGCATACTCTGGTCTTTATCTGGTACTCTCATGTTTTTTGGGTTTTGACCACTCTGTGCCATTGTCTTTGGTAGAGTTTAAAAACATTTCTTAACAGCAATTTATTGTCTCACTAGTAAACTGCTTTAAAATGATTGCATGGATAGTGGTAGAAAATGAAATTGCAGAGAACTAGCATCCAGGTAAGCAACACCATATATATTTTTGTTAACTTCACTGCTTTTTATTAAAAAGCTCAATCCTGTGAAATACTTTTTTGAATTACTAACTTGAATAGAATGACTCATATACTTGAAGCTAAGCTTCTTGCCAAAAGAAGACCAGAGATCTTTCAAAGAGGCCTTTGGAGCACATCCAGAGCAAATCATATTATGAATATCTCTTTATGCTTGGATTCATAGTGTAGCTTCTGCTTTCCTTGAAAATTAGAAAAAACAAATAATTTACCAAATTTTCATGAATAAAAAAATGGAAATTTGGTAATGCTACTGAAATGAGCTGGTAAGCTACAAAAAGACCCATAAATAAGCTCAATAGCTGAGCTGTTGGCCAGTGTTATTCAGCCACCTGCTTCATCTGCTTTCAAGTAGTTGTTTTAGTTGTCCATCATAGAAACAAACAGAAAACATTTAACTCACCTAAGATTTTTGTCTAAGAAAAGATTAACTGAAAATTGCTATTCTCATTAGCATATAATAAAGCCAAACAATATCATTTGCTCCTGCATAAATATATATACATATATAAATTCAGTGTATGGAGTGGAAATTAACTGTGACATTGGAAGAGACTTGTATAAAATTATAACACAGAGGGACTGTGTGATAAAGTGCCAGATGAAACTCAGTGTTGTTAGATGTATGATGATGCACACTGGGAGAAAAAGCTAACTTTACATACATGATGATGGGCTTTGGATAAGTTATTTCCATTCAAGGAAGAAACTGAAGAATTATAATAGATCATCCTATGAAAAAGTCAGCCTTGTGCTTAGAAATAGCCAGTGATTCAATTATACTCAAAGAAGGCACATAAAATGAGAACTGCTAGGAAAGGAATAAGGAACAGTCTGCAACATCTTTACATCATTGTGCAAATCCCTGGTCTGTCTTTGTCCTTAACAATTTGTACAGTTCTAGAGTCCTAGTCTATAAAATACTATATGAGAAATACAAAAGCTAAAGAAAAGGAATGATGTGACTAATTAAAGGTGTGTTAATTTAATCTGTGAAGAGTTTCAATCTGAAAATGAGACATTTGACCAGTCCTGTGCAGAAGGTTTCTGTAGGTAGAGAGAATTTATAATGGAATTACCATTACATGTTTTCTCTTACCCTGTTCTGTAGGCATCATTATTCACATTGCCAGAGACAGGATCTTGAGTTATATGAATGCTTGGTCTGACATATATGGTTCTTCTCCTTTAGTTATGTCATGTTACCATGAAGAGAAACGAGAACATTTTCTTTTGGTTCAGTGTTCAATTGTCAACTAAGAATGAGCCAGTATTTCTGGACTGAAAAAACAGCTAGATATCTTTCTATCTGTCTATATATCTGAACAAAATTATCTTGACCTTGACAGCATAATCAGTATAATCAGTATTGTCTGTTTTATTCTTGAAAGGGAGACATTTCTCCTCCAAGTATGACATGATAATAGCTCATACTGGGGAGTGAGAGCCAATGAAGTGCATAGAGAAAAAAAGATATCTCAACCTCTGGAAGGCGGTGTGACATGTGATGTTCGCAGTATACACACACACCTCCATTTTATCTATCCACCGCTTTCTTATTGCACGTGGCTTATGTTATGATTAGTTGCAGTTTGACCAGCTTACTGTTGTAATTGAGCTTTCCACTGGAGTTTCCCATTCAATTAAAAGATTAAACATAACTTAATATTGCATAACTTGAATTGGGAAGTGGACAAAGGGGATGATCACACAGCCACTGTTTCTGGCAAATAAGTAGTCACAGTCAAGTGTTGAGTTACAGTAAGTGAATAAAACTGTTTATTTTGCATAGAGCCTTAGAGAAAAGCAAAAACAGCTGACATTGAATATTTACAACTCAAGGAAATTAATAATTTCATTGATGACAGGTATTTCTGAAAAAATGCCTGGAGTGTATTCTAAGTGATAACACACACACACACACATATATAATGTTGTGGAAATACACTGTTTTATAGTAAATTCTTCATGTTTTAGATTAAGAAGGCCCTCACATGCAGTTAATTTGATGTAGTTAACTTGAAAATAATCATAATCTTCCAGTTAATGTTTGTTTCTATTCTTTGGGATAGCTAATAATCATGCACTTATCTCTTGAGAAATTAGAAATACAATGATATTCCCTATGTCACCCTGCGAACGTCTTCCAAGTTGAGTTCCATCTATGAATTTGAAGTCTAGCCCCCAAAATGGAGAAACGAAAATGGCTAGTTTTAAATGAGCATAAAAGAATAAAAGACATCTCTAAAGTAAAATAGAAAGAAGATAATCAGAGTGAATTTACATTTCTAAGGTAGAAAGTAAACAGAAGTAAGTTAGGAAATTATTATGTGGTTCAGTGAGAGGACTAAGTCAGATAAGGCACCTTTATTAAAATAAATCACAGATTTGCTGTAGGCTGACTTGATGTGCCTAAATAGGGTAAGTTTTGTAATACTATGTTAATCAACACATATCCTAAACAGTGACAGTGAATTCCAAATGCTGAAGAAATCTGGATGAAAAGGGCTTTTCCTGTTGCCAGCTATCAAGTTGCAACTTGACAATTTCACTTGATTTTGTGAAAGCAGAAAACACAATAATGTCTAGAGATTTCAGTTGCTTCTGAGAGTTATCTAAAAAAGATAAAAAGTTCTACTGTACTTTTTAACATGAAAAAAATGAATTAGGAAGAATATGAAATACAAGGAAGCTCACTGAAGAGCTGAGTAGCTTCAGTAGCTCTGAGTAGCTTCAGTAGCTCTGAGTAGCAAGGACAAAGATGCTTCAAGGTAACTTTGGTACATTTAGATAAACTATAGACTTAAGTAATTGGAAAATACTTTCAAGATACTGAAAAAATTTTAAATAGCAAAGAGGGAGAAACTGGTAGAAATTATATACGTGCAGGTTAAGTCCAAATTGGAAAAGCGAAAATAAATGTAAACTTTGCATTAAGTATAAAATTGAAACAAAACGAGATGAAATCCTTTTGAGGGACATCTTTGTAAAGAAAACTAAAAACAACCAAACAAAAAAACAAACAAAAAACACCAAAAACCACACCAGAAATAAGACCTCTGCTAGCGAATCTCTGAAATATCTGGATAAGTAGGTAATCAAAGTCATTATGTATAACGAGGCCATTGTGCAGGAAATCTGAATTAATTGTATGCACTGAAGGTTTGTTGCAAAGAAGATCAAGAAAATACCTACTAAACAGTCATTGTTTATGGATGATAAATTTGAGGAACTGTCTCAAATTCAAGTGTTAATAAAAGACGTTTTGGAGAAAGCCAATAAAATGAATAGTCAGAAAGCACCATGATCTTGTGAAGGGCTTGGAGAATAGGCCCTACGAGGAGCGACTGAAGGAACTGGGGTTGTTCAGTCTGGGGAAAAGGAGGCTGAGGGGAGACCTTATTGTTCTCTTCCAGTATCTGAAAGGTGCTTACAGGAGAGTGGGGCTGGTCTCTTCTCACTGGTGACAGGTGACTTTGTTACAGAAAGGGTTGTTAAGCACTGGAATAGGCTCCCCAGGGAGGTGGTTGAGTCGCTATCCCTGGATGTGTTTAAAAACCATTCAGATGTGCTCAGGGACATGATTTAGATGACGGTTGTTAGAGTTAGGGTAGTATGGCTAGGTCATGGTTGGACTTGATGATCTTTAAGATCCTTTCCAACCTGAGCAATTCTGTGATTCTATGATTCTAATGACTTTCATCTAGATATTCTAAGGACCTTATGTATAATATTGGTGAGCTACTAATAGTATTATGCAACCTATAATTTTAAATGAAAAGAAGGTAAAAAATTTGATTCCTATTTTAAAATGGGTCCCAGAACAATTTTTTGTACCAAGAAAACATTTGCTTTAAACAATTTGGTAAATGTTATGATAAAGAGTAGAATTAGTGGTTACGTGCAATAGGCATAAAATACACGCAGTAGGCATAAAATGTTGACTGAAAAAGTGCTGGAGTTCTTTGTCAGAAAGCATGGGGTAAAGATGATCCAAATTATATACTGTAGTTAGAACTGCAAAAGTTTATGACAAGTTCCTTCAACAAAGATGCATACATTGCCAGCTTATTAGAAGATTGCTAGATAGAAATCAGTGGTTTCTTACAATGGAGCATTGTTACAAAGAAAATTCTGCAGAAGTCTGTGCTGAGTCTGTGTCATTCAATGTATTAATAAATTGGAATTTCACAAACTTATAAATTATTCAGAAAAAGAGTCGAGTGCTGTACAGACAGAGTTTGCAGACAAAATAATGGCTAGTATTTAAAAGAGTCTGTGATGAGACTCCAATGGTATGATACTGAGTTACAGGGTAATAAAATGCAAGTGAAATTCATTGTCAATAAATACCAAGTGATGCATGCAGAAGAAATAGTCCTAACTACACATACAGAATAATGATCACGAAAGTACCATTACTATTATCATTCAGCATGATTAGAATCACAGCAAGTATTTTCAAACATAATGTGACGTAAGTGCAGAATATTCAAAAGAGAAAGTAGATATTGGGAATATAGAGGTTTTGAGAAGAAACATTCAAACTTCTTTAACCAGCTGCAATTACACTTTTGCACACAATTGCATTAGCCTATTTGTATTCTGTGTGCAAGGCTCATTCATTCTATTGCAAAAAGATACAGCAACGCTTAGAAAGAGCTTGGAAAATTTAACCAAGTATGGAACAGATTCCCTGTTAGTAGGGACAAAGTAGATTAAGACTTTCTGCTTAAGTAAACAGGAAGCTGCAAAGAAATGCGAAAATATCTAGGAAATCGTAAATGACCACCCTTTTCTATCACACTACAACCAAGGAGCACCAATTGAATTCAGTAATTTATGACAGAGAAATAGAAGTGCTTTCTTTCCTACAGCTACTAAGTAAATTCTAAAACCCACTGCTGTCGGATGTTGTGAAGGGCAAACACAGAGATGGTTTCTGAGACTGATGAAGCTAATATATGGAAAATAGAACGTTTGTAGTTATTATCTGCAGTGATCTTCATGCAGTATCAGACTCAGAGAGTCCCTATACTGCTGACTGCTGTATGCAGGAGACATTGTGACCTCTGCCTTTTGCTGATGATTTTCTAATACAGGACAGTGATCAGATCAAGCAGATCTTAAGTTAAGTCATCTTAAAGATCACAAGTGAAGGAAGAAGATCAAATTCTCAGCAGCCTTGTGCCCTTCTCCCCATCATCATCACTTATTCAAAGTACATATAATATATTGCCACTTCTTTGGCAGTTCTACAGTACTAGAAGACTTGTAATGACGTTTCCAAAGAACAGAGACTTGAGCCTAGCATGCTGTTTTCTGTGCTGATTTAGGTATTTAGTCACATCTGTTCACTGTGTAAGAATCCATTCAATAATGAATGTTTTTAGCACTGTGCAAATGATTTTTTTTTATGGCTCATTGTACTGAAGAACAAACAAATTTATTTTAAACAAAAATATCTGGCAGTATAATATAAGTTCATCAAGCATTTAAAATTTTATTCCAGCTATCAGAGTATAATACAAGGCAATACATTCTTGCACACTGCAGAGATATCATGTACATGTTGTTTACTTATAGGGTAATATTAATACTTAATTATGTGTGAAGCAGTGACAAAGCTGGGTAATTATGCTGAAAGGACAATGCTATTATCCAGACCCAGGCCTCTTCTCCCTTTGAGGAAACAAAAGAAGTCAAAAGTCTGTAGTCTGATAGCTGTATTTTATCTGCAAGGAATTTCCTCAGTGCTTCTACTTTCTCTAAAGTTACCAGGGGACTTGGCCTTAAGCCTCCTTTGTGCAATGCAAAAATTCCTACTCTAACTGTAACCATAACCATAAAAATGAACTAACTTGAGTAACAGCACTCCAGCTTCATTGGCATGGTGCTGTATTTAGGCTGCTGCTCCACTACATACAATGTCCAGTTTGTCTCAGGTACTGGGATTGCAGGTTCCAGAGAAACAAGTGAGACTACAGTAAAGGCAATTACCTTTTTTTACAGTGCTGCTTCAGAGAACAAGATTTTCACTGTGTTACTTTTAAATTATAAGAATCATCACTGAGACACATATTTGGAAGTATGTGCCATGAAACAGAAAGAGTGTTTAGAACCAACTATATTTAAGAAAAAGTATCTCAATGTTCAGAGCTCTGGTACTCTGGAAGGATATCTAAATTACAGATTCTAAACAAGAAAGGTTGGGGGAATTGAACTTGTTTAGCTTGGAGAAGAGAAGGCTCTGGGGAGACCTCATTGTGGCCTTCCACTTCTACTTAAGGGAGTCTATAAGCTGGAAGGGGAGAGACTTTATGTGTGTGATAGTGATAGGACAGGGGGAATGGCTTTAAACTAGAAGACAGGAAATTTAGGTTAGCTGTTAGGAAGAAAATTCTTTATTCAGAGGGTAGTGAGGCACTGACGCAGGCTGCCCAGAGAAGCAAAGGATGCCTCATCTCTGAAGGTGCTCAAGGTCAGTTTGGGTGGAGTCCTGGGCAGCCTGATCTGGAGGGTGGCAACCAGTCCGTGACAGAGAGTTGGAGGCTGATGATCTTCAAGGTCCCTTCCAACCTAAGCCATTCTATGATTCTGAGAAATAAAAACTACATCTATATCTGTTCATATTACACATTGATAAAATACCTAGGAGCCAAGGTTCCTCATGAGTGCTGTTTTGCATTGCTTCTGTCTCTGAATAAGAGGGAAGGTGAATTAGTTGAATAGTGTTATTGAAACAAAAAAAAAAAAAAAAAAGAACCATTTATATTAGTAAACAAACCCCTCCTGGCTAACAAAATAAGCTGTTTTTTAAAACCTTAATGCTATCTAGCCTGAAAACTGAAAAGAATACTGCAGTGCATTTTTCTTCTTTCTCAAGGTAAAATCGGTGATGCTCACTAGTTTAATGAATATGTTTGAGGAATAAACCACATTTTTTTAGTATATGTTATGACTTGCTGAATATCTTAGCAAAGTAAAAAGGCAGCAGTTAAGAAAAGTGGTGTCTGACAAATCAAGTCCTTTCTCTAGTAGTGCATGTTTTGTTGCACGAAGGATATTTTCAGATCCTGTAAGCAGATCTCCTTGAGCATTTTTATTGTGATAATTACTACGGGAAATGAAAAGAAACTGTTACTTGCGAGGCTGCCTCCCTTGACAGCCGTGAGAAATGTAGTCTTGGTTTGTCTGTGTATTCTCTACACGTCCTTCAGATGTCAGAGGAAGAGTATGACTAGATCTGCCTGAGTTTCTGCAGTTAATGGATTGTGTTCTTCAAGCTTTTTGGATATAGTATTTTTGGCCTTTCTGGAGAGAATGATCAATGCTAACTGAGGTGTTCACATTTGCTGGTAGGACACAGATCTGGTCCATATCCATTTATGGTTCCATCACATTGTTGCAGTAGTACTAAAAGAATATTACTGTAAAATGAGAATGGAGTTTGCCCTCTGAGAGCTGATTATTGCCATATCATATAAGCATCAAATCATAGAATCGCCTAAGTTGGAAGAGACCCACAAGGTTCATCAAGTCCAACTCCAGCTCCACACAGGACCTTGGGTGCTGTTGCTGTCACACAGAGCAGAGCTCAGCTGCAGCCACCATCAGGCCTCCCCTCAGCTGCTCTGCTCTGGGCTGAGCACATCTAGGGACCTCAGCGCAACTCACACATCCTGCCCGCCAGATCCTTCTCCATCTTTGTAGATGCTCTCTAATGGTGTTATGCCCTAGTTTGAATGTGGTCCCAGACTGCACCCAGTGCTGGAGGCTGCACAGTGCAGAGCAAAGTGAGACAGACGGCCCGTTCTGTTGTTCTGCTGACAGTGCTGGGCCTGGTGCACCCTAGGGCACAGTTGGCCCTTTTGGCTGCCTGTGCACACTTTTGGTTCATCTCCAAAACTGAAATGAAATTTGAAATGAAGTCTGATACAACAGATCAAAATTCCATGTCGTATCAGCTTTTTTTTTTTTTTTTTTTTTTTTTTTTTTTTCTGTGTAGATATATAGGAGACTGGAGTCTAAACACAATATGTGTTTTTGTTTCCCTTTCAGGCTGCAGAGATAAAGATTAGGCTTGACTTTGTGACCGATGCTAGGAACTACTTGCAGAAATCCATCTCATACCTTTGAAATTCTGTGTCACTTCCCACAAACACTGAAGAAACCAGCCTCTGGTACTTCTGTGCTGAAAGGTTGATGTCGGCACTGTATCACAAATGATACCATCATTTACTGCCCAGCTAGGGGAGGATGTACCATATGTACCAAAATTTAATAATACCATTGAGATGGCACTGTAGTTTGACTTTGTAAATAACGGTGTTGTAGTATTCTGTGGTTAACAGGCAGAAGAAAGCACATACCACTTCATTTGAAATTCATACCTGACAGTTTTGAAGAGTGCAAGTCTTTTACTGGCAAATTATTTTGATATCTGTTCCCTTCGGATGCTCAAATATAAAGACTTGTCACAGCTCAGATGGTGTTGTTTTGTTGATGTAGAGGCTGTGGCCATAATCTGACATTCATCAGACCTTCTGACAAGCTTGTCCATAGGTGTTTATCTTTTTACAGGACCTAATGAATTCTGAACACTTAATTGGCTTCACAGCTCTTCTGTCTTTAGCATTATTTTAGTATACAGATTTGTGTCTGACAGCATATTGCTATTGTAACTGCTGGTAAAACTACCTGGTAATAACTGATGATATTACCAGGCAGTTAATTTGCAAAGGGCCAGAAATTAGCAGTTTTACTATTTATGTGGGACACTAATTTTTCTGTAAAAAGAACTCTACACTGATGAATAATTTAAACCCCATTCTCCCTGCAAGTCTATAATCACGTGCCCTACAGAGACTGGAGTACATTCTACTGTGAGCACTGTGCAAAAGATTAGTAGCTTCATGGTGGCAGTGCTACTCTAACAGTGTGAATTGCACTTTTAATTTGTCTTCCTATCTGACAGAGCATCTCATTATACTTTATAAAATCTATTTTAAATTATACTTTTAAAATTCTTAGTTGAAGGATATTTACATAAAAAGGTGAAGATTAAATACATTGTTTTAAGTCATATCAGCAAATCATTTTAATGAGAATGTCCTTTATTCTGGCGTTTGAAAAAGGCTATGCATTTTGTTCCCATCACGTTTAGTTCCAGTCAGTCAAAATCAGCAATGACTAGCTACAATTTCTTTACAATACCAACTAGATGTGAAATGTGTGATAAGCCCTACTTTGTGTTGTAAAATTATGCAGACTCTCTAATAACTAACTTGCTAGCTATCTTGAGTCTGAAAAAGATTTTATAAGAAATCTTACATAAGACAAAACCTTTCACAAATAGCACTGAGCACAAAATTATTACTCATTGTTAATCAGATTAAATTGTGAAGGAGTATACATCCATACTCTGTATGCACATTTTAAAAATAAGTGTTATATTTCTTTCATTCCTTTTTGCCCTATTCACTCTTTTAAAACTACATTATTGAAATTTAGGAAGGATAATAGGTGAGCTAGTTAATGGCATATCATTATGTTCCCATAACATAATGCATATTATTCATCCTCTCATATTATTCATTAATCCATTATATTTATTCTCTCTTTGTCTTTTTGTGACTGTATAAAGAATTAGACTTTATACAAATGGGTAACATTTTCCAGTTCTCAAAGATCCCAGTTAATATTAGTGACCTGTTAATTAGATGGCTCATGTGTTGGTAAGAATTCATGTTATTTGGACAGTATTTTTTATAGTTCTTGTTAATTTCTCTGGGCATTTGTCTGTTAGAGTTTAGTGCCCTGCTAAGTGTGATGCAGAAGTCATGGACCAACAGTCTCAAAAATGCTGCAGACTCATAGAAAATAAGAGTGATGTATTAACAGCCAATGGACACTTTTGTAAGGCTTCTATGAGTGGGGTTATATTTATTTGAAACAATTGTTTTTAATACTTTCTCTTATAAATTGTATGAACCTGACCCGGCAAGGTAAGGGTTGATTTGGGAGGTTGTTTTAAGGGCACTCTGCTTCTAGCGGTGTTTTTTCAGCACATGAACCCTGTGGGATGTAGCCTCAGCCAAAGGCTCCTTATGCCTTGGTGAGATGGCCAGAGCTTGTTTGCTGGGGGGACAGAGCTCTGAGATTGAGTCAAGGCAAGACAGGTTGTGCTAAGTCTTGTCCCTAGCCATACTCCTATGCTACACGTGAGTTGGCAAGGGTGGTTCTACTGCTTTCTTTCCTTCTTTTTTTTCCCCACTCAATTTGTTCTAAAATATTACTTTCCAGTTATTAATTGGAAGTTAATTAATTAATTGGTAAGGTGCAGTGTTTGGGTTCAGGTCCAGATTTAAACTTCAGAGTGTGCTGTGATTTATGTTATCTGGTAGGCTTTCTCATATTTCTCTTGTGCTAACCTGCAAAGAATTTACATAAATTCTTCACTTTTTTTCATCGTTTTAGCTGTCTTCACTTTGCAGAGCACATACATTTAGGTAGGGATTTAAAGTAAAATTCACTTAAAATGTCTTTGTTGTTGTTGTATGACTTGCTGAGATGGATAGATGTAAACTACTTACGTTTAAAACTAATAACAAAAGATACATTTATGGAAATAGTAAATAATATAGTTAAAAATGTGCACCACTGTTCTCTAATACCTCATGTCTCCCAGGAGCTGAAACTGTCGTCCTGGTTCCATAGACACTGGAACATGTACAGAGTTTTAGGTACAACAGTTTGTCCCAGTTCAGATATCTGAGCTGAGTTCACAGCATTTTGCATATTTGGCTACCAAGTGCCTAAATGCTCATGAGCTGATCTTTTGTGTGTATGTTGAGCAGAGATTAGACTTCATAAAGCTGTGCAAGCATTTTGGAAAAGAAGTCTCACTACAGTGTTAAAAACAACTTCTACCATCTGCTTGGGAAAAGCAGTTGGTCATTCCTTGTGAACTTGGCAATTAAATATGCTAAAATATAGTAGGAGCAGGATAAAATGTCTGCCATACCTTTTAAAAACAAAAACTAAAATCTTGCTAAATAACAACAAAACCTCAGGGTTGCCATCTGGTTACCAGGTAAAAACAAAACTCTTGATATTCTTAAAACAACCTCATTGGAATAGATTTTTAGTGAGAAGTTTAAAAGCAACAGGACTTAAGTTCAGACTGGAAAAGCACATTTCTTATTTGAAGTCTTTAAAAAGTTGAAAAATATTTAAAACTGCATTTATGTCCTGTTTTATTTAGACAGCGTTTTTCTGAAGGAGAGCAAAACTGCAAAACTTACAGCAGTTCTCAACCTCTAGAGGTTGAGGTCTGCACAGGGGCACAGGGGACTTAGTGCTCCATCTCTTTGAACAATGAAATCACAACTTTCATGTAGATTTGAAATCATTATTACACGGCCTGTCAGAGGCATCGTAGACTTTGAGATATGAATTATTTTGTTGATTGTTGGATTATAATAGTATTTTGGTGGGGTGTCTTTTCTGATGAAATATAGCTTGGTGAACTGTGAGGTAGGCAGTTGCTTTCTACTGATTCTTCTATTGATAGAAAAACAGTACTTCTGGGAATGTCAATCTGGATCATTTCTAATTGTTCTGATACTTTGATTTCTTGCAGTTCATTATTGAACGTAGCTCCTTAGTGCTTAGTATGCCATGTGCTAACTTTTAAATTGTGTCTATCTTCAAACTTTACTTCAGCTAATTCTTTTTTCTGCCCATTTTGTAGAATTCTGCAAAATTAAGTGAAACTGTCTGTGAGATTTAAGAAGGACTAGATTCACAACTATATATTATCTTCCACTGTTTGAGGTAGACTAGTAAAAAATTAGCAGCTAGATCCTAGTTTTTGAGTGTCCTTTGGAGAGATCACATCTACGCAGTGCCTTCTTTCAGTGTTATCTAGTGCTCGTATGGAGTGGGTATTTCCTACACCCTTCCTTCACACATGCTCAGATACAGTGGCCATAGCTATGGTTATCTGTAGACAGTAGATTTGTAGCCAGAAATGCTGAGCAAAGAAAGTAGGGCAGATAAAAGTAGGACTGATAAAGAATTCAGCAAAACAGATTCATCATGAAGCTCCCTGGTTGAACCGCAAAGATTCAGGGCTTTTCTCCAGTTATGCATGGCCACATTCCTTTTCTTGAAGGGATTTGAGTTCACTTCGGCATCATTGTGTCTTAACGATGAGTGCAGAGAGTCCTCTGGCATAAATCTCTTCAAGGTTACACTACATATGTAATAAACTTTTTGAATCAAGGGATAACTTTTAAGCATGATGGTTCACTCAGGCCATCTAGCTTTCAGGAAAATACAGGTCTTTTCTGCCTGTTCCGATCATTAGTTAATAATTACATCAAAATGGAACATCTTCAACTAGAGAACTACAAAACTAGTAGCAGATTATGACCAAAAAAATGACATAAAGTAAAATACTCTCAGTTCCAAAACACACCTCTCTCATCATGTAGAAACCATATTCTACATTATTCTCTCTCTTAGGGTAGAAGAAACAGGGAAGGCCTTTTTAAGACAGCAGTAAAAAGAATTGTTGTGGATTGCAGGGCTCTTTTATATTAGCAAATTTAGATTGCTACAAACAGCAGAATAGGCTTAGTTGCTAGAGAGTTCCAATTAATTATTATAAAAAAATAAGAGTGAAAAAACCCCAACAAATGGTTCTCTTCAGTCATGCATCCTACAAATGCTGACAGTAACCTCTTTTTTTTTAAACAATATATGGAATCCTAAACATCCTTGTGTCTAACAATGGTGTTGCTAATGCAATTGTTATGAAAGCATAATGACATAACCTTCTTCAATAATGAAGTACAAATGAAAGTAAATATTATTTTTGTTCCACAGCGCATGAATAAGAATGCAAATGCAGATTGTTAGAAACAGTTAATCCTGTTGTAAATACGATAACATCTGAGGATTTTCTCAGCCAAAGCTGTATTAGGGAACAAAAATATTCTTGAGTCACATTTATTTTACTCTAATAAACTTCTAATTTAAGGACACTTTATATTGCTGGGATGTAGTAAAATAATTTTAATCTATTAAGATTATTATTGTTTTAGTAATCTCAAATGTACTTGTACTCCATCCATAAATGAGTCTTGTCTTCTAGGAGCGTGTTGCACTGTCCCCACAAAACCAGTGGCTGCCTGTAGGCCAGGGGGACATGAGATGGGGATGGTCTCTAAGGATGGGTGGGACAGATTCTCCCTGACTGTGGCCTGTCTCATTTTCAGCTAGTGATGTTTTAGACTTTTTCTTTCGATCATCATTTCTGTTCATCTAAAAGGTTCACCCATGCTAAATAAGGTTGCTAGTGGTAGAATGATTACCAGACTTCGGGGAAAACTGTCAATAACCTAATATCTGGAAATAATGGGTTTGGAGTCAGTAAAATATCTAGTTTGATGGTTTTACAGTGAATTGTACTTTTCTTCAACAGTGGAGTTCCTTGTAGATTAGATAGACTCTGTGAGAAGGGACAGGAAGTCTCTGATCTTTAATTTTCTGCATATAAAGACAAAGGATGTTCTAATTTGCAAAAAGATGAACAATTCACTGTGCAATTTGAAGTAGTTTATTCTGTGCTTAGTGTTTTAAATTAGAGGCCTGTGCTGCAGGTAGCTTTTCCCTGGATTTGGCACACAAGTCTTTTCCTTTACTGCAGTGTCACAGTAGGAGTAATGGCCCTAAAAGGCAGATCAGAAATTGTTTAAAGGCCTCCAGAGTGAGGGAAACAAGAGACAAACAAGTCCCTTTCAACATGCTGTTGATGGGCTCTTAAGATTAATCACAACCAAAAGGGCATTTTACAAAGTATAAAATAATAATAATGTCCTTCCTCCTCAGACAATAAAACTGTGCCTGCAATTAGCAAATAGTTTATTTTTACCAAATTGTTTCTGTAGATCCAAATTGTTGTCGCTGAAGGTACAAAGTCTGAAATATATTCATTTGGTGGAGAACGAGATTGTTTTCAACAAGCTTATCTCCCTGAACCAAACGCTTCTGAACAGCTGGATTATATTGGGTGCACTCCTCAAACTAATTTTCATTTACAGAGAATTCATTTCATGCTCTTGCATTGGTTCACATCATGGAATGTAAACTACGGCATAATAAATTGAGACAATTGGGGAATTTGTTTGAAAAGTACAGTCCAGGTCTAAAAATGAAATGCTAACAGAAATGCACCCCATTGCACATATGCAGTCTCTGATCCAAGGCACTAGAGTAACTGAACATTGAATTCATTGATTTGACAACTCTTCTGTTGTGTTTCACCTGCAGATCCCAAGCTATATACCGTGTAGCCAGCAACTGAATGCAGTTTGTATTTGTAGGGGGAAAATAAAAAAAAAGTTTAACTTGGGTTGACACTGACCATTGTAGTGCCGGACAAGAAAAAAGGCTTTTTTAAAGTATGTCAACAGGAAGAGGAGGCCTAAGGAAAATCCTGAATGAATACCTGATGAAGGAGGTCACCTTACAAGTAGAGATGAGAAAAAGGCAAAAGCATTTAATGCCTTTTTTTTTTTTTTTTTTTGTCTCAGTTTTTAATATTAATGATAGATCGTGGACTCTCTGGTCCTCTGGATTAGAGAACCATGCTGAGGGAGCCGTGTCAATGGTCACCAAAATTTTAAGGGACTAGTTGTATTAATTTAACATGCATAAGTCCATGGAGCCTTATGTACTGGCATTCAGAGTACTGAGAGTGATAGTGGATGTTATAGCTGGATCCCTTTCAGTAGTTTACCAGAAGTCAGCGAGGTTCCTACTGACTCGAGGGTAGCCACTGCTACCCCAGTTTACCAAGTGCATGGGAGAAGATTCAGGAAAGTACCTGTTTCTGTTAGTCTAATCTCAGTACCTGGCAAAGTTATGGAGACGGTTGTCCTGGAGGATTTTGAAAGGCGTTTAACAAACAAAGCTACTATCAAGCATAGTCAACAGATGCTCATGAGGGGAAAATCTTGTCTTAGTAATTTGATATCCTTCCGCTTTGAGGTCACCTGCTTAGTGAATGAAGGGAAGGTGAAGGACAGAATCATTCTGGATTTTATTGTCATTTAATTCCAACATTCAGAGCATCCTTCTGGAAAAACTGTCCAACTATAACATGAACAAGTTCACATTATGTTGGGTGATGACCTGGCTGAGTTGTATATCTCAAGGAGTTGTAGTAAATGAAGCTGTATCTGGCTGGTGGCCAGTCACTAGCTGTGTTCCACAGGGCACAGTTCTAGAAACAGTTCTGTTCACCATTTGTGTCAATTATCTGAATACAGAAGTTGAATGCATTGTTATTAAGTTTGCTGATGATAGTAAACTGGAAGGTTCTGTTGACTCCCTGGAGGAATGAGAGCCTTTCAGAGGGACCTAGATGGATTGGATCATTAGGTGATCACCAGTGGCAAAATACATTTTGGGATGCATAGCCATCTAGTCAAAAGAGGTCACTGTCCCACTATATTTATTGGCATGACCTTACCTTGAATATTTTGTGCAGTTCTGGGCTCTACAATATCGAAGCGTATTAAGATACTTGAAAGAATCCAGAGAAGGGCAGCAAATCTGGTAAAAGGGGTGGAAGGCTTGTCCTGTGAGGAAAAGCTGAGGATACTCGAGTTGTGTAATATGCAGAAGATGTTAATCCAGGACTCTGGAACATACTTCCTAGAGATGTAGATGATAGATGATACTCTATTCTTGTAAATGTTTAAGAGGATTTTGGATAAAGCCCTTAACAATATGTTTTAGCTTTCGGTTAGTCCTGAAGCAGTCAGACAGTTCAACTCAATGATTTTTGTAGTTCCCTTCCAAATTAACTAGTCTAGTCTAGTCTAATCGAGTCTAGTCTAGTCTGTTATTTAGGAAGCAAAGATTTGTAACTGGCTTTTAATTAACTCCTGGCCATATTAGAATGTAAGGCCACATTACAAAGCATAGCAAATACCAAAGAGTGTATTATTTTTGGAGGTACACTTCCCTGGATGAAGCTTAGGACTTCAATGTTTTTCATATAGCTGCTGCTACCTTTGAAGAGAGGGTGTTTGAATAGATGCTGAGAAAAGAAGTAGATTTTTCAAGGAAAGATGGGTGCCATTTGGACACTTCAGTCATCATTAAACATATCTCAACCTGACAGAATCTATTTCTAGGAAATTTTCACTGGAATACTCTGTGTTGTTTTTTTTTTTAACATGAACTGGTTATTAATACTTTTCATACTGTTTCAGAACAGTGATAAAGAAGAAGACACTGAAATGAGACTGCAAAATTGTGTAGCATGTTGCATGATTCTCAAGAGAACATTGGTTATTATAGTGTATGTGGCAGATCAGAAAGCATGGCAAGGGCCAAAAATCTTAATATTTGTTAAAAGCTGCTGCACTTCTCTACTAATCATAGAATCATAAGCTAGAAGGGTAATATATGAATGCAGATTTTCCTGGTGTGCCTATGAGGCATACCTTTGCTGTGTACATGGCTGTGTATCTGAATTAGCTGCTGGACATTGTGTTCTGCTTCCCAGCTGGCAGCTGAAATTTTTTTGTGCATCCTGGCTTCCTTTCTTTATCGTCTTTCACGTTTTCCAATGCATTTGCTCTAGAACAGAGATTTGCTTTGTGTACCAGATTGTTTGGGAAGAGCCTGTTCTATCGTTGCTATGCTCTGTTTTCCAAGGAAGTGGTGCCTATGGTAGTTACAAAGAATGAGCATGTGTTAGGATTTGACATTAAAAGAGTGGAGGAATGTATTCCAATTGCGTTTCAACAAGGTTTGTTTCCAGTCGGCTGCTCTCCTGTCTTCTTATTGCATTATGTGAGCTCTTAGAGCTATTTTGGTCACTGTACAAAACGCTTGTTATTTTTTCTGTGATTTGAGCAACCTGTCATTTTTCAGTTACACTCAAACCATTAAAGTGTGGTGCAAAATGTATAAAGCTGGGTATAAAACACGAAATGGGCTCAGACATGTCTATTGTTTGTTAGAAGAGCTGCTCTGTCTATTGATGGATGTGATTGTCATAAAAATAGCAAGGGGGGAGTTGGGCAGAGTCTTGCTTCCCTGTTTATGTGCAGAGATTTGTCACAACATTATTTACGAGAAGAATTTATTGGGACAAAAAAATATCTTCAGCAAGGAAGTCATGCAGGAGAATTTTAATGGTTCCTGTGCACACATTGAGCTTCAGAACGGCAATATCATGTAACAGAGTCAAAATACTTGATCCATTCTTATGTACATGTGAGAATCCCATAAAAAGTCACCCAGTATGCCTCTCAATATGTTTTAGATTATAGTATCTTTAAACTAATTTAATAATAGAAATTTTAAAGTATTCACACTTTTCAAATACTTCTAATTTTGTACTCAAATGCTATTGTTTCTATAGTTTTTTTTTAATCTTAAAATGCTTAATACTTGAAAGCATAAAGTTTTTTTTTTGAATTAGATAAGAAAATTCTGCCTATCCTGATGTTTGTGCTGCTTGCCAGAGCTGTGTTTCCATGACATCAGTGTTAAAAGCATGATGACATAAGATTTTCAATTTAAAGCAAGACTGATAGAAAAGAAAATGAGTTCTAAACAAGGTGAGAGAGTTAATCATGGAACGATCACCTACATTCAGCAGTATGACTTTAATTCACTGAAGTTAGTCAAAAAGCAATTTCAGTACTGAGTGGTCCTTCAATACAAGCACTGTAACTTGGTCATCTTAAATCTTAGGAAACAGAGACTGCAATTACACTTAGACAGTTTTGAAAAATAATAGGAGAGAGATTCATCTTAGATGTTCATCAGCATGGGCTTGCTGAAGTGAGTTCAGGTACAAAGATATGGGGCATGCATTAAAAATAATAGTTTGAGGGAAAAATAATAGTTCCAGTGTGGAACAATTAAAAGAACTCATTGAAAATGTCACAGAAGTCAAGATCCATATTTGACATCTTAGTATTTGATTTCATGGAACTCAACATGGGTTTAGGCGTTAATGAGGAAACTCACATATGTTCTCATGCAGGATGTCGCTGACAAATGCTGTGGCTTTTGCTTTATGAGGATAATGAAACGTCTTGGAAAAAAACACTACACTAACACACTTGGAAAGAACTGTCTTGTTGCTTTCTTGTTGAAAAAAACTACCACGTGACTTTCTACACCAGTGTATAAAAAAGGGGTCATGTTATTGATGTTGAAATAAGACTGGAAGAGGCTTCCTAAACCACTCAGCTGAGTGTTCTCAACCAGCCTGTTGGCGAGATACCATTTAATCCACTATATTTTTTGTCCTTGCTGTGTTTATTTGCTTTCTGTTTCCCTTCTGTTTCCCTTCAGCCTTTGCTTTACTCCACAAAGCAAGCATTTTAAAATTCCTGTTTGGGTAGGGTTTTCATTTCTCTGATCATCCTACAAGACTGTCTCCCTGTGTTTTGCAGTTTCAGTTTTTCTTTCATGAAGATGGTTGGCTAGAATTTTATATATCAAGCTGACTGATAGTTAAGAAAATGCATACTAATCTTGCAATATTTTAAAATAAATATATAATTTAGTAATATATGGGATTTGTCTTTTTCACAGCCACATCATATCACCTTGATACTGTGTTCTTGTTGATAACTAAAGCAGGCTGTTTTTTATATGAGTTGTTTCAAATGATTGATTCTGAACTTGTAGCAGAAATGTCATTAATCTCTGATACCCCCTTCAGTACTACTTGCTGTTATCACACTGGGATCCACCTTTCAATTCTTGTAGTAATCCACAGAGTCTCTAGCTTAATGTGTAAGTTCCAGAGTGACACTGTAGAAAATGCTTTATCTAAATCCAGACAAATTATATCTACTTCATTTCTTTGTCTAGGAAATCAGTTATCTCATCAAAAAAGCTGTCAAGTTTGTCTGACACAAGCTACAGTGCGAACACTGCTACATTTTATCCCATATTCTATTTACTTCTCTGGCTTTAATTTTCTTTTTCTTCAAAGCCTGTTCTAAGGTCTTGCAAACCGAAGAGGTCAGACTAATAGGCTTAGGTTTGCCCAGAACATTTCTGTCCTTGCTTTTAAATATGAGCACTTCACTTGCCATTCTCCTCTAATATTTGATGCTTTCTCTGCCTTCATAGATTTGGAGGCTTATCCCTGCCACTTCAGTGGCCTTTATGAAATCACAGTAAACTTAACAAATCAGCTTTCAGTGAGACATTTTGCTAAAAGCCTATTGAACTTTATCCTTTTCTTTTTTTTTATAATTTAAACTTCTGATTGATCAGTGTGATATGAATAAAGAATATTCATTGTGTCTACAAAAGGATCACATATAAGATACAAGCAAATACTACTGCTGTGATGATTAAGTGAATAGACAGTGCCCCCTACAACTTAAAGCCCCTTAAGCACAGTAACTGGGAGAGTTTCAAATGGCATAATAATAACAGAGGAAATGATATGAATTGGAGAATTGGAGCCTGAGGACTGTCTAATACTGAGCACTTACATGTGAGAACTTACTTCACACAGGTGTAGAACATCACTGGGCATTAAAGCTGTCAGAATATTTTGGATGTTTATTTTGTAACGTTTTATTTTAGACATTTAAAAGTACAATGAATGGAATGCAATGGTGTAATGCTATGTTATTTTTGTTAACTTAGTATGTCTTTCTGTTACTTTTATGCTTCTATTTTCATAAATACATAGAAGTACAGAAACTAAACCTGCAAATATTTATGGAATTTTCTTCATGTGTATTATAGTAATAGTCAGTGACAGTGTTCAGCTGATGAGCTGGTCTTGACAAAGTGACAAATAAAGAAATTTAATACATATGCAGTTCAGTGTGTCTTACACTGGCTAGGAGGAAGTGCATTTTTTTGTTTCCTCTTTCGTTGTTTTCCTTATTGCTTTCAGTTAGGAGTTGCATCTGAAAATTAATGAAGGTGAAAATTGCAATCAATTGTGTCTACAAAGAACTGGTGTTAATCTGGAAGCAAGGGAGATTAACATTGACAGTACTTTAGAGGAAAGGCCATTTATCAGTGACACCTGAGTTTTCAAGGTAATATCATCACAACCATAAATACTCATTTGGAAGTAGTTTTGCCAGTAGTCTTTGTAAAACACACAGGGGCTTTTGCTGTGGTGGGGTGGTACACAGACAATTGGCTACAGCATTTTATACCTTTGCCAACTTAGGCACTGATGTTTAGCAGCTTTTGGAAACAGTAATATTTATGTAAATTTAACATCCAAGTGCTATCAGATACTGTAGACAAATGTAACTACTTTATGTGCATCTCTCTCCAGTGTTCCAGCTGCTGGAAACTATTTGCAATATGTAAATATTTTTTTTTGTCATTTCTTGTATATTTTCTTATATTCCTTAATTTTTACTTCTCAGGCATCTGAGACATTTTCCTTTCACGTCTTTTTCCTACAGTTTTCAGACTGTATCTTCTTACGGAAACCGACTGTAAATAGTTTTTCAAGAAAGCTTATGTACATCCATCTCTATTTGGGAAAGTACGTGCTTAAATTTAAGTATGTATTTAAGACACACATTCAAATGATAAGTGTGGATGTGTATGTTGATCACATCCTTACATACTTTTGTGAAGAATGCACTTGCCTTGGTGTCTTCAGAATTAGCCTAGTAACCTTTCAAATGTTTTTTGTCAGTAGGACTAAAATTTTTCAATCTAATTTTACTTTTCTTCAGCTGAAAATAACAATGGGAATGATACCTATATTGATCTGCCAGCAATGTTTTAACTATCTCTGAATATTACTTAGTAGCACAGGTAGGCTCCCTGGTGCTACTTATTCTGTTATTAGAGGATCCACACTGGTAAAGGACAACTTCCTGAACAGAAAGACCACTTTCACTTTGCATACAGAGAATTCCTGTCTGACTCCTGTGAAAAACTTGCACGCTTTACTAGGCTAAATGCCTCTTCTCTTTCTTTTCTTCCCACCTAGATCTAATGCAGTAGTTTATGAGAATAGGACTGTATTTTTCCCCTGGCTTCATTTTGGAATCAGAATGCACTTTGTGTCTGTTACAGGCTGTGATGTATGAAGCAGAAAGAAGATTGATTTTCACAAGCTACCTTGTACCTGAAGTAATGAGAGCGGCAAATTACTTGTTCACTGAGCAAACATGACAGGAATGTCATAGAGGGAATTTATATATATGCAAACACATGGGGGTCACATCAGTGTTACTTTAACAAAGTGACCTTATCCACCACAGGGGCATTTTAAAATCTGCATTAGCTTACAGAGGAAAGGCTAAATAAAGCTGCAAAGACCTGCATTGCGTGGGATGATGAAACTAACACAGCTAATAAATAATGTAATATTCAGCACAGCACGGAACATAATTTAAATGGCTGCATTATTTCTGTAGCAGAGACATCGGGTCAGAAGTGGTTTCTTCTACTCATTTACTCATTTAGGGTTTCTCTGAAGTTGAAAATATATTTTTGTAAAAAGAAAAGTGAGAGAATGTGAGTCTAATTTTCTATCAAGTTTTTGTCTCAATCTCTTCATCGGGATTCAGTAGAGAAATAGGCTTACGCTTCTCTTTATGAACACTTGCATTCACAGGGTATACATATTTGCAGAAGACAAATGAATCTTACTGACACTAAAAGTTTCTACATATGTAAAACAGGAATGAATGAATTCTGAAAAGCTTCACAGAAGCTGATACTTGTAAAGGAGAAAAAGAAAAGGTGAAAGAGAGAAAATTGCTGTTACTGCCAGGAAACAGATGAGAATTTTGTTTGTGTATGAGCTCTAAAGGGAAGAAAGCAAGCTATTATTTTCGTACTTTTTCCCTTCCTCAACAATAAAGATTGCATGAGGTTACACTTCACTTAAAATAGGAAAGCAAAGCAATTTAGTTCTGGCTGTACAATGTAAAGTGACTCCCGTGTGATTCTCCTCTATTTCAGAACCATCAGTAAGGTGGGCCAGTCTCACTCCCAGAAGCAAAGAAGGAAGAAAGTAGAAAGTCAAAAGTTTATGGAAGCTGCATTGTTGCAGTGGATATGGGAGATACATGTCTGCTCGTGGCAGTTTTAGTGTAGCCAAGTGGTTGAGAGAGAGCTGACTGTGAAATGGAGCAGAGATGAAGAGAGCCTGTATGTTCACAGTCTGCATCTGATGAGCCATGGAGGCCAGGGAGAAGGGTTTCTGCTGACATAATCATCTGTGAAGGTTCTCAGCAGCATCAGATGTAGTTTCACTCTGAGAAAAAAATCCAGCAGTTTTTTAGATACTTTTGTCATTCATTCATTCTGAAACAACCTATCCTCATGTCCATGATACTGGACCTGAGGGGTCTCATGGAGTACACGTCAGAGGAAAGGAATTTTCTGGAGCAAAAGTAACAAATCCTTCATATCCATTTTGTTTTGGTGTTGATGAAGAGCCAGTCACAGTACAATCATCTCCCATTCAAACCACCATCTGCTTGCTGGTAAATTGTGTTTGTTTTATTTTGTGTGTTCCTGGTACCTCAAAAAAAGCCATCTTCCTCTTTTCTTGCCTCTGAGCACATTGAAAAATGAACTCAAACAAGGCAGTTTTTCAATTTTTTGTCTGACTGAAAGTGCTGAGAATTCATTGGGCTTATTTCCAATATTTTGGGGTTAGAGACTGAAGGAAATGTTTGTTATGTATAATGATTGTATTATTTTTTTTTTTTTGCACAAAGCTGATTTCCTAATGTAAACATCTCCTGCAGTATGGCTGTTCTTAGCTTTGATTGCCTTTGGCTTATGAGGCATTACTGGGGGCTGTAAGGCTGTAAGCAGAAAGAAAGAAAAATAGAAAGGGAGAATATCTCACAGAGAAAACCATTCAGACTAACAGCCATAGTTTTGTCTGTGCAGCTCTGCATCACCTCTAGGAAAAGCAGACCTCATTTCAGACCTCATTTGTTCTATTTAACGCAGCCTGTTATGTTAGTGCAATAATGGTACAGTAATGGACTGAATTTTATTTCCTGAATCCACTTAATTGACATGGAGCAGAGTTGCAGGGGCTAATAGTTGCATTTCAAAGATGAGGCCAAATGCTTTCTATTTCCATTGTCTTCTTGGATATTGAGCGAATCTCACGGTCTCCCCTTGTTATCTGTTTGCCTGCTTTGCTGATGAGATGTATCCATCCCAATCCCTTGAGTTTCTTAGACTACAAACTATTCACTGTTTATTTCCAGGGCTGTAATGCTACAGTCTGGCTTCTGATTGTGTTCCATCACTGCTGAGACACTTCTGCCATTCTCAGGGAACAGTGCTTCATGCCCTGTCTGTGCTTATGCAGCCACACTGGTTGCTGTGAGTGGCCAATGCACACAACCCAACCACAGGTCTACTGTTACATTGCCTAATCAGTTTGAAACTTAGCATCATCTCCCAGCTTCTTCCTATTGCAGCTGCTGCATGTTATGGCTGCTTTAACTGCTAAGAGACTTTTTTCATACTTCTGCTGATGGCCTCTGCACTGTTAGTCCCCATCTGGAGCTGCTACTTACAGTGACTTTTCTTTTAATTGTGCCTATTGTGGGACTGCTAAAAGATAGTATTTTTGTCCTTCTGAAAGATAAATGTCTTAAATAATGCAGAATAGTGCAATAGTCTTGCGGTACAGAAATAGTGTATTGTCTTTCTCAGGACTGGGAAACCTGGCAATGGCAGTGATCCCAGATTTGCTGCATCAGAGCTCAAACTCTCCTTTTCTTTGCAGAACAGCTTCTGCTAGATTCAATGCTGGTTTACACCTTGAGTGCTGGGCTATGAGCAGAGGTTTGTATCCTCACTCTGCTGCCCTGAGGGGCTGCTGTTCCCACGCAGATAGGTTGGTGCTCTCTTTTTGTTCCACTGCTACTGTTTTTCCTTGTGTATTTTTCTGCTGTACATTTGCAGCAACTGCATTACAATCTGGTTTGCTTAATGCTTTGAGTCCCACGGGGTTTTATGTAGGGTTGGGAAGGTGAAGAAGAAAAAATTCATTTTAATGACTTGGCACCAGCGGTGTTGGAGGTAGTAAGACAATCCAGGAGTGAAAGAGTTATTTCACATTCTTTTCACAGCAATAGCTATGGAAGGACATATGCTTGAATGTGTATTCTTTTTATTATTATTTACAGTGACAAATATTTCCCGTTAGTTTTGAGTGCCTCATAAATGTGGAGCTGATGATGAATATATAGTTTACACTCCTGGAATCAGTGCAAGAAGACAGCTTGGTGTGGTTCACAGCGCACTGCGACCTCCATAGTGATTATTAATCAATCAGGATTTCAGGGGAACATCCACAATCCTAGATAAAGTACTTGCTTATTCCTCTCTTTTTTTTCTTTGTAAACATAATAGCTGAACTTCTGGCAAACACACTATAGATGTGTGACTTCTGTCAAAGGATGCTGAGCTCTCTGTGCCCTGATTTCAGGTTTAAAAGGGTTTGGTATGTTCCTCAGTGGGCTGTTAATTTGAATTGCCATGTCTTGTTGCACACAGCCAGGTGTGGAATCTTAACAGTGTTCAACAATCTCTCAGAGAGCCAGGTTGACAGCTCTAGGGTAAGTGGTGTGGTTATGAGTCTGGGAACCATGAGCTGGGTTGTGGAGCGTTGGAGCTTGTTAGTATATAATGTTTTGTTAGAAAGCAATTTGCTCAGAGGAAAGGAATTGCTTTGAAGGAATAGAAAGAGATTTGGGACTTTGAACATGTTGCTGGTTAATTCCCTTTTAAAGCAGTGGTCTGCCTTTCATGGAGCTTGTAGTTGCACAAGATAGCATTGTATATGGGTAGGGCAAAAGGGATATTCACAAATTCTTTCAGGATTCTTGTGAATATAATGGGAGAGAAATGTGAAACCATACTGAAGCAAGGTGTTGGGTTTTTTTTTTTTCTGCTCAGAAAGAGAAGGCAGACTAGTTCGAGGCATTGTAAAATGGCAATAATTTTGTTCAAGTGACCAAATTTGCAACTTTTCTAGTATAAGTGAGGTGGAATAGGCATCATTGTCCTATTGACTTATCAGCAGAAACGTGACCATTGTGCTGAATTGTTTCTTAGCCAGATCCCTAGGGTTCTTCTACAAAGACTGAGAAGTGAGAGAAGGTTTCATTATTATACCTCTTGCCACTCTCTGCAGAGCTGTAATCCTTAAGCACTACAGCCTATGTTCCTGAACGTGTCATTGTGGCAGGGAGAGAGGTATTTTGTCTTTGAACGAGGTTGCTGAGAAATATGCTGTGTTACCTTGTACTTGAACCACCACAGTAGCTTGCTGTTGTAGTGAAAACATCTCTGAGCAAGATGAGGGTAGCAAGATGTGCAATTTCCTTTGGTGCTGTAAATCAGATTTTTTCATTACCCTTTGGACAGACAGGAGAGAGACTAGAGAATCTGCCTGTCTGAGGCCCTTATGCCAAACTACTCAAATCTTCCTGACAGGATTTCTCCCAGGATTTCAACCAGGATTGGTTGGTATATATGCTGGAAATCTCTTTAAATCTGTTGTATCTTTATGACTGAGGAGCAGAATCCAAAAAGAGTCACAATCCCAAAAGCTAAAAAATCCACTGCACATGACTGGCCTAAAGGCACCAGTGGAACTGCTTTTGTTTAGCAAAACCTATTGCAGAGCTACTATTGCTTGGGCTTTAGTATAAAACTGATGGAGGTGTTGAATTCTTCTGGAGGAATGATGACAAAATAGGGAGAGAGGTTATACTGATGGTGTGTATAGCTCCTTTAAAGCTAAGCACGACTTAGGACTTAGAAGATGTTAACCAGACACTAATTTTTTAATTCTCATTAATTTGAGAAATGATTTTAAAGAAATATTAAGATAAGTAATTCTTTTTATGTATTTATCTTTGCAGGATGAATAAGAGATACTTACAGAAAGCAACAAAAGGGAAGCTGCTAATAATAATATTTGTTGTAACGCTGTGGGGGAAATTAGCATCTGGAGCAAATCATCATAAAGGTAAGAAATTTTGTTTATATTATATTGATGTATCTCAACCCTTAGTTAGCAAATTCAGGAGTGTCCATTTTGTAGGACCTTTTTTTTTCTCTAGTATATATTTGTGTGTCCTTGTACTGGTTCACAAATCAATACCCAAGGGACTCTTATTAATTTGGGGGGAATTTAAGTATTTTCAATTTTTATTTCAATTTTCCATTTTCAGCAGTCTCCGATTTTAGCATCTTCTCAGTCAATTTCTAATGATGGTACAGTTGAAAAGGTAGTGCAAGAAGCTTGGCAAGTCAAGGATCAAATATATGATAAAATAGCTATATTGACTAGTTTCTATGTGTGCCTCTGATAAATTCCAGCAGTGAACCTTGGAAACATTATGTTGCTACTGTGTACAGTTACTTGTTAAGGCTAAGTTTCGAATGCATGCTGAGTGTGATTCTTTCTCCTTACTTTCCAGTACCATTCTTCATTCCTAGTATTCTTCATCCTTCATTCATTTTCAGTTCATTCCATGGACCGAAAAGCTATACCACAACTTTGACAATGTGAGTTTTTTCTTCCTCCTAGTTGTTCCAGTCCTTAAAATGCAGCAAAAGGACAAGGAAAACTAGCATTCCTTTTTTTCTTTTTTTCTTTGTCCTTCAGGATGGAAAAAAGTTCTCTGGATCTATTAAGTAAAGTCTTTTTTTTAGGCCAATATATCTTGAAATGTGATCTGCTATATAACATGATTTTGAAGTCCACTTCTTCATAGAGTGTCTGTTGGCTGTTTATCCTCTTATTTGAGATCAGAATACTCTCTAATAATTTGTGTAAAAGAAGTAAAGAATTAAACATAGGGAATGATTCTAATACAGCATATCAGTTCATCTGACTTCATTTTCACAGGATCGTAAAAAATGAAATGAATGGCCTGGGTTGAGAAGGGTCACAATGATCATCCAGTTTCAACCCCCTGCTATGTGCAGGGTTGCCAGCCACCACACCAGGCTGCCCAGAGCCACATCCAGCCTGGCCTTGAATGCCTCCAGGGATGGAGCATCCACAACCTCCTTGGGCAACCTGTTCCAGTGCATCACCACCCTCTGTGTGAAAAACTTTCTCCTAATATCTAACCTAAACCTTAGTTTAAAACCATTCCCCCTTGTCCTATCAGTATCCACCCTTGTAAATGGCCGTTCCACTTCCTGTTTATACACTCCCTTCAAGTACAATGAGAATCCACAATGAGATCTCCCCTGAGCCTTCTCTTCTCCCTGCTGGCCACCCCTTTTTAAATGCAGCTCCTTCTGATAATATAATTCTGTGAGCAAGTACTTTTATATATCTAACTGCTGGATATTTTTCTGCTGTGAGAAGATGTTTTTCTTCAACATACTCACTGACTAAAGACTTCAGGATGAGAGGAACTTAAAGCAAAGTCTTCTTCTTGTTATTTAGGTGCAATCTGATATGGTCCTGCAGGTCATCAAAGGTGGGCATTATGCCAGATAGGAACCTTGCTGATTCACTTTGCTCAGCCTTTGTTCCCTCTTTAAACTAGAATGTGGATTTGTGTTCTGGCTTGCTAGAAAACAGCTTGTTGGAAAACAGCCAAGCTATCCTAGCATGAATTCATAGTTCTTTTGTCCGTGATTATCTTTCTTTAGAAATCAAAAATCCCATTTCCAGATCATTTTTATTCTATTCACCAAAGGCTGATCAGGCTGTGTTTGCTTCTGTCCAACTGAAACTTTACCAAAGCATGTTTACCAATCTTTTTGAAAAACTGATGAATGAAACCTGTCACCAGGTAATTCCTGGAAAAAAAAGTAATTAGAATCCTAAGGACTACTTGGAAAAACAGTACTTCATAATCGAGAATCAAATGATCCTACCCTTCCTACCCTCAGGCAGACTGATACTTCTTGCTAACTTGGTATCATCCACAAAATTACTGATAATGAACTGGATTTGCCCAGGTCATAAATAAAGAAACTGAATGAGACAGGCCTTAGTACTGATTCCTGGGGAACACCAGTCAGGACCGAATGTCAGCTGGATGTTTTTAGATGAAAAATGTGAACATGAGCTCTTCCCTTCCCTCATCCCCCCACCCCCTTGTGAAGTCAGCTTGTTAACATTAGGGAATTCTTTACATTTCAGCTAGTTGACAAAAAGCTTTGGTTCTTCTTTTAAGTTATAACTTGTCGTATAACTTGTTATTTAGCAAAATATATGAAGATATCTTCAGGGAACCATAAAAAGAAGAAACATGACTTGAGTGTTTGATTTAGAAAAGCAACAATTGTGTATGTCCAGGTTATTTTAGGAGGAAAAAAATATGCAGAAGGCTTTTGTCATAGGTGCAGTACATCTCTGAAGCAGCTGCACTCATATAGGGTTGGTTGTTTTTTTTAAAGCACAAGTCAAAGATAGGCAACTCAACTATTACTGCCAAGGAAACTGGGAGTTTAACTTTCATTCTGCCATAAACATTCTCCCCCCCAACAGAAAAGGAACTAAAGTGCACTGAAGGAAAACTTGGCACTGCTCACCTTCACCAAAAGTTCCCAAATACTGAGAAAAGTGTGTTTCTTCAGTGATAATTATCCCTACCATCATTAATCTTCATTTACAGGAGTCCTTACCAACATATTGATGTGACAAACCCTAATGACTTTGAAGGAGCCCCTACAGTTTCACAGATCAATAATCTACATTTTAAAAAATCTTTACTTTCCTCTATTGATTTAGTCATATTACGCATCAGTTGCACCAACTCTTAAACCCATCTCTTTTTTGAAGGCTATTGTCAAAAAAAGAGAAGGAAAAAGAAGGAAAGATCATCAACGTGTGAAAAATTGTTTAATGAGCATTCTGCTTTCCAGATAGACTACCGCAGTGATACAAACACTGACTCTGACAAGCCATCTGTAGACTTGTTGCGCTTATTTCAGTGATATGGCACAAACAAGAAATTCCAGGTCAGCAGCAAGAGAAGCAAAGCCTTAAGCAGGAAATAGGAAACCAGGCCATGAGGCCCAGATGAGGCTGCAACCACCAAAGCTGCCATCTGGGATTTCAGGTTACAGCTTTTTGGTGTCAGGTAAGTGAGTAGCTAGTCCTCTTGAGAAGACTGGTTTGAAGACACTTCTGTTCCCTCATCTTGGCTGACTGTTAAAGGTTCATCAGTCTGGAAGGAAACACTAGGAGCTAAAAGTATGCCCTCATGGTGTTTAAAAGAAAACACCAAACTTACCTTTTTATTTTGACTTCTGAAAAGAAGCAGGAACTCAACTTTTTCCTTTTAATTTCACTGTGAACTCATGCTATGAAGATCTTACCTAGCAAGTGTGTGTTTATGAATCTGACTGCAGTATCTTATACACTTGTACAGTACTAGCTATATATGAAAAGACAAGTAAAATGTGGAATGTCAGTATACAAAAGGATGTCGTCAACGTTATAAGCCTGAAAACTGATATGCTTCGAGGGCAGCCAAAAGATTTTTACTTCAAGAAATCCATAAGAGTTTTATACTCTGAGACTGATCCTGATCCTCCTACTCATTGCTTGCCCTTGGAAAGCAAATAAACCTGTGCAAACATATCGTCTTCACTGACAGATGTGGCAGGCAGGCATCGGTTCAGCATCACTGCCTCCTTGCTCTTTCTGTCATAGGGAACATGAATTGATTTGGTGACCATTGTATCTTAACCTGTATTAAAGGTTTCAAGTATAGGACTGGTCCTTATGAGAAGGAAATACACCAATACGCCCCTTACAAGCACTCCTTTATAGATAAGAAACAAACTTAGATGCAGTTTCTACCTTTAAATAAAACTCTCAGAATTTGGATTTCTTTGAGCTTTTCATAATTACCTTTTTTTTTTTTTTTTTTTTTTTTTTTACGTTGATAACAGAATAAAATTATGTGGATAAATTAAGGATGCTTTTCAGTCTGAGCCTACGTTCATTGGGGCGCTCTTTGGAAGTGCAATAATGCTAACACTGCACTGAGTCAGCGTGTGACCAGACTCCTGGCGCTGCCTGACCCCTGGAGTGTGGAATTGATCTGTTCTAAGCAGAGATAACATAGCACTTTGTTAAAATGTGTGCTAATGGCCTGTGTGTCTTACCTCAGTGCCCTCATACTCATTGTATGCACAAGGAGTGAAATTCACTGGTGAGTTAGGACATCATTTTTGGTGGCTTAATGGGTGATTTATGTCGTATCTGTTGTTCACAAAGCGTGTGGGAATTGAGGCATGATGGTGAATATTGCGCAAACTCAGTGTTGTGAATCTCACCTTAAAGATACCATTGATTGTCTGACCCTTGTGCTTGATTTTCTTCTAGACGGACTCTTTTTTCGTTATTGATCAACTGACATTCATCTCATTACCTATGTGTAAATTTGATGCTATAAATGTGATCCCATGCTCAGCATAGATGACAGTTTTTAAAGTCTAGTGCTGGCTTGCACTCATTAGGCTCACAAGACAAAACTTTGCCATGTAGCTTTGAAGTTCAGTAAAGGCGATGCCTAAGTGGAGATGCTTCTGAGCACTGATGTTTAGTTCCGCTTATTTGTCTTCCTGATTTGCTGTTTGCTGTGTGTTTAAAAATGAAGCCATAGAGCAGAAGACAGTGTTTGCTTCATAGTCATTGCTTGCTACAGGCCAAATGATACTGCTGTGGTGGCTCTGGGAGAAAGCCTCCAGAGGACATGGTGGTCAGGTTGAAAAGGACAGAGACAGGATGCCTACAGCAGGAGCACAGACTGGGGGATGACTGCGAAGATCAATGAACAGGCACACAGCCTTTTGAGGTGATGGAAAAAAGGGACTTAAAGAGCTGTGTATGACTGTGTTGAAGATTTCTGCTATGAGGGCAGACCTGGATAGAAGGACCCACATGACTAAGGGCGGATTTATTTATAAGCTCTTTTATTTTGTTCAGCTTTCTGCTCAAAACCACTCAAAACCTCTGTTCTAGGGTATATTTTTGTCTGTTTTTTTTACTGAAGTTTTAGAGTGCTCTGTCAGAAAAAGTCCAACAGCAGACCTGAGACTGACTTTGGTCTTCTTGCATTTTGTATGCAAAATCATGTAAAAATTTATTGAATTCTATATAAACTAGAACACTGCAGAATATGTATTACAGATTCTATTGCTGGGAATCACAGTGAGAATTACAGTCATTCAGAAAGGTGGGTGAAGGATTCTATCAGCCCTTTACTCTTGTGTCTTATTCTTGCATTAAGACTGTGCATGTTATTGACAATCATGTTTGGAAGCTTGGGTGAACACATACAACAAATAGCAGCTAAATAATGCTGTCTATTTTGTTTTATTTGGCACACTAGGGGATTCTGGTGCTTGAGATATACATTCCTAGTGTTTAAAATCTCAGTGTCTAGGTAAGAACGGCCCCAGTGGAAACATGGGAGACCTCCCAGGTATACAAACTTCTATATTTCTGTGGAAAGAAATGTGAGTCTATAGAGCTTTGGTATGAATCTACTCTTTCTGTTGAGAATTTTACACTGTGTAGAAGACAGCATTCATAATGCAGACTGCTTGCATTTAGTTTTAAAGGCATTAACTAAGTGCAGAGAATCTAAACCAGACCAAAGATATCCATCCATCCAGCTAAGTAAGCACAAGATAGCTACATGCTCCTTCCTGAAAGAGTCCTGGAGGCAGTGGCATTCTTTGAGAACATAAGAAGTGTCGTTTGAATGGCTTTGAGCTAAAGAGTGCCGTGTCTGCAAGTCCTACCAGCTACATGATTCAGGCTCTGACATGAAGCAGCAGGCATACCAATGTCTCTCGCTGTTTGCCCTTCTTTGAAGTGCCTATACTATAACATTTTGTGTGGGATCAGATTCCCCTCTATGTGTGTAATATATGATTTTTGCAGGTATGGGCCTATCAAAGGATGCAAGACTTGTTTTGTATGTTCCCAGTTCTTGATGGGAATTAAGTGGGAGAAAACTGAATTTTTAGAGAAGGGAATTTGCAGACACATGGAGATGCATATGGATGTCTTAGGAGTTATCAGGTGATGCTGGAAAATGCCACTGGGGACAGTGAAAATATTAGATTGTGGCATCCACTCCTATATTGTTGATCTGTCAGTACTGCTATCTGATATTCTGATATTCTTTTGTCAAATGTGCCAAATGTGCTCAAACATGGATAATCTTATCTCTTGTGAGAGTTTGTCCCAGAGATAGATTCTCTTAAATGAGAATGCTTTGTGTGCAGCTTTCACTAACTTAATTCTGAGTGTAATTAAGGTTTAAATATAGAAACAAAGGAATACCATAGCCATTTTAGCAGACATGAGGAAGAAAGCTATTAGATGTTCTTATCTGGCTTCAGCATTAATTGAAAGTTTTAGTTATATCATGATCAGAACCTGATCCCAAAATTGCCATTTGCTTGAAGATAAAATAGAACACAATCAGTGAAACACTTTCATATCAGTATCTGTCAATGCAATCTAAAATGTTAATACAATATCTGTTAGAATTCAGTAGATAGTACTCCTTGGCATTCTGCCAGAGTATAAAAGAAAATAATTTTCTCTGGCCACTGAGGTGACTGCAGTTCTGTGGTTTACTGGGGAGTAGTTACAGAAGTCAAGACAACAGCAGAATTATGCCAATTTATTCTCTGTGCTACTGGTTCCATCACACTAAATGGCTGCCTTCATTTTTGCCCTCCTTTGCACTTAGATAGAAACATGCTGTTCTTGAGGTAGCTATGGGGAGAGAAGCTGGAGGGTTGAAATAAGATATATCTTCCTTTATACTGATTACTTAATTTTTTTTCCATTATTTTTGGTTAGTGTTATGGTTTCTTGATGTTTTTCTAAAATGAAAATGCATAGTGGTTCTTAATTTTTGCCCTGATTCTGTAATCCCAATGTCAAATTACTAGCTTTTCATGTGTTATATGATAATATTTATCCTTAAATACATTCAGATTTTGTGTTGCAGTGGAAAGAAGATGATTACATAAAAGTTTATAATCTTGTAAAAGTTACATACTTGGTTGATTTTACAGCTAGAACTGCCAGACTTTTTAACATTTTTCAGCACCCAGTTTAGATAGTACTCTTATCTTTTCTTGAATAGCTGATTTTTTTAATCTGATTTCCATTTTTTGAAGACTAATTTTTCCCTTAATTTTTGTTAGGAAAATACTGTATGATGCTGAGAATAAAAAACCCACAGCACACTGATTCTTTACTTACCTTGCTGTTACTTGTCCTATCTAGACTAAACACTGATGTTTTCTAAATACTAGAATACTATCTACTTTTCCAGATGTGTATTCTTGGTTTCAATTTAGCCTTGCTGATTTGTTACATACACTAAGTAATATGTTGTGCTAGATTTCTTTAACGTATGAAACACAGAACTTATATTTTCATGCACCACTTTGACTAGACCCACAAAATAGTATGGAAGGAATTTTTAGCCTCTTTGATGGTTGCCTTACTTCAAATAGTGTTGTTTTAATAGCAACAATCTCTTGGGTTTGTTCTTCAGAATTTTCCTTATTGTTTCATTAGCTTGTTAAGTGCTCAATTAATGTAGCACATAGCTCTATGTTATTGAAATTGGTGTTTTTTTCTAGCATTTTCAGGTTTAAAATACAACCTTCTCTATCTACAGAACTATTCAGTGACTGAGAAACTCCTGTCATGCATCATGAAGTAGTGTGATACACTGCAGTGAGCTAATAGGAACGTTTCTGCCACTTGTGCTCACTCCCCAGTCTTGTTTCCCTTTCTAGAAACATTTTTATTCATTGTGATTATACTGGTTGTGTTGTTTTTAAAGAGGATCCTTCCAATATAGCCTGATAATATAGGAGATGTAAATAGGAAAATTATTTACATATTTTGTGTCTAAGACCATGAAATGATCTTTCTTTGGTGGAGAAGCCAATTAGTTATTTCTCTACTATCATGATAACTTTGTTTTTTTTTCTTTCCTCAGGGAAACTATCATAAAATTTTAATAATGCTTGAGACCGTCAAACAAGAATATAATAGAAAATAAAACCCTGAATAGTTTATAGTTTCCCTTATAATTGAGTGTATGGGAACTGCTGAGTCACAGCCTGAACCTCTGATTGATCACCTGAGGCGAGCCATGAGTCAGCCAGAGGAGCACAGGTGAAGGCAATTCACCTGTGCTGCAGGAAGGGGTGGAGCCAGGCTCCAGCCCTCCTAGACCTATTTAAGAGCTGGCTATCAGTGGGGAAGGATCTCTTCTGGAGATTGCCTCTGTTGGTGTTTTGTGGTGAGCCCAGCATAAGGGTAAGCCTTCCATTGTATTCTCTTTTGTGATCGTTGTCCGCTTTGCCTCTCTTGATTATATTGTGAATGTAACATCTTGATATCCATTGATTATACATTGTCCAAATTAAATGTGTTAAGATTGAATTCTTTTCATAGGTTTGACATAATGGGTCAACATCAGAGCATAATTGGAGTCTGATCCTTAACACTAACCACATATCTAAATTTACTGTTATGGTGGAAATAGTCAAATTCTACCATTGAATTCTAGTCTAGTCTTAAGGTTTCTTGTGCTACTCCTCAGGTTTTTAACTTGCATTCCATACATGCAATAATGACTATCCTGTATATATCTACTCTGCGCACCTGTTATCCTGCTCTGGGTATTTCACATATTCAGGTTTTGGGGTTTCTGCTTGGAAAGTTTCATCCCATGTGGAGATTATTTCTATAGCATCCAGGGGATATGTTAATCAATCTTTCATCTGCATTAATTTTCTGCTGATGATCTCTAAAGACTGTGCCCTTCTCTCTTGATACTCTTCACTGAATTTAGTCCATGGCAGCATTAAGTGATTGCTTGTACAAAGTCATATTTTAGAACAGCTGTTCTTCAGTCATGCAAGTGCCAAGAAAATGTTCAGAATCAGTCATCTATTCTGCAGAATTACAGGAGAAAAATTCCTTGTTTTTTTTTTTTTTTTTCATTGCCATTTGTAAATTTTCTTCCTGCAACAATTCTTTTTAGTTCTATTCACTGGGGAGTTGGGAAAGACTTAGCATTTTATTGCTCACTGTGGCAATCTTCTCCGTAGTGGAGGCTTGTAAAAGGGTCTAATTTGTGCTGAAGATCAGAGGGTTGATCTGAGCCCAAGCTACACAAACCAGCAGCTCGAAACAGCAAAGCCTGTGTCTGCCTGTGTCCATGTGCAGAGACAGGAGGCATGGATGAAAGAGAAAAACACAAGGTCATCACTGATGAAATAACTTATGGGCCCATTTCAGTGTTTTTAAAATGCTTATCATTTATTGTAGCTCTGCAAAACACTCAGTGCTTTTCAAACATAACTGAATACTCAGAATTATTCACATCATGCCTAAGAAAGGCATCTCACTTCGGTTCTCTGAAAGACCTGTCAGAGCTCATTTCTTTCACAAAGTGAGAATTCAAACCTCCAGTCTAGTTGTGAATACTTCCCTGAATTGATATACCAAGGAGTATGCAAACTAGTGCAAACCTGGAACTTTCAGAAAGTCTTAATTTGGGTACAGTTCCTTTATCTGCCTGAAAATCATTCTTGAGTGCCAGAATCATAATGTCCAAATAAAATTGTAAAGGTCTTATTTTATTTCTGATGATCAAATAGAGTCTTGCGTTACAGGTCAGAAGCTGACAAAATTTTGTCTGTGACAGATTCATTTTTATCTAGCTGCATATCCTTCTGCAATTGTCATTTTGTTCCATTAAGAAAGCGTTGATGCTAAAACTTGGATTTGTCATTTGCTCCATATCTCCTTGTTGAGTTAAAATATACAGAAACACAGGAAAAATTCTTGAAATTTGCAGAGAGATAATACTAAAAATTTGACCTTCCAATTAAGGTGTGAAAGTACCATTTGACAAAGAGGTGACTACAACTGAGAAAAACTCACTTCTCCACATAGGTGGGAGCAAAGCTACAGCATACTGACTGGAGAAGGAAGGCTGGCTTGGGGGTTTGGATGACAGGAAGCAGGAAAATCATAAAAGAGCAGTCTGCTTTGTGCAGCTTTCTTTCACCAGACTGAGCAAAAATTCTGTCTGTAGTGATGAGGAGGCTGAGGCAGGAGCTGCCAAGTCTGTCTTGTTCTTTTTTTTCCCTATAGATTTGTATAACTCTTGTACTGAAATTGTTCTCAAGTAAATGCGATGGAATTCTTTTTGCAAAATACTTACGGCTTTGCTATCAAGTGTCCTTGAATGACTGAAGTATAAAGCTGAATTTGTGGGTTATTCTGAGTGAATGCAGAGCTGTTGAAAAGATACGGTTGAGAAAAGTGTTCTGTTAAGACCAACACAAATCCTGGGTGGATTGTGCAATTAGATTTGAAGGTGCAGTTTGTCAGAATTGTTTCATATGAGTCTCTGTGCTCCAGGATCATGTGCAAGAGGAGAGGTAGGGCTCATAGAAGACTGGCTGAATTCTGGGAAGGCCAGAATTGTTCCGAATCCAGAACTCGAACTCAAGTCTATATATCTGTCTAGTGAAAGGGGAACAGAGATAAAGCAGGTAAAAATGTAATTGCATTTCAATGAAAATAGTGAATCTTAGAGAAGACTGAAATCAACGTTAAATTTCTTCAGTGAGCTGGAAGGTTAAGCAATGACAAAGTAAACTTTAAAAAAAATGACAGCAGAAAGCATTGTGCTTATTGTTGGAAATATCCAGATAATTTATCAGGACGGTATTTCTGATAAAGCAGACTTTATTTGCAATTGCAATGGTGGGCCTCCTGCAAGCAGGAAAGTATGCAGAAAAGCATTAAATCTTTTATGCCCTATTACTAACGTTTATCTCTTTCTCCTCTGGTTTCTCATTGGCTGAGTACTTCAGGTTCACAATCTTCCTGACACTCAACTAAGCATATGGATACTGGATAAACATAAATTTTTGCTAGCTAAGCATATATCACTAGTTAGTTAACTTCTCACACTTGCTAATTCAACACTTGGTCATTGTTTCTGGACATCTGCTCGTCCTTTCATAGAAATAAGCTTGGAAGGAGGATAGAGGGGAGCATCTTGATGCCTGCCTGTTGCATCCCAACCTACCCACAGAGCAAGGCAATCCAGCCTTGTGTAGAGGACCTGGCTTCTCTGATGTTTGTTAAGGTGGTTTTTCTTTTGCTGAGGGTCTCTTATCCATACAGATTAGCCCTACAATATGCTTTCTAGTTCATAATACTATACCTATACTATTTGGAACATTTAAAATCTATTGCAGGTTTGCAAGCAAGAATTAATCGCATTATTCAGCAACTGCACTTCTAAATATGCTACTCACGTATATGGTATTTCTACCTTTTCATATCAACTATTTCTAAGGACAAGTTACAAAATGCAAATACATTGTGCTCTACTTCTTCAGATCAGTTCCCCCATTTCAGTATCTAATGCAGAAACAACATTCCATTTCCACGTTATGAACAACAAAATCAAAGGATTCCTTAAAGTAAATTCCTTATTCAAAACTTTGGTCTGCTTTGGTATGATATGCAAATTTACTATCAGTAGAAAAAAAAGATTACTGGTGCTAAACATTCATCTAAGATGCATTGGCATGTGTCAGATTAACTGTGCAGATTTTGTGAAATGGAACCCAGAAGGTGTGCTAACTGCGAGACACCACAGAGTGGAAAGTAAATATATTTCTAGTGAGTGAATATTGAGAAAATAAGCATCTGGGAGAAATGGGAATTTTAGATTCTTAATTGCATCATTCACCCCGGAACATCTGCTAGAGATATTAAGAACAAATATAACTGAATCTGAGAGAAGATACGAGTTTAAATAAGGAAGGAAGAAGGGTAATGTCGTGCCATCATGTTACACTGCTGCATGCTGCACATATGAAGACTGTGTAAATCTCCTCCCTTTTCCTTTTGGTTCAAATGCACCTTCGAAAAATAAAAATACAGTTTCCATGTCTATGTCTGCCCTTCCAGAAAACTGGAAAATATAGAAATGCTAATCTATCATAAGTAAATAATGGTTTTTTTCATATTTTGTCTCATAATATACGAAGAAGTTGGATTGTGGATGACAAAAGGTACCTTGCATACTCTGGAAGCTGAGAAATGAATGGATCTTTCATCTTACTTATGCCACTCCTGTTCATAGAATCATTTAGATAGCACAGAAGCTCCTTTACTCCTTTCTCTCATACCAGCCCTAGGAATGGCTCTGTGGGGACTACAGGAAGTCAGGGTAGTCAGTGTTACTGCCTAATGCTAGAGATGATGGGATGTAAACAGTTAAAACATGAGAAATTAGGAGGGTGCCCATTATTCCGGTGGAAGGACAGTCTCTTCTCATCCTTTTCTTGACTTTTCAGTTTTTGCTCTGCGTCATTAGATGTCCTTTTCTGCTAAGCAATTTAAGGACAGTATGTATTTCCCATCTTCCTCCTGTCATGAGTGCCATCGTTATATTTTGCAGGGTTTACTCTGAAAAGCAGCTTGTATAGAGGAAAAAGGGTGAAGAAGAGAGCTTAGCTTCCTGAGAGGGCTTTGATATATTGCACTTCATAAATCTGAAATAAAACCTGAACCTCAGAGAAAAAGAAAGCATTTTTAAAATGGTGCCTTTTAAAATTTTCTTAAAAAAAAAAAAAAATACCAGAAGGTCCACTGCGTATTATTACCTCTAACAATGCCATATTTTAGAACAGCTGTTCTTTTGTTGTACAAAAATGCTCACAATTTTTGCAAATTGCAAAATACAATTTGGACTAGGATCCTCCATTAATGGACTATCAACATTTTTATGTTCATGTTATAAACATTTAAAACATGGTTTTAGCCAAAAGCCAGAGCAATTATAAATGAGACTGGTCTGAATAGCACATGGAAATCTTATTTTTTCCAGCTCATGTAGTTTATTTCATCATGGGTGACATTTTCTCTTCATCATTATTTTTTTCATCTTTTTTGAAATAAAAGTGAAAGTCTGTTGGATATTACTGGCAGTAAATATTGAAAATAGTTCTAAAGATAATTAATTTGCTAAAGTAAATACCTTTGTAGTTTTGCTTCTGTTTGCAAACATATCTTGGTCTACTGAGGATTTCTTAACCTGTATATACAATAATTATTGTGAAGAACTCGCATTTAAATGTACCACAAGATTTCATTCCTGAGCTAAAGAGCAGTGTAAGGCAGCACTTTGGATGCCAGAAAAACTATTCAAAAAACCTGTCCTTTATCTGAACAGATCTGCAGGAGTGATTATAAATGAATTTGCTCTTCTGTTTGATGCTAGGAATACAACAGCACCATAACCCAAGCTAAAAATATGAGAAAATGCCTGACTATGGATTATCCTAATAGAATAAATGTAGGAGAGGACTGTGAAGCCATAAAATATTGCTCTGTTTTTCATAAAAGTGATCACTGGGAAGTAACAATTTCAACAGATTTTAATGAAGTTTTTACATTTGGCATGTACTTTGTACTCTACTTATTTTATGGAAAAAATCTCCTAGGTCCATGCATAGGAAAGATGAATAATTGAATAGCAGACAGACGCGACACATGAGATTTCTTTGCTACAGAGAACCTGCAGAAAAATGTGGGAATGTTGTTTTACAGTTGTAGATGTTATTTATAAGTTTCAGACTATCTTTGTGTCCGTTTAATAAAGTCAGTTGTCTACACTGAGGGAAGAAATCAGGGGTATGTTTTAAATCTAGCAAACCTGAGTCCTCTAAATTTGAGATATGTATATAAATGCATATAGATATATAACTTTTTTTTTAAAAAAAGGAGAATGTTCATAGTATAAAGAGAGCTTTGAAAATCAGTCTAGATATGCTGCTCTCATAACTGGTAACACTTTAAAAGCTCCTGAATAATAGCTAGGGAAATAAATTCCTCAAATGTCCTGTTGCTTCTTCCTCTGACTTTAGTATTGCATTTGGACCTGAAAGTCACCCCTCTCCTGAGTCCTGGCAAATACTTGAGATCTTAGAGGTCAGCTCTGCAGCAGAGGATGAATCAGTGGATTTATTTTAGCTAGTTTTAGTTATACACCTATATTATCAGTGATAGAGCAGCTGTGGTTATAGAGCAGTGACCTTCTGTTAGATCTGTTTCAGAATCGTAATAACAGATTCTCATGGGGGCAACCTCCTGAAAGCAGTGACTAATTAGGGACCAACTCAAGAGCAAATTCATGGCTCTGCTGATGTATCTCTTTCCCTTAGTGGGTTTGCCTCACAACAGATCAAAACCAGATCCTGCAGGGACAGATCTGAATTTGCTTATGTAAAAATAATGTATTACCTCCAGGGGCTGCTTCTATGTATATCTCTGTATTGATTATACAGGGATGTCCAATTCGGATTAGTTATTAAAGCTATAGATATCTGAGGTATGGTGATGTGTCTTAATTTTAACCATGGAATCTTCACTTTCTCTGCTGTTGAAATAATATAGTAAATAATGGTATAAAGATTCAGAAAGTGAATAAAAATGCTGCAATGTATTGCTGTGTTGAAGATTTGGATCCTTCTACTTAGCGCTTCATTTGCCTGTGACTGTATGTGTATTTATGTATCACATATATAATATTTGATAAAAATGAACAGGGACAAAAACTCTAGCAGTCTTTTCATTTTGCTGGTTTTCGTTGCTGCTGTGCATTGCTTTCAGGGCTCTGAACCTTACTTGCACTACTGAAATTTGGTTTCTGTTTGTTCAGCTGACAGTACCTTTATGTGTGTTGCTAGACTCTACAAATGGCTGTTCAAGAAAAGAAATGTAGATGAACGTTCCTCTCCCTTGAAGAGATGAGGCAGATTATCAGAAATAATCAGCTAGCATCCATTTTATGCAGCATATTTTCTACAGAAAAAGTTCAAATGAAGAGCAGTCACTGTATGCAAATATCAGAGTAGCTGTGTGTGAAATAAAAAGCAATTCAGTGTCCACTTTTATTTTGATTGCTGTGCTTTTTGTTCCTTGAAACCTAAGACTAGGTGCCTAGCTTTAATACAGCTTCAGGTAATGCAGTATATAAAGAGTTAGCTGTCAAAGCAAGGCAGTACCACTGAAGTCAAGCTCACTCCAGCTGCATCTTCACTATCTGATTTCTCCACCAGTTTATTATTTCTTACAATCCCCTTCTAACTACAGCTGCACATGAAGGATGTGTGCTGAAGTTATTTTCAAGACTTGCTTGTGTCATGAGCACTGTGAAGATAAAACCCCTGCTAGATTTGAGGATGTGATCAGACAAGGTACCTTATAAATGGCATTTTGTCATATCCCTATAATGTATCCGGTGAATTGAAGGGGAAGGCAATTCATGTTTTGTGACAGTCTTCCACACATTAAAGAAGATTTTGCATGGCTCCCTTCACAACGTATCAATGGTATAGACCTGGGCAGTTATTTAATGCTCATATATTTCTTCTAGTGTGCATTTTAGAGTTAAAGCACTATAAATATTTGTCATGAGTCAGTGCAGGTATTCCTAAGGAACTGTGGGTAATGGTTATTTCAGTGTGACAGTTTCATCTAAACTTGAAAATAGGCCTGGCCATGTAGATATTTATAGACATTTATAGGTGGCAACTCATTTGGTGACAATTTTTGGAAGACAAATGCAGTGCTCTACTGTGTATTGTGCATGGCATTCAGCTTCATCCTTGGGACTTTGAAAGAGTATCTATAATCTACACCACAGATAATTCTCTACCTACTGATCTTTCAGTCATCTAGCTAAACTGCAGACAATTCTAAGTGACTTGAGGGGTGAAGTTTTGAGGTTCTAATATGGACCTCTGTGTGGAAATTCTGACATTAAAGTATCAAAAAGATCAAAGAATATGCAGCCATAAAAATGTGTAGAGCTACTTTATGGACACGATTATTTTCTGTGCAGATGGTAATTTATTTATACACTGATTCCTTGAAAAATTTTATCAACATTTATATTACAATGGGACCAATAAATATATTTTCATGATATTTTCATTGCTCTCAGATGGCCCATCTGTCTCTTTCCTCCTTCATCCTCTCACAGTGATGAGAAAGATGTAAGAACTATGGGTGCATCTTCTGATTCTCCCATGTACCCTCTCCTACACGTACCCTCTCAGAGGGTTCTTCATTCCCTACATCTGAGGAGTGTTGCATCAGCCCTTCTGAGAAGATGATGCATCTAGCTGATGGCTAACATGGAGAGGAGAAGCTCCTGGAGCTGGATTGGGTGAGGGATGCAAAGCTTGCCTTGAACAGAGGAAATTATTTTCTACGAATTTACTTTTATCCTGTTTATGTGTGTGCTTTTTATGGTCCCAGAATGTTGATGCCCAAAAGGTGCACAGTGAGATCTGCACCAGCATCTTAGTAGTGTCTTGGGTACCTGGCTTATTGCATGGATGGGCAGTAATCAAGAGGGATGGCAAGCTGATCTGGGCTCTCTTATCATGGTATGCAATATACGAGCTCCTGTAGAGACGCGAAATAAAGTGCCAAGCTAGAAGCCATATTCTTGTGCTCTGATAAAGTTCCTGAATACTATTTTTTTACCATATATCTCATTTGGAAAAAGGCTTCTCTTTAAGATGTGAATAACTTCAGATGCTTAATTACCTGACAGTTTTTGCAAAATGTGCCTATGGTGTTTTGGGAATGATATTTTTGCAGCTTCTAACTTTGTAAAGCAGTGAGAATGGTTTCCTATCAACGATTTCTATCAACCAGCGTTCCTTCAGAAGCATGTGCGAGAGAGTCTGCTCGAAGCATCTGAGAAGATACCAGTTCAGCAGCAAGAGATATCTGAAAGTACTATCTACTGGGAATCCTTGAGCAAAAATATTCTTGATTGCACAGCTCTGAACAGTTCTCCTGGCAGTTTCTTCTCTTTTATTTTGCTTGTTGAAATGCGCCTAGTTTTTCTCCATCTTGAAGAATAGCTGGTTTCTTCTCAGGTCATCCAGCTTCAATTCATAGCCTCTGTCTAGTTACTTATTGATTCATCATACCCATGGCTTACGGACTTGCTATTTATGGAATCAATAACGTATAGGGAAGCTTGTGGCAGGGGAGATCACTCTAAAAGAGAGGATTTCACAGGACTATACATGTGCCTTGTTAGCAGGTTTTTTTTTTTTTTTTTCTAAAGGCCTGAGTTAAGTTCCTCCCCTGACTCTGCACTTCAAAGAGTTTCCCTGCGGCTCTACAGAAGCAAACTGAAACTTAAAATTAAGATCTTTTTTTCAGACAGTGAACTGCGAGTTGGGACATCCTACAGAGTTTCTCTTAACATACATGTGGAGCCTGAAGTACTGTGGGGAAGTCCTGTAAGGCAGGAGTGGGAAAGGATGATTAAAAAAAAAACAAGCTATGTAGGTTTCAGAAAGGCAAGTAAGTATATATGTACTTGCAATTTGTGGGAGGAATATTTCAAGGTAGGAATCTGATGTTTTGGTTTAATTGACAGACTAAGTGAAAATGCTTTATAGAGCTGCAAAGTGGAATGTGATGTAGTATAAAAGACACTGAAGAATTTAAGAATCTTCAAATTAGTACCACTCTATCAGACATGAAAATAGATAAAGCAAAGCAAAACAAAGCCAAAACAACCCCCTAAAGATTGACACACCAACTGAAACTCTATCTATAAAAATAATCAACCAACCAAAAATCTCTTGAGGTTTTTAAAGTGTAGAAATGTGGAATTTAAAATATCAACTGCTTTTTATGGATAAGTTTTGTTAAATTTCATCGTATGTACATCCCCAGTTTATACACACTTCTGAATGTAAAAAAATATTTTCAGAATATTTTCAGAATGTTTTTATTTAAATATTGTTTATAGATAAATGAGTACACATATAAGTACCTTTCTGTACAGTGACTTAGTGTTATGAATATTGTATTTGAAAAAATTCTGCACAATGGATATCTTGAAGTTGGTAATTTTTGTGAAGTTCACCTTTACCTCACTGAGTGAATTAAGTCAAGTAATTGCAGGAGTAATATCAGTATAGTGTGTATTCTAGGTTTAATCAGCTTAATGATTCTTCAGTATAGGTATCACCTTTTAGTGATGTCCCGGTTTCATCTAGGATAGAGTTATTTTCTTCACAGTGGCTGGTATGGTGCCATGTTTTGGATTTAGGATGAAAACACTGTTGATAAGCAGCAACTAAAACATCAGTGTGTTTAGTTTTTATCTCAACCCACAGGTTTTAATTTAGTACCCTGATTCTTTCTCCCGTCCCTCTGGCAGAGGAAACGAATGAATGTCTGTGTGGCTGTCAGGTTAAACAACACCAGATGTTCAGATGTATCCTTAGAAAAAAATGCTTGTGTTAATTACTTTGAAAATCATTACTTTCTGTTTACTTTTAGTGGAATTTAAATAGTGCTTCCAAATAAGTGGGGGGGTTGTTGCTTTTCTAACCTTGAAGAATTTTAGCCTGAGATGAGTACGTGATGCTAAGCAACATTTTTAAAAAAAGAAAAACGGAATAAAGCATAAAGACTTTGATAACAGAATTCATTGTAACATTCAGGTGCTTCATTCAAGTATGAAACAAGCTTCTTATCAAAGCCTAAATATGTTTCTGCACCTTCCTAATAAATAAATAACTGTGGAAACAGGTGTACTTGCAACTGACTAGGTGTGTGTCGAGACAGAATTAGAGCACAGGGACACGGAAGCATTTTTCTCTGGGGAAATTACTTTTATCCTACCCTGGACTTCAGCTGCTCTTTTCACAGAGGCACCTAAAGCCTACCGAGGTGCTTGAGCTATTTTATAAGAAGTGTGAGAAGCCTGGAAGCAGGCTGTTCAAAAGGACTATTGAATTTACCTCTCCACCTTGTTACACTAATCCTATTTTATAGAGACTCCCATTCACAGTGCTTTTCTTAAGATGTTACTTCAGGCAAGGGATATGAGCCAGAGGGTCATTCAGATGCATGGGAGTAAAGAAAACCTTCATTTTTACCTCTGATGCATGCCTAAGATCATGTTAATTTGTCATCTAGTACAATGTGCCCTGAGACCAATTGGGTCAGGTGGAAAGAAAAGAAAATTAATAACAAGAGTCATCTGAGGAAGCAGGGGAAACATATTTCCCACAAACTGTGTAAACTACAGGCTTCTGAAGCCTGGAGATGGAGGAAAAAAAATGTGGGTTTTTTTGTACTCTGTCAGATGCTGAAGAGTGCTCTGAGACATGTGCTACTGCTTCTTGCTGAGTCGAGATATTTGGCAGAAGGCCCACAGAGAGAGAGAGAATAAAAAGTCTTTCTGCCAAATGTTCTTTTGAGTGTCTGAGACTGGATTGGTCTTTTTTCTCTGCAAAATCATATAATTAGTAATCTCAAACTTCAGCCTGTTAATTTACAAAACGTCTGCACACTTTAATATATCATTTGCTTAACATGTTTGATAACAACCTCAGAGATACTGGGGCTTTTGACTTCTTGTAGTATTTATAAACTGTGCCTCGCTCTGGGTGCTTCTTTGCCAATGCTGCACATGGTTGTCCTGTGGATGGTGTCAGACTGTAGCTGCTAGGAAGAAAAGAGGGAAGTGTTTTGCTTTCAAAACGCTAATTCTGGCCCATAAGGAAGCACATAGCCTTTGTTGCCGTCAGCATCTTCTCCTCTTCAATAAATGGGAAAGGTGATGGTGCAGCTGTTTCACCTTGGTGCCTCAGGTTGGAAGTGGTGAACAACTTTATGGGTTGACTATGGCTGGAAGCTGAGCTTGTCTTGAGAATTGTGCAAACACGCAGAAGTCTTTTCCTCTTTTCCTTTTCTATTAATGGCTCATACATATTCATGTCTTTGGTTTGTGGCCACTTCAGGCAGCCCGGTGGGATCACTTTTACAACTGTGCTATGTGATCAGTTTCCACATCTGGGAAGGTTAATGTTGGAAAACAGGGGTAAGCTCATATAAAGAACAGAAAATCAAGAGCACTGTGTGGGGTTGACCTTTAGCTAAGCAAAGTATAGCTGGCCACTTGAAACATGCAAGAACAGTCCTTGGTTGATCTTCTAACTCCTCGCAGTACCCTGTACAATGAACCATGCAGTGAGTGAACACAGAGAGGTCTGCAAGATCCCATTTGATCACTGCATGTGATCTTGTCTCTGAACTCTCTGTGGTTTCAGAAACCTGGCAATCGTCTGATTTTAAAGTTGAGAGTGGGGTATAGGCAGGCTGAGAGGGGATCATGTGAAGAAGAGATTATCTTATAGGCTACCAGAAGATCGGTTGTGTTTGAGTTCTTTGCATAAGTGTTTGTCCTGAAGGTGTCATTTGCAGCTGCTGCCATGAAACAGCCCTGACTGTTGTGAGAGGGGAGATAAGCTTATTTGAATAACATTGGCTTACTACTGCCAAATGTCTGATTTATTAAATTAGCCCAAGTAAGGCCAGGAAGTTAAAGTCACATGGCTACGAGATCTCCAGGCTCAAGAGATCCTACGTGAAGTTTTCCATCTGTGATTTTATGTTTGTAAAAAACATGTGCCCAGCTGGGACTGTGCCAGCTTGTTCTATTCTAGTAAGTATTTTTTCTCTTACTGTAGATAACTCAATCCTTCAGTCCTTTTCAGTACACAGACAGTGCCATGGGAATATCTGAGGTTTGATCTCCAGAGTCACTAGTGAGCTCTCAGGGGTAACACTTGCATTGCAGTTTTCTTTGTTTCTTTTTTGTTTTTGTTCTTGTTTTTGTTTTGTTTTCCCAAAGGGGAAATGTCTTCCCACACAGATGGTTGTAACCAGTGGTTGGCAAACAAGCTGATGGATGAGATTTATTTTTGGCACTGTACAGCAAAGTATGCTTGGCAATGGGACTGTGGCAAACCATTCATTAGCTCAGTTTTTAAGGGCTACCAGAGATGATATCAGCATAGTGTCATCATAAACTCCACTTACCGTTCTTCACCCAAGTGGCCTAAGTGAGTTAATTGCAGACCTGCAAGAAGAGCTGGGCTAATGCCTGCAGGATAAACACTTCTCACAAATTGCTCTTGTAATTTCAAAGTGGTTCTCTCAGGAGAGAAAACATCACATTGAGTCCAAGAAGCCTGGGAAGGGCAGCAGTTAGCGAGGTCTTCTGTGTACATGTTGCCAACAGATGACCCTACAGAAATAATTTGTCCAAGCAAAGCAACTCCGTGTTGTTTGTTGTTTCTTGTTGTTTTTTGGTTTTTTTTTTTTTTTTTAATTCACCTGAGAGTCACCAAGGTACAAAATACATCAGAACAAAAGAAATGAAAAGTAGTGATGTACTTCTAAGCTAAACTAAGTGTGTATTCTTTCTGGACTTTTTAAGTGCTTGTGGTGAACAAGTGACTTTTTGTAGCTATAGCTATAGTGCAAGGCATGGAAAGGTGAAAGCAGTTAAATAAGACCTCAAAGCCTTGTCAGTAAGGTGTGTTTGTAGGGGTTTAGGAGGTATTTGCACAGGAAGTAGTTGTCCATATCATAGTATTACCCAAATCAAGCAAAATAGAGGTCTGTGTGGCCTCTGGCATGGAATGGACTTCTCTGATCGAACAGCACGACTCTTTGGCTGGGCTCACTGCAGTGTGTTGGCATGTGCCTCTCTGCAGATATTGATCTGCTGATCTAGCCTAATATGAGAGGATTATCTTGGCAGTCTGTGTACGTTTCTTAGAAGCAAAGGTTGAAGGTTGAATGTTTTTTTTGCCAAATGCTGAACCTGTCTTCCTGTTTTTTTTGTTTTTTTTTTTCTTTCTACTGCTCATACCTGTTAGAGGCTGCAGAATCCAGTGGTTGGGGAGATGTCAGACTGCTGCAGCTCCTTATTGCTAGGTGTTGCCAGTGCTGAGGCTGAACGTACACACTCCATACGAAGAAACAGACGAATACAAAGATAACTAAATAACTTTTTAAGTAGCTACAAGAAATGTTATGATAATGTAGAATAAGGAAGCACAAAACTGTCATCTTTTTCCTGCTGATTCTTTAGTGCTGCATTATGTGTCATCTGAAAAATAAAGCAGCATGAGTGCCTTTCCTGAGATGTGGTGCAATTGTAGCAATCTTCATTGTCACTACAGAGGACCCAGGAATAACTGCTGTGTCTGTAATTGATTTTTCAGTTCACTGGACAAAACATTAAAAAAAAAAGTAGCTTTTTTTCCAGTAAAATTAATCATTTTGCTTGTTTTGAAAAAAAAAAAAAAAAGTAACATCCCTTATGTTTACCTTAGCACTTAAAAAAATCTTGTTTAAAAATATTAAATATCATATGGAAGCAAATTTTTTGCCCTCTCTGAGGATGTTTACTTTTTGGTTCCATTTGTAACCAGATTTGACTGGTTTATTTGCCTGGTTATTGTACTTTCAGCAAATGAACTCCGCAAGGAAAAATATGTCAACTTTAGCAACAGGTTAAAACATGATTAAATAATCCCAATTCACCTTGTTTTTCAGTCACAAATCTAGAATATGTGTCATCATTCGTTCAATCACTGTGATAGGTGGTAAATATGGAATCATCAGAATAAATACCTAAGTTGTAAATCCAGACTTCACCTTCACTGACAATACAAAATTTTAACTTAATCGTTGAAATTCTGACTCATAACCACTGATCAAGCCCAAAATTCCTGTTGATGTGCATCTACCACTGCTTTCCTGGGAATCACTGGCTTGCTGCATTCCAGAGGTAATAAGAGGTAACTGGTATGAGAGACTTCCCTTTGCTTTTTTCCTCTCTGTGCTGCCAGTTCTCCATCTAGGCTATGGAACTGATCTTCTGTGCACACATAAGAACACAGAAGTTTGTACACCTGAAAGCTAGTCTATTTTTTCCTCCATTATGTTAGTAGCTGATCAAAGAAGAGGTTATATCAGTAACAAAACGCTTTGTGTTCCTTGTATTCTTAGATTACCCTAACTACAGCAATATCACCCCAGTGCTAATAAGAGCAGGATTGAATGAAATTCAGTCTTTTCCTTGCTTACTGCTTTGTGGATATAGCAGAAAGATAATGTAATTAATCAAGTGGGTCCCTTCCAACCCAAGCCATTCTATGACTCTGTGACCAAAGTGGATGCTGTATTTTGTTTCATATACCTTTATCAGGCTTTTAACAAAGAAAGCTTGGTTGGGTATTGTGGCTTAACTGTGGCTGTACAAGATTGTGATGCTTAGATATAGCAGGTATTAATACTTATTAAACTACCAAAAATATGCAACAGTACTCTGTGGGTGTATTAGCATGTGAGCGAGATCTTGCAAGTTTATTTGTAATCCTTCCTATCTACAGTGACACACTGAGAATGATGTGACATATCGAAATTGCTGAAGTGTAACAGAAATACAACCTACATTTGTTTTCCATGTCAATCAGTATAAAGAAAGCAAATAGACTATGTGAACAAGAAAACATGCTTTTTTTTCTTGGTCACCCATGAGTAGGATAGTGATTTGTAGTATGTTCTGTTAATGGTGTATTTTAATAGCTAATTTTATTTATTTTTCTGGTAGTATTTCCCTGCCCCTCCCATTTAAATATCTTGGTGGTACATAATAATGACTAATTACTTGGGGGAAATGATGAAGCAGTTTGATAATCTGCTGAAATATTGTTTGTTTTCCCTTGCAGATAGTTATTAAAAAATCAGTATTTCCACTGTAGTCCTTAACATAATTACTCATATGAATATGGTATGCATAAATAAAGACTACATATGTACACAGTTTGAACGATTGGATCACTATAGTATTTCACGTGGTACATCTTCCTAATTATCCCCAAGATGACAAAAAGGCCAAATTTTATGTAGCATTATATGAAATTTGGGTTGAAACTTGGGGCTAAAAGCCATTTCCATTCCTCTCCTTATTGGTGATCTGTTGTTTCTTATTTTAACCAAAGCTTTGCTTTTGTGACAAGCTTTAAAAATGTCCAGAGAACTTTGCACGTTGTACATAGTCTCTCTGATCTTGCAGGAGTTAAATGGAAGGTAATAAAAGAAGTTACATTCATCTAATATAACAGCACAGAGCTGCAGTGCTTGTATGCCAATGAAGAACTTGTTTCTGTGTGAGGAGGTGATGATGAGTCAGTGGTCGCCTGCTCCTGCTCTTTGTCTTTGGCTGAATTTTCTCACTAGTCTCTGTGCTCAGCTGTAGGAGCTATGCTTGGTAGAGAACTAGCCCTACAAAAAAGGAGATATTTTTCTGCCCATCTAAATCCCTGGCTTACTGTTATTATATGACACTTCAGGCAAGTAGGGGATGAAAGAGTGTGGGAAAAGTGGCAAGGGATTTGTTATTTTTTCTGTACCTGTTCATCGTTAGCTTGGTTTAGTTGTATCACCCAGTTGTGCCTGTGTCTTGGCAGAGAGCACATAAAGGAGCCTTTATAACTTTTCCCCCTTGTTATTTTACAGTGACTACTAGAATAATGGGAAGCCTGTGTACAGCTACAATCCGTGACTTTATTTCATCCAGGCCATGCAAACGATTTTCTCCTTTTTTTAATGGCACATGCGTGTGTTAATGCACGACTTATACAACTTTCAGCAAATGAAACCTAGCAGATATGTGTCAGATCTGGACTTGAATGATCAGGTAGAAAAGTTGAGAAACGGTGATTGAAATGAGCAATCAATCCAGAATACTGTACCTGATTTAATGCTAGATTTGTCTATAATGCTGCATTTTGGTAAATACAATATATTCCTATTTGTGAGTTACAAAGTAAAAACCTGGAGCAATAACTTGCAATCTGCTTTGTAGCAAACTTCTCACAGAAGCGAAGGACTCAGAGCCATAACTTAATGCCAGATGCAGTGTTCAAATATGACTAAAATGTCATTCATCTGAAGGAAATAAATTTAAAACTGTCATGAGGGAACAAGAATAGTTACAAATTATATGTATTTAAATTTATTTGCCAAATATGTTTAAGCATATTCTTTAAGCACATTCAATGATGTATAAAATGAGAAATAATAATTACCTAGCTGTATTTTTTTCTGGAATCATAATTGTCCTGAAGTTTTTGACATAGCAGTATCACACTGATTAATGAGATAGCTATTGACAATTTCACTTCATGAAAAAAAGCTGTAAAAGTGGCAGGCTAATTGCAGGATACACCATTAAGGGTAAGATGTGATTATATCTGTTTTCCGAGTTGCACTCTCGTATTACAGTGTTACATCTTCTGAAACATAATGTACACGTATATTATATATAATCATCAGGAAAACTGCACAGTCTGTGCACACAGATATCTCTTGGTCTCTTCAGTCCTTCTTCACACTGATTTCAGGCAGGATTACTTGCATTAGCAGAGGATGGAGAGCTGAGTGTTTGTGGTGGTTCTGAATAATGAATTTCTGAAAGATTCCAGAAAAGGCACTCGGTTCCTCAAACATTTTCTGCAAACCAAGCAACATGCTTTGAAGTCTGTGCTCAGAGAAGAAGAAACAAAACCAAACTGTGAATCTTCCAAAATACCATCTCCTCTTATAGAATGCTTCGGTGGCTTAATGAGGTTAATTTGTGTTAGGTTGTGGGAAATCCGTTATCTACTGCACTGAGGCTTTCATTTCACATGAATGTGACAGATACTGTACTTACTGCACTCAAACTTAATTATGTGATAGCATAAGGAGCTGAAATCCCTGCATTTCCTCTCAGGGAATATTCATAGCACACTCTAGATGGTAAACAGAAACTAGAGGATGGTTGGCCTAGATTTTCAATTATTGAAATATATTATACACATATATATATACCTTTTAGGTTGTTTTGATTTCATACCTAGAACATTTGAAAACAATTTTAATAATGATAGGTCACTCTCAGTACATGGTTATTTTTATTCTATTCCTTTTCACATTTTTTTTTTTACCCTTTGAAATGCTTTTCTGTGTTGTACATGGAACTAAGTGACCATTTCTTCTAATTATAGTCTTTTCCAATAAGAGACTTTAAATACCAATTTTCCTAGTTAGTACAGAGTGAGTCTTTCAAAAGTTTTGTTTCAGAAAGAACTATTATTTCAAAGCTCTTAACAGCTCTTTAAACTGGATTCCATTTCAGATGGCTATTGATGTACACACTAATTTCTCCTTCTAGGTATATTATTGCACTTCTGGAGATTTGGTAGAGCTGTTGTAAAGCTACCTAATGAAAAACTGAAGTAATGACGTTTCAGGATCATTGAGACACATCACAGTACAAATAAGGACTGAAAACTAATATAGTGAAAAATTAAGTGGGAAGAAATTCACTAAATTTGTTATTTTTTAAGATTCAATGTCTGTGTTTTGGATAACTTTGGATAATGGATACTTAATAACAGAAAAACAGCGAATTTTTATTAGCATGTGTGCATATTAAATGTGTAATTGCCTATCAAAATAAAAATGAATGTGAATTTACAAAAGCAGTTTGTTCTCTCATATATCATATGTATTACATATTTTTCTCATAGATTCCTGGTGTGTGTGTGTAGCATAATAAGATGAATCATGGGCTGATAATTCTCACTGTGCTGTAACATTTCAGATGTAGTACTGCATGTAATGCAGCCTGTTGTAGCACGGTGCAATGAGTGACTACGGAGATCACAGGCTGTTTAGTGCACTTTGTTCTACTGCAAAATGCATAATTGCCTAAACGAAATGTTTAGTAGTCTGTGTGTTGTTGATGAAGACGCAGAGTCTAATCACTGCCTGTGGGTTTTGTCTTTAGGAACGTTCTTGGGGGCCATATTCTACATCAAGTGTATTTTGCTCCTTCAGTCCTTTTGAGAGCTGATACTGTGCAATAACAGCTCAGTAGATCCAATGGCCAATGTTGGGCTCCCAAGAGCCCCTTGGCAGGGTTTTCTCCATGTGGAAACTCACTTTTTTCATTAGGATATAAAAGGTAACAGAACCATTCAGTGCAGAGCATCCACATGCTAACCAGCAGAAGAAACAGGGGGCTGCTATAGCAACTGTTGTCTTGTGTAATTCCTGTTCCTCCCTGTATGGTGTTATAGATCAGTACCAGATTTCTTGTTCTTCCTTCTGATGGAAATGAACTATCTTCAGAAATGCTCTTTTTTTTTTTTTTTTTTTAATTAATCTTTCTCTTCACCACTGCATGCTATGATAAAATTATTTTTATGAATTCCAGATCCTTTCAGAACTAGCCGCTCAACCAGAAAGGGTTTAGTTTTCTTACTCTTTGCACATAAGTCCTCTCATAGGACTCCAAAGGCATCGGTTAGAGTAGCATGGAGATAATGAAGGTTGTCCTGTTGTCATCTGGATTTGGGAAACTTTGATTTCCTTTGTTTCCAGACATCTTTTGTAGTGCCAGGCTGACACTTAAAATGCAATTCCTAAATAGTTTTTCTTTCATTTTCTTTTTTTCTTTTCTCTTTTTCCATTTTCTTTATTTATTTGTTTATTTATTTTTTATCTTTTCCCTTTCCATTTCCTCTTTCAGGGCTTTCCCTGTATCCTGCCAGCTCTTCTCTGACCATTTGCATGAAGGCTTTGGGAGAACTGATGAAAAACAGTGATTGCAATGGACATAAACTCTGGACACATGGAATCTGGAAATATGTGCATATATATGAATTTTAAAGTTGATATACTGTCCTTCCAAGGTCTTAGCCGGAGGGACAAGAATAAAAAAACTTGGTAGAAATATACAGCTGCTTATGGGATTCCAGAAATTAATGTACATTTTGTACATTAGTTTTATAATGTCTCTGCTTTCCACTTCACTGGATCAGTTCTGTATGCAGCCTTCTCCAATTGCTTTTCTTTAGCCAGCATTTTCTGCCTGAGATAGTTACACTACATTTGGAAAAGAAATCAACTTTACAATCTACTGTTAGTACCATTGTAATTTTAGTTTCATGCATGGCAGACTGCCTTACAGATCCAAGTTTGATGCATTTCTAATTAAAGAAAAACAAAAAAAGTACCCCCGAACAATACAATGTTACCTCACAGTGTTATCAAATTGCCCATCTTCTTATTTTCACAGCTCACCATGTTAAAACTGGGACCTGTGAAGTGGTGGCACTCCACAGATGTTGCAATAAGAACAAGATAGAAGAAAGATCACAGACAGTGAAGTGCTCCTGCTTCCCTGGGCAGGTAGCAGGTACCACCCGGGCAGCTCCTTCTTGTGTTGATGGTGCGACTACCTCTATTGCTTCCTTTTATTGCATGTTCCTAGATAATTTTGTTAGCTTAAAGATATAGAAAAACCCCACTCTATTGCAGTTAGCTTTTTAAAGTAAGAGAAGAAAGGCTTCTGCATTTTGAAGGGCAAGCCCAAGGTGAATGGAATGATGATGGGAAAAGTGAGTTATTTGTTATTACTCTGTGGAAATGCTAAGTGAAATTATTAGATGCTAGTGAAGGAGACCTCTTGAGAAGCTAAATTTGACCTAACCAACAGAGGGCCCCCAACAGTGTATGTAGTTCACTTAATTAAAAGTGTTTACACAAACTCTACAAGCGCATGTCATTTTCATTTGCTGCAGTCTTATATTTATATATTTATCTTCATCATAAAGCATTAAACAAGCAAACAAAGAGAACACAATTCTGGCTATTTTTGAAAGTCTCTGTAGACCAACAGTATTTTTTGTGTTCACTGTACGGTATTAGTGTTTTATTTAACAAATCTGGCATTGATTCATATGTTTTAATTGGGAGTACACTAGCTTATTTTTCACTTCTATTTCTCTGAAAGAGGAGCAGAATAGATTCACCCTTTCCATGATCTCTTTACTGTTGATATGTTGTTGGCTGTCAGAGAAACTGTAAATATGTCATCTTTAGGAAATATATTTAATCAGCCTGCGCTAGACTGTAGAGCAGATCAGGCAAAATATACTAACTCAAAAGAAGAGACTGCTTAAAACTTTGAAATCTGGCTGAGCAGGAGAAAATTAGAGTTAGAAAGGAATGCTATGAAATTACTTTCTGAACTGCAGTAAATTAGAAAAAAAAAGCAGCAAAGATTGTCTTTGAAGTGTGTAGCACCTTGTGCAAATTGAGGCTTCATTTCTTGTGAAGATTATGAGCTGGTTGCAAATCATAGAGTAAATGTTGGTTAATATATTTCCAACATTTTCATGGAAAATAAAAGAAGTGATGCAATATAAGGACATATTAAAATGTCCATTTCAGGAACATGCAAATGTTGTTTTCTTCTCTTGTAGCTTCAATAGTGGAGCAGAAATGGTGGTGCCACATGCAACCATGTCTTGAAGGGGAGGAGTGTAAAGTTCTTCCAGATCGTAAGGGATGGAGCTGTTCCTCTGGGAATAAAGTGAAAACAACTAGGGTAGGTATGAAACCAACCTTACATGCTACAAACAGGTAAAAAAACGTGCACAGGAAGTTGGGTACACATGGAAGACATCAGCTGAGAAGAGCAAAGAAGTGTGGGAAGAGACTCATACTGGGAATGGACGTCATCGTCCTGCACACTTGTCTCAGCATACATAGCAGTTGCTTGATCATGGTAAGCAGTGTGCCAGACCGTCTCAGGTGAGCAGTGGAGATGATAGAGTTGACACCTTTTTCAGCTACTGGTAATGATTACATGTTACAATCTGACATGTATTTCTTTCTGAAACAAAATCTATACGCTGTGCTAAGTTCTTTGTTTACAGGATAGCAAATGAGTACATTTTAACCAGTAACATGGCATTATCAGGTTTTGACATAGAAACTGCTGGGCATGGTAAGCATTTGATATGCAATTAAAAGAGGATCTGGTTCTTTCTGTCTTGTGTGACCGATTGAGTACAAATTTTTCAGTTTCAGTAAATTCCTTTTCTCCACTTGACACAGATCTGACATTCATTATATACAATGCCTGAAAACAGAGTAAGCCTTCTGTCATCTCAGTTTTTAGTGCCTACAGACACAAGAGTAACAAATCCTTCAGCTAAGCAGGAAGTTCTCAAACTTCCTCAAAATCCAGAACTGTGTCTCTACAGGATCAACAGTTCTATATCCACATAAAACATTACAGATGCTCCCTGAAGTCACATATGAATGTATATGTGCAAGAACGCCTTCACCTTTTCACTCCCCCATCCATACCTGATCACTGTTCTGCTTGTAGGTTTCTAATAATTGTTTGTGGTGTCGGGCCAGTACATTGTTAACATAGGTGTATCTGAGTGTTTAAGCCATTTGAATAAAATCTTCCCTACGTAGGCACTAAATTTCTGAATGCCTTGATTGTACTGAAAAGTAGATTTGTCTGGCTGAATTAATTTTATTCCACAGGGAGATCTGCATGTCTCAGTTTTTGTATACCTAAGTTTTTTGCCATTTTGCCATTCTTTGAAGGAGGGATACTTCCTCAATGTTTGATGTACTCTTCTCCTCCCAATTCCTCTGTCAAATGTATATATTCTGAAGCTAACCGTTCTTGAATTCTGCCCACCTAACCTAGTAACCTAACTAAGTACCTGCTAATGCATATCTGGTTATATGAATATGAAAGGTGTGTGCATGTGTAATTCAACAGAAGGGAACTAGAAAAAATGTAATAATGACGATAGAAGTAGGAAAAGTGTGTGTATGTTTTGAAATTGGTCCTTGTTACTGCTGCATTGTATATGATACTATTAGTGCTCAAGAATGCATGCCATTTTATATTTAATGTGTTTGACAAGCATATAAGTAAAAGTGTGGCTCTGGATTACCATCCTGTAGAAAAAAAATAAAAATGATCACAAAATGGGAAGACATCAATAGGAACCTCTTTGAGGATATTTCCTCATGTTTTGTCAAAAGATAAGTTCTTTTGTCAAGGTTATGAAATTATGCCTGCCCTTAGGAATTCATAGAAGCCCAAGGCTCTTGTCTGGAAGGACTCTTGCCTCTGCTGCAGACTCACAGGTCTGCCTCTTTGCAGGAGTTGGCCTTTTCTTGTCCTCCAAGGATAGTGGTAGTCCTCATGACTCACTTCATGGTTCCTCAGAAGTGATACTATGAAAAAGTCACCTATTAGACACACTGACTCAGTTCAGTGGCCGTCATAACCTGCAGCTACTAAAAGGAAAAAAACCTGATTCCCTTAAATCCCCTGCTATTTTCTCTGCCTTCCAGTTTGCACAGATACTATGTGTTTCTTCATTTTCCAAACATGTGCAATACTGTTTTGAGACATTCTCAAATTTGAATTCAAATTTCTGGATTTGAATTCAGATTACTGTCTGAGACTTGGTCTCACTCATTGAGAAGAGATGATAGGGAATTGAAATTTTCTGTCTTTCTGGGCACAAGAGGCTGGGATTTTAACGGATATCATTCTGATGCCCAGAAAAATATATATTGCTATTAAGAATGCAATTGACTGAAGTAAGAGTAGCCTATTATCAAAAGCAAGTATTTTTCCCTAATTTGTAGTGAATATAATTTTTTCTGTAGTTCTTCTTTCTGCTCCCCCAAGTCTGTAAATAACAGGAAAAATTCTAAATGACTCAAAACTCCTTGTAAAGGAAAACAAAGAATTCTTCGAAGAGCCAATATTAAGAAGACATGAATAATATTATTCTGATTGTTAAATGAAATAGCGCATATATGATTATCACGTATAATGTAAAAGCATAAAGAAATGAAAGAACTGAAGAGCCGAGGCGATTTAAGTGTACTGCTGTAAAGCATTGTGAGGGCTGTCCTGAATGGGTCTAAGAAAGTATGAGGTCTATATTCATCTCCAAACATCTTCTGTTAGTTTGCCTCCTTCATGAGCATAAAAAGTAACCCAATTAAGTGCTGAAGTACTGTCTTCTCAGCTACAGAATACCATTATTTAAAAGCAGCACCTAGATTTCCACAAGCTGTTAATTATTAAGTATTAGAGTAGAAATTAAAGCAGTAATAGGAAGATATTTTTCTTGTCCACATTTGATTGTATCACTGTAAAGAGTGACGATGCCAAATTCTTGATACTTCTGTTAAGCAAAAATTTAAGCAAAAAGCGAATTATGTGAATAATGAAAGAAAATCAATTTATTTTTAAATATCTGCTCTACTTGAGGTTTTGCTTTTTATTTAGATACGGATCTAATACGGATCTAATAAATTTACAAACCAATAGAAGATTAGAAATAGTATGAGTTCTATGGTTCTGAGAATTCAAATGTTAAGAAAAGTCAGATAGTAATTATTTACCTTAGTAATGGAATATCAGCTATTATGGAAAGATTAAACTGTATTCCTAATTTCTCTACATACTAGTGGAAGATGCAGATGTTAGGAGTTATTCATGGAAAGCAATGAATTCTGGAGCACGTTTGTGACTAAAGTGAATACTGAGTAAACTCATTTTGACTTAGAATTGACTATTTTGGGCCTATGGAGCCTGCAGGAGGGGAAGGAGAGAAGAGGGAATGGCAATTTAGCTAACAATTTCATGTAGAAAAATATGTTTGTGTTCCTGAACATTATACTGCAACAAAAGAAGATGTTCAGAAACTCATTAATTTGAATTATGAAGTGCTTATGTGCATAACTGAGATTTGCCAGGGACATTCTGGCATTTTCCTCCAGACTGAGAAACTTTGGGGAAGGAAGTAAATGAATTCTTTATCTGTATGGCTAGTCTCAAGGCTTTGCAAAATAAACACACGATTTTTGCCAAGATATTCACCTTATGCGATGACGAAAGTTGTAGAAAAGGGGAAAAATCTGAAGTATTTTTGCTTTTGAAATAATCTTTTTTTCTCCCAACTTTTTTCTAAAATAATTCATTCAATACATTCTCTTGATGTGTTTCTTTTCCATCTCGTGAAACAAACGAACAAAAATGCCCATTTAAAATGAGAATGTTCTCATCACTTGAATCCCCAAAGTAGTAGTGTTATGAATGAAATTGACAATGACGTTAAAAAAAAAGTACAAACTTTAATAAATGAAGGAGCCCCTTACAAAGATGGGATAGCAAAATTATGCAGTCAGACAAGATCATCTAAGCTGAAAAATCCTGTTTCCTATTTGTCACCAGTACGAGGTGCACATCTTTCACACTGGAGATCTCTGGGCAGTGGTTTTTCAAAGGCAAATCCAGATGCTAGGCTTTACTTATATTTTTAAGAACAGCATGTTGCGCGTTGTCTTTATAATACAGGCTTACTTCAAGTAGAAGCACCAGAAGTTACACGTGACTTGTGTGAAAATGCAACCTGCAATGCTTCCTGGGCATCCTGGTTCCCCAAGCATCAACCCTCAGACAAGCTTGGAGCAAGGCTTGGCTCTTGGGCAAACCATAAACCCAGATGTTTTTTCTAAAGAACCTGGAGTGCAGGAAAACATGTGGTGCATCTTGAGGCTTCCCTTCAGATCCCAAAGCTGTGATATGATAAGAAGTTACTCTTCTGCTCAAGAATGGGGAGGTGCCCCTGGGCTGCAGTTCAGCACAGTCTGTAAATCTGTTCAGATAAGGTGGGCTGGTATTTTATGAAGATATGTAAAAATGTGTTCGTATTTTTCATACAAAACAATACCTTGTCCTTGAACTTTTACTTAGTGTTGGTAGAGCTGCTAGTGGAATAAGGTACAATTTAATACAAAGCTCTGGTTAAACCATTCATACTGGAATTCACTGGTATTTGTTTAGAACAGGACTGTCTATCCTAAGATCCAGTCTATCTTATTAGTATCAGAGACAGCTGCCCACTTCCAGAGAACAATCTGTTTTGTCCTAAGGTAGGTCAGATTAATTATCTTTAGAAGGTGCTTATGTCTCCCTAGTAATTCCGAAGGAAAGCTTTGATGATTAACTTAGTGCCTAACATTCAGATGTTTAGTGTTGAATAAGAAGATGCTGTCTAGGAGGCTTTCTTTGATGTGGTCTTCAGTAGGAAGCTGATCTAAAAAAATCCTAAATTCTCTGTCAGTTTGGGAAGCTTTGGGTTTTGACCGCTGTCAAATGTAATACAGTGTGAGAGAAGCTTTTAAAACGTTCTGAAGATACTCAGCTGTGTGCCGAATAAGTGAATCATACTGTGATGAGCATCATGCCCAGTATCTATTATTCATCAGAAATTGGTAACCAGTGCATGTCCTTTTGGGACAGCATTGTTGTTATAATAATAATAATATAAATGAACCAAAATGATCAGATGCATTGCATAGCAGGTATTTCTTATTAACCTTTGAAAATCTCTAGAAGGTGAAAGTGAACGAAGTAATATTTTCCTCTGAACAAGTGCAGAGAGTACTTTCACACAGGTCGTAAAAGGCCATCTTTTGGAAATGAGCATCTAACTTCTGGAATAGCTTTACACCCACACTTTTATGAGAGGCAGAAGGAACTGCAATTGTCACTCTGAAAACAAGCCATTATTTTTAATATGTGGGTAAAGGCACACTCCAGAAGAGAAAGAAATCAATAGTTAATATATTACTATGTAGCTATATGCCAACCCAATATTAGAAATAGAGTACTGTAAATATATATATATAAGGAACAGAGAGAAATAAGAGAGAAATTTTACGTGGCCAGGAACAAATCCATACTGAGTCCATTTATCTACATTCCAAATCGAAATCTGCTTTCCAAACCAATACCAGAGATAGACGACTAATGCAAAAAAAAAAAAAAGGGAACAAACAGAAATATTGCCAGATTGGAGGGAAATCCATATTGAGAGTGTTCATCTACATTTCAAACAATGCTGGAGAGAGTTTGAAGTCAGATATTTGTAATATTCCGTTTAATCTAATTTTGCATTATGACATCCCAAATTTAAAACAAACTAAAAATTTAATAACATCATTGGAAGCAGAGAAGGGTACTGTCCAAACATACCAACTGCTACAAATGGTGTTCAGCGTGTGTATTACACTACTCTGAATCAATGCAGTTCTGCTGCTATCTATAAATATTGCTTATATTTTTACCCCGTCTCCTCTTTCTCACTTGAAGATACTATATTGTTTCTAAATTAATTACAGCTGCTGATAGGAGAAGCAACAATTTTATTTACGTTTCAGATTATAAAGTGTGCTGTTCATAAAGCTTTCAGCCCAAGGAACGAAAGAGCTTCCATTAGGTACCTTTACACAGTTATGCTTTGCAATGGGCAACTGGAGGAAGGCTGAAGGCAGGATGGTATTTACTAAGAAACCTGAAATATCAGATGGCAGCATTAACAGTGATTCAGCTACTGCCATAACCAACGGGGGAGTAAGACAATACAAAAAATGAGAACTAAAATGTGTCCTTGGATAAGAGAAGAAAAGAACATTTTTCTGGAAACAGTCTGACATCAGCAGTGCAGCTGTGTTAGCTGTTAATTTCTGGTCCTCTGTATCAGCAACAGATGCACTGTCTCTTTAAGCAGCACCAGACAGAAAAAAAAAATGAAAGTATAAATTGTTGTTGTTTTTTTTTTCCTAAAGTTGGAAAGAAATATTGCCATTGTAGTTATTTCTTCTCTCATGTCTTTATTCCTCCTCCTTCCTCCAAAATTTTCAAAAGCAGTACTGGTGTTGGTATGTAAGTTGAAAAAAATCTGAAATTGATGAACACTGTGTGTAGAGGGAATTTTAGGCTTTTTACAATAGACTGGAGGTATCTCTGCAGTCATTCTATACTAGTAAGGCAGTGCATTTTTTGTGTGACATTTTTTTCAGAGTAAATCTAGTGCTAACCTCCATCACATGAAGCAGTTCACCTTTTGCTTTGACCACTGTGAAACTTGAATGATTTGCCAAGTGTCAGTAGTAAATAATTATAGGAAGTGCTTCTTCAAATGTTATTTAAGGAATCAAATTAAAAGACTACCTTGCTGTAAAAACTTCTCTACCCCCCTCCCTCACTTCAAAGTTTCTGTCTATAGACTCCTCACCTTCCACCTGAATTTTGGGTGAAGATTTATAGGAACGATATGTATGGGGGTACAGTGATGAGCTATATTTTGTGGTTCATAAAAAGGATGTGATTACAATACAAGTGCACAGACTGTAGCAAAATATTAGCTATGGAAAAGAGTGATTGCACTTGTGGCTGGCTCTTTGTTGCTATGGTATCTCTTTCTATGCCTTTGGCTAATCTGTCACTAGCAGAAATTTGCAGCTGTCTCAGCATGTTTCTCATTGCTAGCTCAGAGACCCAGTGTATCTAATCTGTCATTAAAATAGCAATAAATGGTATGTCTACATTTTCTTAAAAAATGCACACAAGTTTCAGGGAACAAATGAGCTGGGAATGGAAATAAGGTAACATTTTCTAGGGTCATGTTAACTTTTTGCATTAGTGATTATTGTTTTGATCCACTGTTCCAACTCATTCATATTGAAGATCAGTATTTTTTTGTAGGTTGCCCAAACAGTAATCTTTTTTTGGACACGTGGAAATTTTGAGGAAAATATTTAACATCTCTGGCCAACACACATTAGAGTTTCCCAAGTGTAGCTTTCCAAAAGGTTTGAATGAATCACCAGTTTTCAAGGCTAAATAATTCACTGAATCTCTTTAAAATATCTGCGGAATACCAAATTTATGTCTTAAACATGAAGTTGGCAGGCCTTGTTCTATCCTATGGAAAGGTTCCTGTTACAAGTATACATTTGACGTGAGTTTAGGCTCACTGCTTGATTACAGCCATTTATAGATCACAAAAATCTAGACAAGTTTTTTTTTTTTTTTTCCTGAAGACAAATGTGTATTAAAAACAAATAAAAACAAAAAACAAGACACGAGACACAAGCTACGGTGATTAGGGGTTAGAAGAAGAAGAGAATTAAGGTAGCGAAAAAGGGCACTTAGAGCATGTGTGGAGGTTTTGACATAGGAATGCATAACAGAGAGAGATCACAGGCTGTGCTAATTATTTGAAGCAGATCTAATAGTTCAGTACAGAGCTTTTTCACAGGCATGTGACTCTAATTACATGAATCCAAGTTAATTACAGAACTAACTACAAAACCCATAAGAGTAAGGATATAGAATTAGTAGAATAGAATAGAGTTAGTAGAATAGAATGCTATTATAGACTAGTATAAAAAAAAAAGTTAGCAGTTCATTGCTGTGTGATGTCACATACTAGACCTGGTTTCCAACTTGGTCTTAACTTGTTCTTCCATTTCCTGCTTACCTTTTCTACACTATAAATGCAGATGGACTTCTTGACCTGATTACAAGGTGGAACAAGTGATCCACCCAAACTCTATTGAAATATGATGGAAAAAATGAATCCAGTGCATTCCGGAAAGCAATGAAATCAACACAAAAATAGGGATGTTAAAAATGTTTTGTATGAAATTATGTAATGAAAGTGTTTTGTATCTGAAGTCTGAAATGTTATAAGCAAAGTCATTGAATGACAGTAAAACTTGGGCAGGTCAAGATAGTCCAAATATTCAACGCAAGAAATTTTCTGTTGCAAAAGAGAATGGATAAGGGCAACATTCATATGTATAGTTCTGAACAGGAAGAGCTTGTTAATGTGTTACTTTAAGAAAATATATGAAAATCTGAGTGGTATTTCTATTAATTTTTTTTAATTATCAGAAATTAATTGCCTAGAAGGTTTGAAAATTTGCCTTGATTCTTTTTTTCTGTGCCTGGTACTACTTGGGACTGCCTTAGGTCTTGTCTGTAGCTGTTCTGAGGTGTTATTCCAATTATTTTTATGAGCAGGTTCTCTGCACAAATCATGAGAAATGAAATCTTCTGCAAACCCTTTTCCACACTCATAAAGTGTTAGTAATATATATTACGGTTTATACATTTTTATGAGGGGATAGTTTTCTTTTTGGCAAAACTGTAGGTAGCATCCATTGCACAGCATCATTTTAGCCTTTACAAAACTTTAAAATTGATGGAATTACTCTAAAATCAAAGACAAATATTTCTGTCATTGTTAAAGAAAAGCATAAATGCATTCAACTGCATGTCATTAATTAACTAATTGGTTATTTTTTTGCAAGTATTGCTTTCCTCCACCTGGGAATCCTTCACTCCATCGGTCCTGCTGAGAGGTTTTCTGCCTTTGTCCCAAAAGATTCCACTTCCTCTTGTGATTTTTTTAATTATTATTTTTTCTCCTCAGTTTTTCTCTTGCTGGCATATTTGAGATACTAAACTCATGTCTGATGAATAATTTTCTGCCTCTATAATGGAAAATAAGAATGACTTCTGAAGGCCACATGTAAATTACTGGTTTTCTCCACTGCTCTACAAAGTGGAAAAGGCATAACATTGAAACCACAGATGTTTTTTCTCTCATTTGCAGCATCTGTGCCTTTTCAGAGCTATGTAAGATAGAATCTTTGAATATCTAGCAGTCTTATTTAGCTTTAGCAATGGGAAACCTTTGTCAGTTTGCAGTACCTTACGAATATAGGGAGATGACATTCAAATGCCAGCATCACGTGAGTAATGTTGGTATGCTCAAAAACTAGTGTTTCTTGCTTGTCACACCCTCTTTTGTGGTCTATGAGTGCTTTGGATCATTTCTGAAAGTCAGAAAGACTGAATTTCATTCAGAAGGACTGGAGTATTCTGAAAGCTCTCATTACCCAATGCTGCATGCAGAACTCCTGCCTCTGTTTTGCACAAGCTTCACAAACTGTTCAGCCACAGAAATGATGTAAGGGTGTGGGAAAATGTACCCCAGTTTTCTAAAAGGTATTACTTTCAGTTCTCCCAAATTTCATAGTTTTCTTGAGGTATTTTCTTATTCATTAGGTCTGTATAGAAAACCTCAGATGTTCTGCTCTGTTTTAGCTCTGCTTTTTTGCCTTCTAGCGGCAGAGAAAAAAATGAATAGAAAATAAAAAACAATTAGACAAAGTCAGTCATACAAAGCATTCATACAGTCACTGGTGTGACCAGTGAAAAACTCTCAAATCAGTTGGAATCCTAATTAGAATAATGAAAACAGTCCATTCCTATCCAAAGAGTATTTAGATGGAAGAAAAAAAATGTGTTTCAGGCAAGACTAAATGAGAGACTGATCTCTAGGACTGAATTAAAAAAAAAAAAAAAAAAAAATAAGAGGACCAACATTAAATTCATTTCTGTAAGATTTTCAAAATTATTTATATTTTCATAGCTTATAATTTACTCCTTTTTCACCCTGAGGAAGACTTGGTTCATCTTGGGCAAAATACTACTGTTACTGAGAAAAGTCTGCAAAGGTTTTTGTATGTTCTAAAAGTACATTTTGAGCTTTCTTCTGCTCCTTTATTAGCATGTACAGACGATTCGTTCTCAGATCTTTCAGTCCTAAGGACTACCATTCATTGCCTTCTATATCTGCAGTGAGAAATACCATAGAGCTCTGAAGTGAAGATTTTGAGCAAAGCTGCAAAATATCAATTTCACCATGACTTCTTTGCCTAATGTGACCTGTAGCATTATCTTGGTAAAGTCTCTAAAACCAGAAGTGAATACTAGGGTGTCTCCGGTTTATAAAGATGGGTACCATATCAAGTGAACAATGGATTGTTTCTATTTAGCCTGTGAATGGAATGGAAGATTCAAGAATTTTAATGTATTTTAAACTGTCCAAAAATTATGTGTGTTCAAGTTTGAGAATACCGGAAAATATGTATTCTCGATGCTAGACAGAACAGCAGCTTTTTCTTTCATCTTGAATTTGAGCTTTGTGGCTTAGGGACATAACCCTGCCAAAAGAAGACTAAAGAAGTTAACTTTTCTTGTGCTGTTACCAATCTAGTCAAATGTACAGTAGCTAGTCTAGAATCTTGAGATCCCTCTATTGTACCTCCTTGCAATCTTTTTGGAGTGATCTTGGAAAAGAACAGCTTAGCAAATTTATTGTCTTCAAAGCATAATTCTAATTCCAGTTGCCAATAGTTATTGTTCAACATTATCTACAAAAAAGGAAGAATAAACTTTCTCCTAGAATGCAGCTTGTCAGTTTTGAAGCTGATTGCTGGCAAAGCCAATTTCTTTTTGAGAGTCATTCAAGAGATTTCCGTGCGATAGTCCTTTTTCTCTTTCTTGACATTAAATCACATAATTGTTACTTACATTCCTGAAATATGAAGGCTACAACATTCAGAACCTTTTGGCCTTTTCTTTATTACTTCAAATTTTCTGTGCACTATGAGGTCCAAAAAACAGCATTAAGGTAATCCCCAGAACACAGAAGTTATAGGAAGTTGTATCTTTTACCTGGAAATATCCATAATACTCAAGCAAGGAGGTATTTCAAGTTTATCACAAGTTTGGAGAAAATGCTGATGAGGACCATCAAAGAATTTTTCTGGAATTAATATCAACGTGTATGCTTCCAAGAATGTCACAGGAAGTTGTGATCATACATGTCAGATGTTCAAGAAGATCACAGGGAAACTTAGTCATCTGCATGCTCCTTCAAGCACAGATGGTGAATTTGCTCTCTGTTCTGTATATTTTTTTTTAAATTTAAATGGGAAGTACTGATTTCTCTTTTTCATTCTTTTTCTCTAATAACCAAGACCAACAGCTAGTCAGGAATGAGCAACTGTGACCCTGACTACTTCCTAGTGAACCAGGCTTTATGTATTTTTCCCTAGGCAGTGAGAAATCATCCTAATTGTTCATCTATGACAGCTTTTCAGTGAAAAGCTCTTCATTCTTCCCTTTTCTTGCTTCTATTAAGAACTGACAAAGGGTGAAAGGGATTTTTCTGTAATCTTCTAAATCTGCCACCTTTCTTCTGTTTCTTATTTGTATTAGAGTGATAGTGTGATGGGTACTCAGACTGGAGAACGTTAAAATTAGATTCCCTTAAAATAATTTTATATTCTCTAAATGGATGCCCACTCCTCTGTCAGCACTCACTACTTTGCCTTAATTTTCTCTGCACACGGGAAAGTCTTTTCTTTATTTGGAGACTCTAAATTGATGGAAAGAAAGAGGAAAATGATCAAAGTGTTTCAAGTTGCTGACTCGTTGTTTTTAAACATTTTTTTTTTCCTGCCTGGGTATTGCTCTCCTGTATTCTAACTTGTTTTTTAGTTGTCTTATATTCCCTCAGCTGTGGCAGTATTCGTGGAGCCAAATGTGAGTGCACTTCCTCAAAATGCCAGCAGTGGAAGCTGGTAAGCAAGTGGGGGAAAATCACCAAAGGAATCTGGAGCTTGGGACAAAGGTAGAAAACACATCAGTACTGCACTAACAAAGCAGCAGGTACCCTCATAGAGGAGATAAAATTACAGGTAAGGAAATAATTTATGTTTCTATTTTGATTTCATCCAAATGGCTTGTTATTCTTCATTCAAAATCCCTAGAAAAATAACACACCTGGGGATAACACATTACTAGGGATAATTTGAAGTTCAATCTTAGACAGTTTCTGGAAAAATATATTAGAAGGTGAAAATCCATTTTAGCTACTAGGTAGTTTAAAAACTCAACCTAGTTTAAAATAATGACTTCCTTTTTGTTTTGTTAGCATATTAGACTCGTAGCTCATTGGTAGAGGTTTCACTTTCCAATCAAGAATAATAGTAGGTTATTTAGATTAGTGCTGTAAGTTTGAGTGAAAGACAAAAGGACTCTGCTTTTCCCTTTACTTTCTCAGAGTTAGCAGGGTAGTATGACTCTATAATCCTTCAGATTGCCTTGTTGTAAAAAGGACTGAGGTTATTTTTGTCTTCCTTTTGTGACTATTAGATGGTGTAAAACAGAAGAAAATTACATTTTTTTAATTAATTGTCTTGCAGTCTTTTATGTCGTCATGCTGCAGTCCCACTGTGGAGTTGTGATCACCTCCAAAAACCACAAGAGGATATATCCTTGTCTGAATTACTACAGTTATTATCTGTTACAGAAAGTAAAATAAGGTTTATGTTTAAGTCTTCTCTCAATACAAAACTTTTGTCTGTAAATGAAAAATTTCATGAAGTTTTAACACTCTAACATAAACTTGATTTCTCTGCTGAATTACAGAATCACTGAGAAAGTTTAGTTGTGGACATTGTAGTGACATTGTCTTTTGGAAGAGATTAACAACAAAATACATTTGAAAAAGTAATGAATTATATTTATCTTTGACGTAACTCAAACGTCTTCATCAGTTATATGTTATGATAATTGTCCCAGTGCATTATATCAATTACATTTATTTTGTAAAATATCAAATTCAAGTGAATGTGAATCCAGAGCCACATTTATTTCTCTGATAATATTTTAAATATGTAGTTATTTTATTAAATCAAGGGACCATCCAACTTATGAGTTTTATCTTGTAATAGACGTTTCTAATAATCTGCAGTAGGACATTTATGTTAAAAGGTCTAATAGAAAAAGAAAAAAAGGAAGATAATTATCTTTCGTAAGCATTATTTAAAGAAAATAAGTTGGTCTTTTGAGGTGCTGTGAAACCCTTTTCAGAAGCAGTCAGAATTTATCAGCAAATCCAAAACTTATCTAAAAAATCTCAAAAGATAAAGAAATAGGTGCCTGAATTAAACAGCGTGTTTTGATGTTATTTTATGGTGTTTCCTGTAGCCTACTAGCCATAGAAGAGACTGTAAGTAGAGTTCTCCTCTGAATGCACATTTTTGTAAAACTTGATGCAGTTGAGTTCTTTTGCTTTTGTTTTGTGTTTTTTTTTAATGTATTTAATGTTTTTTTAACGTTAAGAAAACACTCAAGTCTTTCATTTAGAAGGAAATGTATTCTGGTCACATGCCTCTTATTTGTATCAAAGTTCTATTCTATTCAATTCTTTCAATTACTGTTTAATAGAAGAATACTGACATACGTGCAGAAATGAGAGCAAATGCTACTTATCCACTTCTGTTTGGTTTTCTAGACAAATCACGAAGTCTGAATTTGAGTATATTTGAACCTTTTCCTTTGAAATTGCTGTTATTGTTCAGGTTATTTTTTGAGACCATGCTCCTTTGCTAAGAGAATTTACTTTGGTTCTGAAATATGTTCCCTCCTGTTGTTCTGCACTTTTACCTGTAAGTTAAAGAAAATTCCATCTATCCCAGTTTTGTTTTCTGTAAGTAATTCCGTAACAGTGTAGTACTTGACATGTGTTTGTTTCTTAGGCAAACGTGTAAAACTCTTCAAGTCCGAATGGAGAAGTAGAGAAAGGAGGTTTCTGCTGTGCCTGATGACAATTTATGATTTTTCCACACATACTAAATAATCTGGCTCCACGTTGGAGCACTAGTTGTGATGAATCCTAGTCATGGTCGGATTCTAAGGAAGGGCCAGAACGTTCGTTGAGGAATAAAGAGTCAAACCACTCCAGAAAATGTGTTCCAGCCCTGGTTTATTACTCACAGAGCAGCAGGTGTGTACAAATACAGGTTTACATAGTATTAACAGGAACTATTGTACCTTATTCTTCATTGTAGTTATTTAGTTTGCTGCAGATACACAGGAATCCTGGCTTATTTGTGCAAGACTCCAGGAGGGTGGTTCAAGAGACTCTGCCCTGTGTTGCTAAACAGCTTCAGTGCATCAATCAGGTGCTTCTAAAAGCCTTTAAACATCTTTCTTCTCTCACTCCCCTTTCAAAGAGAGATCCAGTTAATACATTTGTGTTATCATTGTAGGAAAGCATGAAAGCACTGTTTAAAAAGACATACATCTTGGTATGTACGTAGATAGATATTGCATGATAGACTTGTAGATAGACATGCAGATAGATGTTTCATTGTTGAAAGCTTGGTATCATACTCAATTACTTACAATTCAGAGCAAGTTGGGTAAGGGGTATTTGTGCCATATTCCTTAAATATAATAGAATTTGTCTGTTTAATCTTAAAACTCTCCTGTTTTCAGAAATGTATGCCATGCTCTAAAATATTTGTCTTCTATTTTTCTAGTTCTAGCTTTAAGTTCACTTGGCATATGATTAGTATATATGGGGCAAATGGAAAGCTCAATTTACATGTGAAAGCCCTTTTAGTTTTCCTTACAGTGTTTAACAATGCTTCTCTAGATCTGCATATTTAACAGCTAAAATTTCCTGCCAAAATCATTAAGAGTAGTGAGAAAACATGAAATACAAAAGTATACTTAAACAGCACGGTGTGAAACGAGTTTTCAATGTTATTTTCATTCTAATGAACAGTCTAAAGTACCAGAATGTTCACAAATACAATTCTGTTCAGTCAGAGTGCAATAAAAGCACGAAAGTATTAAGAGCTTTCAAATCTAGTACTAATGAAAGACATCGGAAACTTTGGAGCCATTTAAATGTATTGGGAAATGTTCTGTTTAATTAATGAAATGAGCTAGAGTTGTTTGCCGAAGGACATACCTGAGGATCTAGAATTCTAAATTGCTTTGCTGCATGCTTGTGAACATGTTTAGAAACACATTTTATATTGCATTCTCTAAAGTATAGTGAAGAGAAGAAATTAATACTCTTGAGTTTTGATATCAAGAGACAGGTATGGCTGAAATTTTATTGCCAGGAATGAAATAATTGAGGACTTGAAAAAATCCGTCAATACTTAACCCTCACTGAAGGTAAATTAATTGGTAGAGTTATAATTAAATAGCTGTTTTCACAGCTGCCCAGAAATAACTCTAATATTGTCTTGTGTCATTAGCTCAAGTCAAGTAACAGTCTACTGTCACGAAACAGCAGCCTGTTTCCCAACTCTTAGTTCTCTTTTGCAGTTACTCTATTAAGCATACTTCTGAAGTACAAATGAATCGCTTCAACCTTTCTCAAACTTTTGAAATGATTTCTCCCTCATAAATTGGTTATCTATTATGGACATATAAATCTACCCCTATCTACTATTAAGTGCACACAAATACGGATACCCTATTGCAAACATATCCTTAACCACTCTCTTTGTCTGTCCTTTGTCTGTTCCTTAATGCAGAAAATAAAATACAGGATTCTCGTTCTGAGGAAATTGTCAGCTTGTCCTCTATTAAGATTTGATAAGTAATTTGAAGTATCACAGATACAAGGTAGTATGTTGCAAGTATGGAATATTTCATCAACAAAAATGCACAAGTGGCAATGCAAAATGTCACTTGCTTTAACAAGCCATGTATGAATAACAGTGCATAACAAACATGCTGTATGAATTTTGGAGTTCCAGGAAGTAATGAACTTCCATCTGTTCAAAATATTTATTTCCAGCTTGGACCTTGTTATGCAGGGCACATAAGAGGGGAAAAATAAAATAAAATAAAATAAAAAAGACAGATATTTGATTCTGGTTATATGGGCAATTCAGTTTTTCATTGTAATGTCCATATTAAGCTTTCACTACCAAAATAGGTTGATTTTTTTTTTTTTTTTTTTTTTTTTTTTTTTTTTTTTCCCATGAAAAAATATAACTGAAATAACTTTCTTAAAACCTATCCTATTTTAGGTAAGGTTTACTAAAAGACTACTTCATTGACTGCTTTATTATTTTTGTGTGTGTGTGCGTGTGTGTATGTGTGCTTTGTTTATGTTCAGTATGAGAAAGAATGTAAAAGTAAGGATGCAAAATTGTACTGCATGCAAATAAGGACTCTATTCGTACAAGATCTCTGTCTTGTCTCCAAGACATGTTTCTGAGGACAATTCATAGCTAGGGATTTTTGTAATGTGTCTCTTTGTTCAAGAATTTAAGGGATTCTTGTGACACTCCGTGTGCTTAGCTTGTCTCCTGTTGTCTATTAAATATGTTTCTGAGAGTCTTTTTATTTTTTTAAGAAACCCACACACCATTTTTCTACAGGCTTTTAAAATTATGTAGAAGAATGTAGGGGTGCCAAGAAGGCTTTTCTTGTCCAATGCAATTCCACTTAGCACAGGGTGAACTATTGACTATTAAAAATATGTAATTCCCTTTCTCTGCCTTACATATCTGAAAAAAGTAAAGATAGCTTGATGATTTTTCAGTATGCTCAGACAACATTCATTCTGTGCCCATACACATAATCCTATGCAATATAGTTGATGGACAAATTATGATTGAAGAGGAAACAAAACTTGGTGACAATAAAACATTAAGTATTAAATTCTTCGTGACTCTCATATTTATATGAATTCTTTGGGTAAAAACCAGAACTGAGTGTCTTTCTTGCAAGGGCGCCCACAGAATGGAAGTTCCTAAGTTTCAAGTCCTAAATTTACTAACTCATTATTTTGTTTTGAATATGGATTTTATGTATGAGATGTGATAAACATGGAACAAAAAAGATAGATCTGACAGTCAAAAAATTAGTAATGTAAAAATTTGCCTTATGAAATGTTCCACCACATACTGACTTCAATTTATCTTATATTATCTATTTTCTGAAAACATTACTAATTAGTTAATGATTGCATTTATACCTCATTTGTGTGTTTAAACTGTTATGTAGTTAGGTTGTATTCAATATATTTATTTCTCTGAAAAAATAAAAGAATTGTGCTGTGCCTTATTGACACTGTAACTTTGATGCTTAGGTTTATGACAGTTATTAAAACTGCTTTCTTACGTAGAGAACATTCACTCAGCCATGCTTTTCATCCTATAGTCTTTAATTTTCTCCTTCCTCTTCTAAGGCAGGAGAACATCTTGCGTAAAAGTGACAGACTTTTTTTTTTTTTTTTTTTTTTTTTTTAATCAGAAACCTATTCTGACAGAATAGAACATGTTATCTGCTGTATTCATCAGCTGTGGGAATTTCACAAGTGAGAACAGTTTTCATGTTTGTGGTAGCACTGACCAGAAGCTGACCAGGAAATCTCTTGAACTGATCGCTTTTCTAATGTGCTGCCCTTGAGATCTCCTCAGTTCTGGCTCACTCTGGATCACACTGGCAAAAATGTTTTACCCAAGGACTGAATCTTGTAGGAACATTAGCAGAAGAAATGTGGAAAACTTCAGATATATTTAATTTTATATTATTGTTTTAAAATAAAATGAGTTCACATACAATTACAGCCAACTTCCAGCAGCCACTCACTAATTTAAATTAAAAAGTCTGCAACGGCAGAGTAATTATACTTTAATTGCACATTTAGTACAAGAAAGTGAAGAGAGACTAATGTATTGTATTTATGACATAATAACCGTGTGAAAAATATATTAGCATAAAGGGAGTAATTATGTCCCAAGAATGAACAAATTAATTCAAATCAATACCTATGACGCTTAAGGTTCTGTGTACTTTTTTCATTTGTGTTGTTAAGCAGCAACAAAGTTGATTTTCATGCATATTATTATTCACTGAAAAATTGATTAGTCTTGACTTGCACCCATTCAGTGTGTTACTGTTCTCTTAGGATTTTAGAGATCAGACACACGGTGTTCTCAGTTCCTGTTTTGTTAAAAAGACCATTGGCACAATATCTTGTTTCACAGCTACTCAAATCCTACAGCTTTTATTTTGTCCCAGATTAGGTATTTCTGGAAATAACATCACTACATATTAGCTAAAATTTCCCTGCTTCTTTATGAAATTGCCTTTAACATCTGAGAGGTCTGTTCTCTCCCTAATGTGTATGGATATATAATTTCCATTAATGTTAATAGCTGGTGTGTGCTTGCTCATAACAAGTATTACCTTCCTACATAGAGGAAAATATGGATAACTATGTGTGTTGCTTGGAGTAGCAGTGTGTGATCTGTACATTAAGGGGAAAAAAAAAAAAGCGTACAGCAGGTAGAATAATAAAAATTCTGGCAAAGGAGAGGAGGTAAAAACTGCAATGATGTAGCTGTAAAAACTTGGATTATGAGACCTGACCTCCTATGTAGACTGTATAAGCAACATGACATTTGTGTATTGCTAGACACTGATATAAAGCAAGGATTTGAATGGCTATCAGTCATTTTTCTTTACTCACTGTATGTAACAGTGCATGTTGATTGTACAGGGATATTCTCACCACACAGTTGTACAGCTAGATGTGGGAAATAGACATTTTGATACTTCAAGGGAGGCTATAGAAATGAAAGGGAAAGACTTGTAATCAAGATCCCTTGTGACAGGACAAGGGGAAATGGCTTCAAACTAAAAGGAAGATTAGGCTGGATATAAGGAAGAAGTATTTATGATAAGGGTAGTGAGGCAGGTTGCCCAGATAGGTGGTGGATTCTTCATCGCTGGAGACACTCGAGATCAGGCTGGATGGAGTTCTGAGCAAGGTGTTCTAGCTGTAGGTCATTCATTGCAGAAGAGTAGGACAGGATGACCTTTTAGGATCCCTTCCAACTCAAATGATCCTATGATTCTATTGACTTTGCTTAATGCATACCAGGATACCATTAGCATTCTTTGCCACAAGGGCATATTGCTGGCTCATGGTCAACTTCATCTCTAAAAGGAGAGCTTATGTCCTCTTTTTTCAATAACAAAGACTCTCTGTGGATGTGGGCAGAAAAGGAATTCAAATGAGTTCATGTGACTGTGCCTTTTCAGTTGTGTCTCTGATGAAACCTTCCTCTGGTTCTTCTTTGGTTCTGGTATACTCTGTGATACAGAAATGTAAGATACTTTGGCCCTGTATCTACTTGACCCCTTTAGGAGTCTCATTTATTTTTATCTGTTTTCAGTGTGTTTTGCATCAGATGATTTACCACGGTTTTTTTATATGTTTATGTATCAAGTGAAGCTAATATAATTACACCTGCAGATAGGATCAGAAGATGTATATATTACAGTATCCATCCCAGTGGCATTTGGGTCCATGAGTAGAATTCCAGCTTGTTACAAGAACAAACACATACAAATAAACAAAGAAAACCAATTAGTTGCTGTGTCAGCATTTTGAGCTTTGTTGCAGGGTATAGAAATATGTTGCCTGACTTTTAAATTAATTCTCCGTTATTGTTTCATGCAATCTTCCATTACAGAAAGGATCGCATGAAGCAGTTTACAACATCAAGAACTAAAAATAAAAGTGTAATAAATAAATCTTTGGTGTTATAAGACCCACAGAGCACAATTTTAATGTTGCCTTCCTAATTGCTGTTCCTAGAAACAACTTAGTGAAGGCAAACTGAAGTAATGAACTCCTAGAACAGTCTTCTTAATATTCTGCTCTATGTTTGTGCTCTGCAGAGCTGATGAGAGCTGTGTGCAAACAGTTTTGCTGAAGGCAAAAGAATGTTTCATCATTACAGAGCATGACCCTTTTCTCTGAGATCAAAATGAAGAGCATATGCCCCTTGATGTCTGTCATAAGGTGTTATTGTGACCAGTCCAATTAGGTTGTTCATCACGAGTTGGGATGTTGTCCCCTGACACAATTGGATATTAAAATGTTACATGATCATTAATTGTATCCACTGACACAGCAGAAATATTCCTCAAAATTACGTTTCTATGATGGACGTTTTTTCTTTTAATATGTGAAAACCGAGTTAGACACGAGGAAAGTCCAATTAATGTGAAATGCTTTGCCTGCTGCTCTTTCTAGATGATCCTTCTCTTTCACTCGTTTCCCGTTATGTTGGGTGATATCACTCTAAATGAACTTCTTGAATTATTTTATACCTTGCAAATAACAGGAAAGATATAGCTTTTGTTTATGTATGCATGCCTTTTGTCCTTTTTCACCACTAAGTGGTTTTTGCTTGCTAGAATATATTTAGCACTTAACAGAACATTGCATTTTCAAGTGGCATGCAAAGAATAGATGAATACGTCTCCAGAACCTGATGGTTAGCATTTTAAAGGGATTGTTTTTACCATTCAGAAATTCTAACACTGAAAAGGATGAACAAAACATGGAAAGTTTCCTTAAACCCAATGTTCTTTGTGACCTTCAGTTTTTTTTAATTTATATTTTTAAGAATGGTCACATTTGAGTGTCTCCTTTTGAGATCAAATTCCAACAAAGCAATTAATAACCCAGTGTAACTTGGGAAGTGTCCCCATCCACTACCAATGGGAATTATTCATTTCTTTATAAACAATTGAAACAGCTTTTCTGGATAGAGGACTTATATTTCAGTTTCCAGGACTTCAGAAGTAGATTCTCTATGTACAGTTTTGATTTTCTGATTTTCTTTTTTCTTTGCAGGTAACCCGATAGCTAAAGACAAATCAAGTCGGTCTCAAGGCTGATAACGTTAAATACAACACATAGGAATTTCATTTCTCCAGGCAATCCTTGAAGTGAAATTTTGTACTGCTGGGGTGTAGCCTTCAGAATCAATTGTTTCAATGAGAACCTGGTTTGTAATCAACAACAGCCTTGAGATCAAAACTACTGAAGAGTTATTTTGAACTTCTGTGTCACAAAGATTTCAACTGAGTGAACTGTGTACACTTGTAAAATTGCACTTGCAGAGGAATTTGCAGCTGTAATCTCAAGAGATGGTTTTTGAAAGGTGCAGAAAATCAGCAATCATTCGGATTCTTCTTTCCAGACTGGTGGCATTTCATCCTGATGAAGTCACTCTCCAAAATGTATTGGTTCCTCCCCTCTAAAATGATCCCTGGTCCGCATTCCGATTGCTGGTGGGACTGCACACTGCTTTAATTAAATTTCCATTGCAGAAATTGTCCTCTGGCATGGCACAATTTTAGACATTTTTATTTGTAATCTAATCTTGGAGCTCTAAAGGGTACATATTTCAACATCTTGAAGTTGCTTTTGTTATAGGAATGGAAATATATACCCATTGTTAATAATTATTGTTGACAAGTAATAGTTATCTGAATACATCAGTCATATTAGAATGTATAGTCGGGTTGACATGTTTCCCTAAGGCTAACCAACTACTGCAGCTATTTGGCAGTTAAAAAAAGTAGTGGTCAAAACTCAATTACCACTTCCATTATAAAGCATTTTATACCTTTAAGATATATATTTCAATTTACTTTGAAGGAGGCAAGTGTTCCTGCACTTTACTTTCCCAACCTTTAAATCACTGAAATTCATGGTAAGCAGTCAAGGAAAGTGTTTCATCCATTTTTATAAAAGTAGGCAGGGATGTAAATGAGTTTTTCAATTATGAAATTGGGTGGTAATCATTCAGATTTTTTTCTCTTTTCAGTGAAAAATAAAATCTCTTGCTTTAAACTAAGTACTGTTGGATGCTTATGTAGATGTCTGCTCAGACTGATTGCTATAAAGGAAAAATGTCCTAGTGCCCTCCTAGATATAGGGTTCATGAGTATTTTGCTTGCTTACTGTCCTGAAATTCAAACCTAATCTGTGCCAAAATCACATTTTCTTTTTTTAATTTTCTATTTCAGTAGCAATTTTTTGAACCTTGTGATGTGCTGTTACATGAAAAAACCTCCATATTTAAAGGCCTTAAGCATCTATGAACTTTTTTCTAAGTTATCACAGAATGTATAATTTTATACTTCATTTAGTGTATATTGTGCCATCTGTAATATTGATACAACAAAAATTTGGCAATTCCTTTTAATGACACTACATAAGCATGCTAACTGAGAGTGAGAGAGTTCTGACTGTATGCTTTGGTGCATTAAATGATAAGCACACACAGTTAATGGTAGGCAAAAAATATATAGGATGAAGCTTATTTAGAAGTCCTGTGTGGTTACCAAGCTCTCTGAAAATAAGATGGAAATGATTTTTTCATTACCAGCTATTGACATGCAAGGTAGTTATATATAAAGTTCCATGATGGTTGCATACCTTGGAGGGATCTGCCTGTCACGCTATCCCCGGCGGCTCCAAAACCATTTCATTACCTCTGTTGTGTTACTGCACAGGAGATCTTAAACAAAATAAATGATTGTTGGGAATAAAATTGAGAAATATCTTCTATCATTCTGCTGAGAAATAATAAAAAATGTTGGCAGGGAAAAATATTCTTCTCTGATTGAAATTTAATTAGGATAAACTGTTTGTAGCAGCAATTAGGTATCTCGGTATTTTAGGATGGATTAGTAATTAATGGATGATGTGCGAATGCAGGATGGAAGGTAGCATCTTAAAAAGACTGGGACAGTGCAAAGTATTAATGTGGTGTTTTGTAAAATCTGAATATGAACTGTCTTTGGTCAAAAGTCTGCATCATGCTTCTGAATATTGTTTTATTTGTTCCTTTGTTCTTAAACCAACACTGAAAATACTGTATTATATACAAGTGTAACACATGCATATCAATAAGTGAAAATAAATGGATTTTCAAATATAACGAGTAGATTATCTGCAGTAGATTAATGTTGTGATAATTCATAACAAGTGAATAAAATTGTGATATAAAACAGAGTTCCTTGAATGGATGTGCACTTTGAAGATCTATCTTGTTTACATGTAGAACAAAATAATTTTGTTCAGTGAGTGAGAATTTCAAAGGTTTTATTAATTTTGTACTTACTGAGTAGAGCTGGAATTCTCTCCCACTGGTTTGAAAGATCTTTCTGCAAAGGAAATTGATCTAATGCAACTGTTCTAGCATTATCATGGGAAATTCAAGTGGGTGCACTGCTCTTTTTAGGTTAGGCTGAATAAAAACACTGCTTTTTTCCCCCACAGTATTCCTGAAAATGTCATGTTAGACATTCCTAAAATGGTAATGTTTGGTTTCATTTATTGAACTGCTTTAAAAAATAAAACCAGTGAGCTCTGCTGGTCAATCCCAGGGCAATGTGGGAACCATAGTTCAGCTGTCCACTGTGTCTGTTTTAGCAGTGGTGTCTTTGAAAATTGAAGTGACTCAATGTAGTAGCTCATGTCAGCTATGGACATTCATATTGTGGGTGTCTGGGGATGAATTATTCTTCATTTTCTACTTCATTCCTTATATTCTGCTTCCAACTTTATTTGATATACATTTGAATAAAAACATTATCAGGCATAAAGATCAGAGGGAAATCCTTGTGTCCTTTCAAACTCAGTAGTCATCAAGAGCTCTGAATCATTAGAAAATATGTGGTCTCTGTATGCAGTTTTGTATGGGAGTGCAGTAATGGAAAGAAGACTGACTGCTTTGTTCAAACCTTTCAAAGTGAAACATACTAGGTCAGCTCAACAAAGTGAAAAGGAAATCCTGATATGAGTTTTAATGATAAAAATTCCAAGCCAGATCTAATAATATGAAATAGAGCTTAAAAAAAAAAAAATTTCAAAAATCTGCATCAGATATATTTTAGAACAAAATACCTACTATAAAGTTTGTTATTTTGAAAGTATGTGCAGCTTATTTGTTGTTGTTGCTGTTTTCATTTTCCTAATTATGATTGTACAGCAGGCTTTTATAACTATCTGGGTAATGCATGACTGTCTGTAACACCCAAACAGAAAGATGTGATTGGCATTCTTTTTGGCTGATTTACTGCCTCCTCCTTCATGACTTGAATTTTACAAGTAGGATGTTAACAACGATACTGACAAGGGAAAAGGACACAGTGTTGGTTTGTAATAGCAGTATTGCCTTTATCTCTATTTTTCTTTCGAATGGTTAGATTGGTTTGTAATCAAACACGTCACGCCTGAACAATGGGATAGCAATAAATGTTTTCACATTATTTAAATGATATTAAATAATGAGAATTACCTAATCACTTGATCAGTGTTCATAACACAGTTTGTATCCTGAAAAACTTTTCTGTTTATTCTTTTATAGCATTAGAAAATATTTCCACATTACATCTTTGATCTTGTTCCTGTACATAATTTTCTGCTATCGCTTTACTGTCATTGTGAACATTTCAGCAAAAATGCCTTCCATGTCTGGTTGTTTTGCATCTTCTGTATTCATCTGCACTTCTTTGTGGTGATTACAAAAGCTAGTATATAAAAAGGGTAAATTTCCCACAAGTTTATTTTGACAAGTGATGACAAATGTTGCCAACATCTTTTAATCCAAAATTAATTTTAGACCCTCTGGTAGGAGGACCATTGCTTGTGTCAGCTGGGAAAAATTCTATAGAGGAATGACTGCTCTTTCTCAGCCTACTATCAGTGGGATGCCAGGCTAGGCAAAACCATGGTAGTATGGTTTCATTACCAGAGATGGAGATTATGGGGATGTGGATCCTGCATACAGGCAGCAACCCACAGAAATCCAGGCTGGGGCTTTTTGTGGTGGTGACAGCAAGTCCTTGGTTCTGTTCTCTAGAGTGGTGTAAAGATCTGTTTTGTGTTCCTGGGATTTGCTCCAAAACTAGACTGTAGAAAGGGCAAAGTGCCTTGGATAAAGCTTTCAAAATTTTGTGTCCAGTATTTTGCTCAAAAAATCCTGAATGAGAAAATCAAAATTCATGTGCTTGTCCTTGTTGAGGTTAATAATTAAATAACTTTCTCTCTGTTTTCAAATCCTCCTTACTACCATTCAGGTACTGTTATGTGGCAATGGGAAGTGAAGTCCACTTGTTCTTTGATCATAGATTTTCTTGATTAATTATAACTCATCAGATCAATATTAGCCATGACTGAAAGGCTTGAACTATAGCTAGCTTTTACTTCTGAAAACATTTATTGTCCAACTAAGTTCAAGAATAATTTGTGTAATAAAAGTATTACTGTCCATATGTAATCTTGCTAATGTTTTATATTAGCTCTTCAAATTATGCTTATGTTCATAACTATAAAAGTCTGTGTAGATCTTCTGTAACAACAGGGCCATTCTTTTCTCCACAATACCACTAAGAAACACTAGAGACCCTGCACTTTGGGACGTATTACTTTTCTTAAAATTCAGCAATGCATAATGGGAAAAAAAAAAGTAAAAATACTAATGTTATTTACATCGCTGAGAGATTTTTCTTGGAAATGATGAAATAGGTGCAGTTGCAGGTTTACACGTTATTGGCATATTGGTTGAATTTCTCAGTCTTTTCTCCTTATTGTTAGAACAAACATGTCAAAAACTGATCTTAAATTCTTTAGCTTTATGTCTTTGTAGTTAGATCATTGCATCCAGAACATTCAAAATGCAAGGTGGTTGTTTTGCTCACTATGGCTCCTTATAAGAAAGCTCTTGTTTTCTCTGTTTCTCTCTTTATTTTTAATTCTGGATATCTTGCTAATATTTGGATGTATAGAATATAATTCTTCCTATTACCAGTTTAGAGTTCGAGGTTTTTTTGTGCTTTCTATTTTTCTTCAGTAATTTTCTCTTTAGCTGGGAGAGTCGGTTCTTACCAAACTTCATAAGTGATGAGAAAAGTTTCTTTTATAAATAATGGCCTGGAACTAAATATGGTCTCTTTGTAGTTTTTTCTTGGAGATAAAAGAAAAAGAGAAATGATGATTTTCTATCATTAGCTTTCAGAATGTTTTCCAGCTCAAACTGTTTTATCTGAATAGAAACGTTTTTCTCTAAGTATAAATGGCCTGTGTTTCAATATGCTCTCTGATCATAAAGCTGATGAAATGGTCCTCTCTCTCTGTGGCAGATTACCTCAGCAGAATTTACAAATGGCAGATGATGGTTTTGCTACTGTCCATGGGCAGGTAGACAGAATTTGGTCCCAGATGCTCTGCCTAATGTTCATGGCAGAAGCGACTCAAAAACAATGCCTCCATATGCCGTAATTGCTCGAATTATTTCTCAGGCATATTCCCTTGTCATCCCTCATATGTAGAACTCATTAGATTCCTAGTGGGAGAACATATGGAGAGAAAAGATGATGGAAAACATTGTAAAACAGATTGTATATTTAAATTTATATTATAGAAGACCTTTTTGCACAGGCGAATGTAGTGCATTAAGTTAAAACTCGTTCTTCCCACATCAGGAAATCAACATTTATGGAGCTGTTATCTTAGCATTCACAGACATTCATACAAGATGGGTTGCAGTCTGGTTTTAGGAATACTAGTAGGAATTCTCCTGCTAAATTGAGGTCAACTCTATATTTCCTCCATTATTTTCCTAAGTGGTTAAACTATACCTGTGTAATTTTTCTTTCACTAATAGAAATGGCCATAAGTCAAAGTTTCAACCCATGTAAATCTGTTAGCAATATCGGGTCTTTGTCTGTGGATTTGAGAATTAAGTGTCAAAACAATGGCTTTTGGAACTGTCTTGTTTGTTTCTTTCACACTCAAAGAATAAAGTTGCTTTCATCCAGCTCAATTCTCTGGTGAACAGGGAGGGATCTATAACCATTGCAGAGTTCTTTTAATGACTACTGAATATTAATAATTAATTACTTATTCAGTAGAAGAAAAATGATCTAATAATAGATGAATTCAAAGCATTCAGAAGTTTGGGATTTTTTTAAAATTATACTTGTGTCTCTTTCCTGTTTTATGGTAACCTTTTTATTATTTGTGACTCAGTGAAGCTCATTTTAATAGGGAACATCTGGGGTGCTGTAAAGTGTCCCAGAGGTGGAGGTGAGCACTAGTAAAACATATTTGGTTTATGGATGGGAACAATGTGACTTTACTGGTGCAGCTGGTAAAATATGGCCTATCACATAGAGATATCACCTATCAACTTGTTACCCAGCTGTGAAAGAAACATTCTGACAAGAGACCACTTAGTGCATGTAGCAGAATCAAATATGATTCAATGATACTGAAATGAGTTCTGGAAGGACTCCTAGGAAGAGCATGGACAACCCTACAGGCCTTAGAAATGTCAGATGTGACCACAGCATATTTCTATATAGATTGCTGTCTTTCTAAGTAGAGACACAAAACTGCTGTTAAGATAGCATTTGAGCGGAGGTATGTGTATGTACATGTGCTCACACATGCTAGCAAGCGTCCCGTGCTGTCTAAAGTCAAGATTTGGTGTAATGCCTTGAGAGAGGGCCTCCAGAAATACAGATCTGACCCTCTTCTATTACTGCTGAAATTAGATTGCATTGCTGTACTGTTCTAAGTTAGAGCAGAATGGTATGCTGCCAGCAAGCTGCACCGCTTGCTCTGCACCCTTCAGAGCACAGTAGTTCCGATGAGCCTCAGCAGAAAGCAAAACATGCAATACTATACATGGCTCTTGTCTTACAATGGCAACCCTATTTGTTCTATGCGTTTATTTTTTTCTGGTTGCTAAAGGATAAATGCTTGTCATTAGGGAAAAGTTTAAAGTTCATTATTTTGCAGCAATCTGAACAGTGTGCCTAAATGATGTATTTTGCTGCTTCCTATTTGTTCATCCTGTTATAGTTTACCCTCTTATTCTGTATCTGTGTTAGCCTCTCTGTCATTTACTTGCAGCACCTGTTAAGATACTGTCATCTGTTGATGACTTTTTAGTCACTGCAGAAAAGTTCTGTTTGCACTGTGAGACTTTCATTATCATGTTTTGGTTTTCCATTCTGTCAGTGCCAGCACTAGAAACTAGATGATGAAGTATTAAAAGAGCCTTGAAAATATACTGATTTAATCATTCTCAAGCAAGCAGCCAGACCTTCAGTGAAGGAAGTTATAGCTCCTGTGTGTAAGATTGTGTTCTGTCATTCATAATAACCAGCCCTGTGCTTTGATTCAAATTTCATTATACAGAAATTTGTGCAGTAGTAATATTAATATAAAAGTTTAATAGCTACTTGAAAGATCAATCCTTTAGTATTGATGCATGCATGAAGTATCTAAGAATTCCAAATTCAGGGCCTTACTTAATGTTCCCAATGACTTGAGCAAGAAAGTGCCAGTTATATTCTCCATTTTTATGTCTCTGGAAGGAAATATATAGATATACCAAAGGACCAGGAATTAAAATGCTAACTTATTATTAACCAAGGTTAATAATGTGTTTATTAGCCAAATCCATATAGTCTGGATTTTACCTCATGTTTTGTTAAAGCATATGGCAGAAGGATCTTATTGTGCAATTAGCAGTTATGAAAAGGAAAACAATAAGGAAGGACAAGGCATTTTGTGCCTTGTTAGCACCTCTTTTTTTTTGCTATTCTCTGGGCATATCTGGTTTTCAGCATGCTAACTCTATAATTTAGAAAATTAGGCTTCAGTTCATGTGAACACCTAGATAAAAGGGCATATGATTCTATACTAGATATCGAGATCTCAGGTAAGAACAAAATGTAGGTGGCAAAAAACTGAATCTCCTTTACAGTTTCACCAGATATCATATGGCTGTGCTGAGTCTGGAAATAATGTGATCTTGGTCCCACCTCCAACACAGCAGCACATGAAATTCAGCCCTGCTCTTGTCCTACCATAAAATGCATACCTAAGGCAATTTATGAAAGGCAAATTCCAATCTTCTCAAAGTCCTTGTGCAATATCTGTACTCCGTGCCAATGCTCCTTACATCCTGAAAGTGGAGCTTTCTGAGAACACTGCTGGTGATTTCAGCTTTCTATAGATTTCTCCTCAGGTTTAAATTTCATACTGAGTACCCATGCCAGCCATCCCAGAAGATTTATCATTGGTTCAAACACCCTTTTGTCCCTGCTTTGTTGTTGCTGGATATGGTCAAAAATGCTTAATAAATACTGTCTTTATATTTCATGTTTTTGAGGGTCAGCAACAATTCCAAAATGGCATTCCTTACTTTGTGTCAAACTTGAAAATTATTAAAATCCCGTGAATAGTCATAAAGTCAGTTGACTCATTCACAATAAGGAGCTGTGATGCCTTAAGCTACTTTTTACCAGTCAGGGTATTGTCAAGGTGACCTTTCATGCTGTTTCAATTGCATAGCCTTGCCATTATTTAACTATTAGAATGATGGAAAGCTTGCACTTTGCTATTTGAGTGGCAAAATTTCTAGACACAGGGACTGAAGGAGTGAACGTATGAGAGGCTAAAATTAATGTGCCAAGCTAAGGTGTTAAGCATAAGGAGCCAAAGAAAGACTAAACCTGGTGGAGCAAAGCAGCCATAGTCTAGTCTTGAAAACTAAAAATCTGAAAACTAAAAAACTAAAAGAAAATGCAGTCTCTAGAACGCTATTAAAATTCCACTAAAATTTAAATGTGAGTTTATACTTTTATCTTTTTAAATATTTGTTTTAAATTTTTTACATATAGATTTATATAATTAAAAAGACAAAATACTGAACATCAGAAAGCTCTTTGTTATTTAGAAATAATGAGTATTAAAATAATTTTAAACAATAAAAGCTACCAAAAAGCCCACAAGAGACTAATACATTACAGCAGAATTATTTTAATGTCATCTTTTTTACTCAGGACGTACCCATTGTGTAAAGAGAAAAGGTTATCTAAAACAAATACGACCTTTTTTACACCATTCTGTGATTCTGTATGTCTGTATGTGTCCTTTTTGTAAAGCAGGGGATTCTGTATGATGGTAAGGCAACATGAAGCAATCATAAATAGGAGTGAAAAAAATCATCTTTTTTTGTAAAAAAGAAATAATTCTATTTTTCAGTTAAAATGCAAATTTAGGAAAATTAATGCTTGTTTTTTAAAGCTAATTGAAAAGAAAAGCAAGAATTTTTATTGTAGTTCATCAGCAGTAATTTGAGAAATAATAATTATTTGCCGTCTTGAAATTAACTTCACTGTAATTTTGAGTCCATTGATGGCCATGTTAAAACTGGTATGACTGTATGCTTAAACGTATTCTGTCTGTGTGAAGCCTGACTTATGTTGACAGAAAGCAAAATCAATAGAAAGGCACAGCTGCTGGAAAACCTTTTGTCTTCAAAATGCTATTGGAGGACTGTGAACGTCACAGGCTGTGGAAACCCTGTAAAAAGCAGAACAGAAAAAGGTTTCTTTTTCCATCAGTGGGTAGGTGATTTATATACATGACTCTCATTAACGTTTAATGGGAGTTATCTGCCTCATTTTTTATCAGCCTGATGTGAAGTTAATGGCAGTCTTCCCATTGTCTCTAGTGGGCTGTAGATCAACTACTAAGTGCACAAATGAGTTTGTTTGAAATACTGGTGCTTGTAGGCTTAGAATTTCAACATGCTTCATTCACATTTCCAACCAAAAAAATGCATTGGGAATGTCTAAGAATGTGAGCTGAAGAGTTTAATATTGCAGTGTGGTTGATCTGTGTGCACTCTGGGGCATCTACACTGCAGACTGTAGAGATGCCTGAACCAGCGCTCGGTGAGCTGGTGTGTGAGCAGGAGCAGTAATCTGCGAAGCAGCAAGGGCTGGTTTCCTTCTCAGAGATCTGAGCAGGAAGAGGCATAATGGGCTCTGTGGTCCAGACCATGTGGTGGGGGAATTGCTGTCGTGCTGTGTTGCACTCTTATCAATAATACGGTAATAAGCAACCTGTTTCTTTGTTTGTTTGTTTTAATCTACCCTTAGATGTGTGTAAGCTGAGCTCTCCTGTGTGGTTTTGTTGTTGTTTTTATAACAGATTAATAATGTTGTTGTTGGTTTGGTTTCATTTTTTTTGCAGTAATCCTCTCACTGCCTATGTGTACCTTTCAGTTTTAAGAAAACTATACTGCACTGCTTTTTCTTCTTTCTTTTCAGGAAGGAATCCTGATATTTTCAGTAGATTTCGAAGGATTTCTGTTCACATCTATGGTCCTTACTAACCTGGTCACTGGTCTGTGACCAGGAACATCTGTGGCCACACACAGACTAACTGGACAATGCAGTTTCGCTGTGGGTTGGGAGCTACTCACACTCGCCTTAATGCTTATATTCCCAGCAGTGCCAGGTTTCTCTTTATCATAAAATCACATTGGAATACACATGCAGAACTATCATCCAGAAGAACTTTTATTTTGAAGCTGATCTTATGGTTGTGTTAGGAAAGTTAGATCCTGAGGATTTTAAGACAAAAGGTTTTTCCTCCCACTCTACCAGACAAAGCTACTGCTGGTCCCAATTCCAGGCTCAGACTGTAGCAAAGACAGGCATGTATTTTGTGAGTATGAATATACAAAAAATAAATACAAACACGTCCAGCCATACAGCTCCGTGCAGGCAAGAAACCACTGCATTTGGCAGCATCTAGAAGCACACAAAGTATGCACGCAACCATGCACAACACAGATTGCTGAATCCCTCTCTCCTCTCAGTCTGCTCAGGATTTAAATTTGCTCGGGCCTACACACACCCACAGTCTTTCAATTTCCAGAAACTCTTGCATCTGAAGATTCATTAGATAATAGTGTGGACTTTCAGTCAGTCCAGTATCCTTGCTTGGACACTGATCTCTTATCCAGCTGCAATCTCTGTCCTGGCCTTTCTACATGCAGGTCTCCTCCTGCTCACTGGTTAGTTGAGCTTGACTGAAACTCAATATGGATATCAACCACACAGAACTGAAACAATATCATGGTGAAATGATATTAGTTAGGAATAGAGATAGAAATAGTGTTTAATAAGAAGAAAGGACAAGCAGTGGTGATCAGATGCAGAGCTTGGCCAGGCTAGAGCACTGACCAGAAATCAGCTGGTACATAACTGCCCCCTTTTATCCTTCCTCTTTGACTCCCTGATCTACTGATCTCTCCCTTTTCCTGCTTGTTGTCCTTCACCCAAACATTCCTTGGGTATTCTGTGCTCCTACAATCCTCTTGAAACATTTTCTAATACTCTTGATTCCATAGTCCTGCTAAAACATCCCAAATCAAGTTTTCTCTTTTTTCTCTACTTATCTTTTTCCCCCTTGCTTACCAGTTTCACTGTTCTGGTTGAATCTAGTCAAGGTCATGCCTGAGCAGTTTCTCCAGTGGCCCCTATAGTGACTTGAGAGCTCTGATTTTGGTGTGACGACAATTATGTACTGTTTGTTACAATGTATAGATGTGTGTTTAACCTACTGCTTCTCCTTTTATTATTATATTTCGTTTGCTTACTAGCTATCAATCGGATATCCTAACAAACCAGACATTCTAACATTCCAACTGTATCCTTACAGGTAGGTTTATTTAAGTTTGATAGCAGCTACTGACCTTGTGCACCTTCACCTTGTCCTCCCTGTGCAAAGTCATACCTCCTCAGTTTAGTTTTTGCAGTTTGATAAAGTGAGGATAATAGTTGTTTCCTTTAAAAGGAAAAGGTTGGATTCTTCCTTTCCCTTTCAGATTCTTTGAGGTCACACAGACCAGGCATGCTGCCCAGGAGCCTTAGTTCGAAGCTTAGCTTCAAATCTTCACAGAAGTATTAAAAAAAGGGTGCAGAACACCTTCTCTGCATGACCTGGGAATAATGAGATCATGGAAACCAGGGCACATCTGTGGATCAGAGTTCCATAGAATGAGGGCAGATGCTCAGGATGGTGTTCAGCATAGCCATGCACTTAACACCTCCCACATCAGTTTTGCTTCTTTCAGAGATAATCTCAACCCTACTGACAAATAAACTTTTGGGTCATCTTCATTTGCCATAATGTTTCCTGGGACAATTATTTCCTTGGGAAGGCTTGTGTCTTCACAAGCTATCAAGCAGGTGCGTGTCCCTTCTGACTTGCGCAGGAGTGACAGTTCTTCATCCTGCCAGAGAAAAGTCAAGCCTAAACTTAATCCAGCTGGCCTAAAAATATGGGCCAATCCAAATGGCCTGCTGCAGCTGAAAGGCACAACAGAATGCAGTTAATATCCACCTCAGGCTGTGATCTTGCTATGGTCATTCCCTCCATACAACATCATAAAATGTCATCTTCTGCAGATGAATTGGTTTTACTTGGCTCTAGGTTCCTTACAAAGTTTCAAAATATGAACAAAGAGAATTAGGAAAAGTGCTGCACAATATTGGTAAATCCATCAGGTAGGTTAAAAGCAAGTAAGCCCCTATGGGATTTACTGGCTACACTCATGTATTTTAGAGAATATACAGTTCAAATAACCACAGAAAGAACAGAGTAAATATTCACTTATTTAACTCCGGGAGGGCTGCACACTGTGTATAACAGAAAAGTTAGGAGCATGGAAGAAAGCAGATCACTGCCATTCAGTTTTCCTGTGGTAAATTTTTATATGTTATTTAAAAGACTGTGCTTTAGTTTTAATTAACGCTACTTTTCCTTTTTTTTTTTTTT
>NW_024884697.1:30514674-30900621 GCF_019232065.1 Centrocercus urophasianus | reverse complement strand
TTTTCCTTTTTCTTTTTTCTTTTTTCTTTTTTCCTTTTTCTTTTTTCTTTTTTCTTTTTTCTTTTTTTCTTTTTGTCAACACTCTTTGATAATTTAAAAGGCATTTTACATCTTGTTAACAATCAGCAGGTTGGACTGCAGTGCTTTAGACTTTTTTTTCTTTTGCATATATTCACAAGTTTAATAAGGGTCTGCATTTGTATTAAGGACTTGTAGTTTGTGTAATTGTAAGAAAATGGGAAACCACAGCAGTGCCAAAAGGTTTTATTAAAGTATCAAAAATCAGCAAGCAGTACCCAACAAATAAAATAGCACTCTAGATCCCTGAAGTAGAAACTATTGAGGTCTGCACTTAAATTGATATTTTCTGTGACAATGAAATCAAGGCTTATCTAATTGAATCTATAAATTTCATCAGATGCAGTACACCAAATACAATTTCCTCAGTATAGAAATTAAAATAAAGTTCCCTAAAAACCTTACAACACATCAATGCATCGTTTTAAAAGTATTTCCATTAAAATATGCATTTGCAATCAATAAGAGGTCTGAATTACCATGTGTGCTATATACGTAAGCATACATCTGAGTGCCAGATTCCATTTGTCTGTATTCACTCTGGGACTGTATTGCTTCTAGGGTGCTTTCTAGGTGGTGTGATATTTCTCTGGAGTACGCTCCAATATGTGGAGTGCACTCCACAAGAAAAATTGCTGCCCTTAGTGAAGCAGATGTTTCTTTGGTGCCTGAGAGCTGGTATAGTTCCTCTACAGGAAGCTCTATATGATTAACATTGGAGTATACTTGCAGAAAGCTATGGCAGCAGATCATGCTTTTGACTTGACTGCAGAGACACAGAATGGATGAGTATGCTTAGCTAACAAAGAGCCCTATGAGAGTCCCGCATAGTGCACATTCTTTGTACATTGTCACACATTGCTGGTAAATCAGGGATGGTTCTCAAAGCATTATTTTGCTAAAGATGTGAATCAGTAGTGGTATTTAAATATGGATACTCAAGGCTATGTGCTTTTAACGCAAATTTTTGAGTACAAGTAGAAGTATTTGCTCATTGTCTATGAACTGAATGTTGTTCCAGTAAGCCATTTCTGGGCGAGACAAAAACCTACCATAGAGCTAATAATTCTTGCTGGATGGGTGTTTGTGTTTCAGAATCATCATTATTAACATCTTTTCCTGGCAACTTTATCAAAAAGAGTAAGGGTAGAATGAACATGAATTAGTCAGTCTTTTCTTTTGAGATGATCCTTTACTTCGGTTGGACAGAAGTGGTGTGATTGGTGGACATTATTTGTTTGCACTGTCACCTAGCATTTTGGTGGGTTGGCAGTCTTTTTAGACTCCAGAGCCATTAATGATCAAATGTATAAGCAAAATTGTTAAGATAATTTTTCTTTATTATTTCCTTAGATATTAAGGGGAAAAAAAAAAACACTATTAAATCTCTAAAGATGTTCAGCAAATAGTTTTGTTGTTGTTGTTACATCATTACTACAGTTTGCTCTGTTTTCCTTCATGAAAGCGTAAGAAACGAGGCTCAAATTCTGATTAAGATTCATTTGTTCCAGCAGTGTTTAATCTCCACAGTCCATGAGATGTCAATGGATGTACTCTAATACACGTTAATGGAAAGTACAAGCTAAATATATTAATAATTATCACATCTGAGCAACAAACAAAATATGTACCATTATCTGATCCACTTGTATTTAATATAATTTTTACATTAACTGGAGAAAAAGATTAGTCTCCAGAAAGCTGTGAAATAGTCTAATTTGACAGGATTTAAAACATTCAGAAGATTCTGATTGGGAAGTGAATATACAAAGACTAGAAAACCATGTATAAAATAGATTGATGATCTGCATCCAGCTGTATTTAGTGTTCCATATGTGCATGTTCTAATATTTTTAACTCCCTATTCTGTATTTGTCTTTGGAAAACTCTTCTATATTAATAGATACTATAACTTCTTGGAGGAAGAGAAATAAAAACCACACATTAACAGCCAACCATAAAGACACTCCATGTCAGTTCATAACTCTTAATGGCCATGACTATAATTTAAAAGGAAAGAGCAACCTTGCTCTCAGGACAATGTCAAGAAGTGTAAATCTCCCACACAACAAAACAGTGACTCTATGTTATTTCTAATATATTTACTCAAGAGGTCCATGTTCAAACAGAGAAAGCGTGACATATGAACATCCGACCAGCTGCTGCACGTTCAAGCATTGTGAGAATTTTCCCCCGTGTCATGAGTAACTGCTTTTAAAGGGTATCAGTTTCTCACCTAAATAGAAATCAGAATCTTGTACAGAATAAGTTTTCTTCCTGTTCTTGTCAATACTCACAATGCTATATTTATGGGTAGGATGTTGCTTGGTCAGTGATTGTTTCTATTGTTCTCAATTCTTTTATGTATCTCTCAGATTCTTACATTCTTTTCCATATTTGCAGAGAATTTTAAGGCAGGAGTAAAGAAAGTTGGGATATTTTTACTCCAGTGCAAACAATGTTTATTATGTTCTCAAACATTGTGGTATGATCTAATGAAATTAAATAGGCACAGCAGGAGCAGTGTTTTACCTATATCTGAGTTTTACTCAGGCACATGGAGGAGATGTTTATAGTTTTTCATTTGAGCTTCCTATTGCTGCTGAAGCTGTTCCCAAATAGCATTTTGAGTTACTTCAGGGGTACATGTTTCTCACTTGACTTTATGCACTGCTTTAGCACTGTTTTGGTAGTGCTGATGTGAAATTTCCCTTTCTATCCACTACACCAAAAGGAATGCCATGGGAAGTGGCAATTCTGTCCTCATCTCCGTTCTAAGACAGTGATAACCTTTTTGCAGCTTGAATGGTGGAAATTAGGATTAGCTGACAAAAAAGTCCATCTCAGGATGTCACAATGGACTGGAAAAAATAATGTGAACATAAACTTTGTGATCTGGAAAAGCATGAATTTGCTCAGAGAAGGTCATCTGTAGAAAAGTTATTAGTGCATCATAGAATCATAGACTGGCCTGGGTTGAAAAGGATCTAAAGATCATCTAGTTTCAAAGCCCCTACTATGTGCAGGGTCGCCAACCACTCAGCCAGGCTGCCCAGAGCCACATCCAGCCTGGCTTTGAATGCCTCCAGGGATGGGAGGTACAACCTCCTCCTAATATCTAAACTAAACCTCCCTATCTCAGTTTAAAACCATTCCCCCTTGTCCTATCCTGCATGTTCAAGATCTGCTGCCTCATTCCTGCAAGACAGAGGCAGACAACTCCTTTGAGTGGGTGATTCCTCTTGAAACTCACCCTTCTTTTGTATGACAATTATGTTGTTGCAGATGTCACAGAAATTTCATTCTAAGATGATCTGAGTTCAAGCTCACCATGCTGTGGCATTCAAATTCAAAAGTTCCTGAGGTAAAAAAGCCCTAAACCTCCATGCCATGCATCTATGTGGCATACATATGCCAGTGTCGTAACTAATATTCTGCATAACGGGACATCTGCAGATATGATAGGCTTACTCACTTTTCTAAATCTGCTTGCTGTCCTGCTTGCTTTCACATATGCAGATTACCTTGCTTATGTACTAAGATTTTTGATCATTCACAGGACAATTCAGGCTGGAAGAATTCTTAGGAGGTCTCAAGTGCAATCTGTAACTCACAGCAGGGCCATCTCTGAGGTCAGACCAGGTTATTCAGGGCTTCATCCAGATAAGCCTTAAAAAACTGCCAGGATGCAGGCTGAACAAGTTTTTTAAAGAAACCTCTTGCTAATATTTTCATAGGAAGTCTAATTAGAAAAAAACAAAAATGACAAAGATTATTGTATCTTTATCCAGGAAAGACAAGTAGAGGGAAAATGCTTCTGAAAAAATGGACTTGACATCTTTCCCCTCTTCTATTGCTCATAACGTCCATTTCTATCACTCCTTCCTTTTGCTTACCTTCCTCTTGTGCAGGTGTCTCTTCCATTATATACAAAATGCCGCAAAGATCCATGACACGAGTCATGCATAAATTGCCAAACATCTGGCAGTCTTGCTTCGGTGTGAGCTGTAGGGCACCTCCCAAGTTGTATAAATATTAAAGTTCCACATTTTGCTTTTGAGTAATGGATCAGAGTTTTATTTTTCCTTATGGTTGCTTTGCCAAGCCTAATGAAATCTTTATATAAGTAACTAAGATGAGAAAGAAACACTCCAAAACATTAGTTTGGGCTTTTGCCCACTGCATTTTTTAGGGAAATGAGTGAGCATCTCAAACTACAACTGTTCTCAGTGGGATAGCTATTTTCAAAACCAAGCTAAGTCCAAAAATCCATATCAATTTTCTGCTTTTGTTGAAGAATCCTCTCTCATTAGGTGATCAGTTTAGGATGGCTTGGGTTGAAAAGAAACCTAATGATCAACCTCACATTTTCTGCAAATTTTCCTACCTGCTTTTACATTCCTGAACATCCATCTCTCCTGCCTAGTTACCTACCTCCTTTCAATTTCTGAATGTGATTTCTGATCACTGACTGCATTCCCTCAGTTAGATTAATTAATTTGAGTTGGTCTGCATGCACAAAAGGCAACAATAGGTGGGAGATTCTAAGTGATACTCTGTTCTTGCTAGTCCCAGAATCCTCTGTCTCCATGAGTCCATAGGAGCAGAAGAGCACAATGGCTGCTGGGGAACCCAAATTGAAGACTCGGAGGAAGGAGCACCCTGGCTGTGCTCTGTCAGGTTTGCTGCAGGAGAAGATCCTCAACCCCAGGGTCCAGGCATGAAATCCACCCAGTGCTGGTTTAACTTTTGGACTAGATGAGATGGTTGATGAGGGATATGGGACAGACTGTAGGATGCAAGGAAGGAGCATCATGGGATTTCACAGGACTTACTACTGGATTTGTGGAGGAAGAAGTGGGGAAAATAGAAGAATAATGGGAGGGATGTTTGTCTGTGAGTAGTTTGCTGGCTGGGGTGTCTGGGGCTTATCTGTCCCCAGGTGCCAGCAGGTGGCGGATACTGGGGGATACAGTCACTGTGCAGAATGGCTATTTGAACCCAGTTGCTGTCTGTATTTGTGTGAATGCTGTGTGTTATCTGTGTGGCAAGACGTGTGTACATACATACACAGTGCACCCATATGCTCTGTGTTTGCTTACAGGGATTCCACGCTTAGCCTCAGTACTGTCTAGACCTTGGTCATAGAGGTACAGCAACCTCAACCTCTTGTGTGCTGCCTGAACCAGCATGATTTCTCCTAACATTCTCCCTTTCACTCAGGGCTTTCAGTGCAGGAGCTGATAATACTGCACTGTTTACCTGTCCATGTAACTAACTTTGATTCCACACCAAATAATGTAGATGTTGTACTGTCATATCAGACTCCAGCTCAGAGGAAAACAAAAATACAAGAAAACTAAAATTCACTGCAGAACTTTATAAGTAACTTTCTAGCTCTTGTTCATGTGTTTTAGCTGGTTCCCCACCCTGTCCTAGTCAGATGTCCAGAAGATAAAAGAAGACTTTCTGCAGGGCAAATATAGTCTGTAATTTGGAATTTGGACATACTCCTTTCAGCAAAGGAAAGCAAAACTGAAAGAGAAATACAAATGTGCCCTAAAGCCTCTCAAGAGAAACACCATTATCTGCCCAGTCAGTTCTGTAGATTGAGCATATCTACCAACTGGGGTTTAATCTACACATTTTCCAGCATTTATCTGATCCTTACCTGAACAAAAAGTATTCTTTTTGATGTTCTCCCTACTGAAATAAAGTTTCAGCACTACATGTAGGTCCTGGCATACGGGATAGTGTAATGCTGTAATTTGGTACCATCCCTGCTTAATCATCCAATGTGAACATGGGATTATGATCTCTCAGCTGAAATTCCTTACTTATTTATTGAGAAAGTTGTTAAGAAGTGGAGGTACTACTGACCCTGGAGAGGTTCAGGGAATGTTTAGATGTTGTATTGAGGGAGATGGTTCAATAAGAACTATTGGTGATCGGTGGACGGTTGGACTGGAGGATCTTGTAGGTCTTTTCCAACCTTGGTGATTCTGTGGTTCTATGATTCTAAGTGAGGGTTATAAATATGTACATGAAGTCCTATAAGGTACTTCACTATTTTCGAGTGCTATTAATGAGATAGGTTACCTCTGTGAAAATGCATTATTTGTTTATTGTACTATGAGAGCAAGGTAGCTTCAAAGAAGTTGAAATCAGATGAGAAATATCACTGCAGTTGATATGATTTTGGAGCTGATTTAGAATGGCTTCTTGATAACAGACTGTGTTTTTATCTTTATCTTGCATATTTTAAGTATCAAGCATATTATCAAGTATCTGATGCTAAAAATTACAGATCAACTTATGCCCATAGATGTCCCACTAAAATTATTGCCCAAAATTATTTCAACAGAACCACACTCTCAACTTGTGTTCAGCTTGTGGTTTCACTTCCCCCAGTCCATTTTTGCAGTGTAGCTACCTAGTAATTTGTTTCCCATATAATATGGGTTGTTATTATTTAATTTTATTGTATTGGTCTCATCTCATTTCACCAATTTATCATGATTATTTTGAATTCTAATTTTGTTCTCCACTGTGCCTGCAGTCCCTCTCAGCTTCATTATCTACAAATTTAAGCAGCTTTTCTTTTCCATAAGTCACACTGTTTGTGAAATCAGTCACTAGAAGTGTGGTCCCCACCTAAGCAATGTGTGATGTAACCTTCTGATAATTGCCTTAAAAAATGTCTCTTGACTTTCTATGCTTCTATGTTCAGGCAAAACAGATATGCCAGGCACTGGCCTCTCTTTTCTACTCTTTCAGTGTTTGGGGGATGTCATGGTAGACCATTTTCTCCTTCTTTTTCTGCAAGAAAAGTGACTGTATATACACCCAGGTTCTATACATGATTTGGCTTGTGTTTCTTTCTGTTCACTGAGAGAGGATCAACCAGGAAAAGTAAACAGGTTAGTCATTCACAAGGTTTTGTCTCAATAAATGGATAGTGGATTCTTAATGTTACTTTTTAAAGTGCTTACAAATTGATTATTTAATCATTTGCTTTGGCACATTTTGCAAAACAATATTATGCTTACTGATCTTGAATTCACCAGGTGTTTATTTTTCTTTTTCTTAAAGTTAAGATCGATACTTATCCTTCTCCATCCCTCTCAGATGTCATCTATTCTCCATGAAGTCTAGAAGATAATCACTAATGATTCAAAGATTGCTTTGCTCTAAGATAAATTTCCTCAGACCTTGTGTCTTGAATATATATAGCTTTCCTGAATACCTAAATATTCTCCAATGTATTCTGTTTCCACTATGGCCTAAATTCTCATCCTTTTGTTGTTAATGGCAATCTTCTGAAGCATCTGATCACTGTTACCCTTCTGTGAAAAAGGAAGCAAAGAAGCCTGGGACATTTCTGTCTTCACCATGTCATCTGTTATAATATAATATCTCAACCTTCTCTATAGAGCTCAGGAAATTTTACTTCACCTTCTCATGTTCTCTAATGTTTTTATAATGTCACTTAAACAATAAAATAAAAAAAATTAACTATCCTTTGCTAGGTTATTATCCATTGCATTTACACATTTGCACTTATCCATTCCTGGTTTTGTCTGCGTGTGCTCCTGTACTGCTTTCTTAATCACTCTAATCATTTCCCCCCTGTTTATACATTTTGGACAATTTTTTTTTTTTTTTTTTTTTTTTTCCTGAAGAACATAGAAAGTTCTCTGTGATTTCATATCAATTTTACTGCACTTACATTTTGGAACTGTTTGATTTCAATATTGCTTAGTTTTGTATGTGTTGCCTTCCCAATGATCTTTGCTCCCATTATTCCCTTGTTCAGGACTTTGTTTACCAAACCTTGAGTTTATTTATTTAAGTCTGCTTTTATTTTAGGTTTATTGTCAATTTCTGGCTCTCCCTCTTGCTTTCTGAGAAATCAAAAATTCTGTAGAAATGAAAGCTGCTGTTGCAGGAGCTGTCGTTCTGAAGAAAGATTTTTCCAGCATTCCTGCTGGGGCATCATGCTACTGAACAAGATTAATCTGCCATAGTAGGTACTTTTTGATACTGAACATAAGAGAGAAGAAGGATATTCTGCACTGTGACAGCTGAAAAGTGCTAATTCTGCATTATGAAGAATGGTCTGGAAAGGGACTAATAATACAGATGACATTCTATTTACACAGTAGATTTTTTGGTGTATGTATTAGGGAGAATGTTGTTTCATCTTTCACTGAAATGCGACCATTCCAAAGTGGGCAGAATGCAACAGTATCATATATTCTAAGAGTGAAATTATCAGGAAGCATTAAATCCCTTATGTGGAAAAGTATTCTTTCCAGTTCACAGGAATCTTTCCAGTTTACATTATCTTTGAAACAAACTGACCTGTCCAGCTTCTCCGGATATGTTACTCATTGATATTTTGTATTAAAAATTAGTTTTGCATTCAAATATACAATAAATATTATTTGTTGAAAGCAGTGCAATTTCCTTCAAATGTAGAGTAAGAATTCCTAATTGATCCTGTAAACGAATATTATTGCTAGCAGGGAGCATATCAGCTCTTGGAGAACATTTCCTGCTTCGCTCTGGGCATGGTACTGTATACACAGTATATGGCCATTTCTGAGCCTTCTTATCTGTAGTGCAACTGCTAAATTATGGCTTGAACCAGTGATGGAGCACCTGGTGGAAAGGCAGGGCCAACCCAGGGGAGCACAGGTGCAAGCAATGCCCCTGAGTGAACAGAAGGGTTGAAGCCAGGATCCATTCCTTCTCAGACCTCATTTAAGGGTTGGTTGTGGAGGCAAGAGCTTCTCATTTGGCAATCTCTGTCTACCTGAGGACTTTACAGGCTTTCTGAAGGTAAGCAAACTTCTTTCCTTCATTTCTGTTCTAACTGCTGTTGTATTTGAGCAGATCTTCTCTCGCTGCAGCCTGGGATCTAGCTGCTCTGCTGTCTTGTTTGGCTTTCCATTGTGTTACAGTATCTGACAATGATTCTCTGTTTCACAATGCTTGAAATTCAGATATGAGAACAAATGCATTAATGCTATGTAGATGGAGGTAGAAACTTATTGCTAGCCTGAATTAATGCTTTAATACTTGCTGTGGTGTAACCCAATGGGTAGTTTAGCACTATACAGCCTTTTGCGCTTTTCTCCCTCTCTCCTCCCTCCCTCAAAAGGGTAGGGGAAAGAATTAGAAAAGAAGCAAAACTTGTAGGTTTAGATAAAAATTACTTACCAAAACAAAAAAAAAAAGGAAATAATAGTAATAATATACAAAGGCTGCTCCAAAAGTAATACCTCCTATTTCATTATGTTTGCCCACGACATCAGAGGCTGGTGTTGGTGGTGTCTCAGTAAAGATTGAATCTTCCCACCGGTGTTCTGTTACCTGTTGTTGTGTGACAGGTGGCGCCAGAGGGGAGTCTGCAAGATGGTGTCTGTTATGGAAGTGCATATGAAGCAAAGGAGTGGGAATGTGTTCCTTCATGAGGTAAAAATGGTGCTCATTGACTGTCATGGTTTTGTGATTTTTGGTTTTCGGTATTCCACATCATAACATCATGTAGTGCACTGGAAGTTAAAGTGTTTATGCTCCAATTCTGGGTGCCTGTGGGTAACCTGTCCCTGTGCATCATGGAAGTCTTGGGATCTGACCCTTCGTGGTGTGGCGGTCTCTGACTGTCTTGCAGTGGGTGTTGGAGGGTGCTTTCATAGCTGTACCAAGCTTTTCAGATTTGACTCAGGTCTCAGGAACTCTCTGTCTCCTATTTTATTTGATGTATTAGTCTCAATTTCAATTGGATTGCATTGTACTATATTACCTTGCTTTCCAATATCATAGTTAGTAAAATAAGTTTTCTTCCATAGATCATTGCCACTATTTTTAGTTCCTTCCTTGAGCCCATCTCCCTATCCCTTTTCCTTCCCATTTTTTGGGGCCAGGGAGGGGCCCAGAGGCCTACTGCCCCCTTGTCATGGGCATAGATTGATCTAGTTAATTCCGTAACATTGACATTCATGGATGCTTATTGAATATTTAGAGACCAAACAGTGGATGCGAGCACACTGAAGCAGTGGGTCATGTATTTCAGCAGCGGTGACAATGATATGGAAGAAAAGCAATGTTCTGGGTGGCCATGTACAGCTGTCACACTGTGAAATGAAGAATGTCTTGATCATCCACATGAATCAGCTGGTGACTATGTTGAAAAATAGTGTTATCTAGCAGGAAGTTTGCTCTATCAAATAGTGTTATTGCACTCTTTGTATCTGCTGTAGTTTCCGTGGAAATAAACTGGAGGCATATCAGAGTAACGTAATTGAGTGTGTGTATACATATTTACAAAACAAGTGATGCACAAAGCAATTACTTACCATCTGCTGTGACTGTACACAGTCAGTTTCCAAGTAGCGGCTGTCCCCCAGACAGTTCCCCTCAGTTATAGATTTTATTATTTTTTTTTTTCTCCTCACAATATCATATGATCTGGAACATCCTTCTTGTGATTTTTTTTTTTTTTTTTTTTTTTTTTTTTTTTTTTTTTTTTTTTTTGGATTGGCTATCCTGTTTCTGTCCCATCCCAGATTTTTGTGCTGACTGGACAATATGAGAAACTGAAAAACCGAAACATCCTTGACTTTGTGCAGCGTTGCTCAGCAACAACTGAAACACTGGTGTGTTATCAACATTGATGTTCTTCTAAAGTCTAAACATGGCATATCAGCCACTGTGAAGAAAATCAGCTTTGTCCGGGCTAAAACCAGGATAGTAGTCTAATAGTCCAAGCTAACACAGTCTTCATAAATACTATTGAAGTTTTTATGACAAAACTACTTAGTTCTCCCTTCTCTTCAAAAGCATTGTGCTCACCACTTCAATGTCCTTCTGTGTCCAATGCTGATACTCTCACGAATAATGAAGAGAGGGGAGTCAGTAACAAGTCATCACTCTCCTATGGACTTTGTCAACTGACTGATGTTTAAAACATGGCTTTCTTCCTTAGTCTTTCATCTGTTTGGATTTATTTTTATATACTTTCTTTATGTGTTTGCTTATTTTCATTGGTTCTAATTATATATACGTATTTTCTTTAAAACTGGTGTCGTGTTACTCACAAGTCTGCACTGGTATAGTGACTGCTGCTTACCTGTTGTTATTTTTTACAGTCTGAGATCTCTGATCATCCACTCACAGCACATTTTTGCTCTTGAGTCCTGAATTGTATAACCCCTTAGAATAAGTTCTTCACAAGCTAAAACTAAGCTAGAATTAATTTAGACAGTAGCTAGTTCACTTCTAAGCAATGGATAATACCTTGCCTAAGAAAATCACCTCGTGCCAATAAGAGCCTTGGTAAGTCTTCAGGCCCAACACATATGGGTGTTTTTTTGCCAATAGTAGCAAAATCATTTCTACTGGGCTACCCTTTGTCTCTACAAAAGATAAATGGTAGATCTACACTAGGTCAATACCTTGACCCAGATAAGTGCTGCTAAACAGATCTGTGCCATCATTTCTGTTCCTATACTTGAATCACTGTTTATTTGCCTAATAGCATCTGTGTTTCTCAATTTCCTCAGTATGAAATGCAAATAATACTATTTCCAGGGATCTCATTTGTAGAGTAATTTAAATGTAATGAGGATATGTCTTATTAAGTACTAATATTACGAAAGTGTTAATATATGGAAGGTCCTAAAATAAGTTTCTACCTCTGTTTTAGACAACTTAATTTATCTGATATGATATTTCAGGGCACTAATATAAACTTTCCTTTTCTGACAGTCACTAGTGTTTAAGAGAACTAGTGGAACTCTGGGAGACACAGTAGGTACTGCAGCTCACTGATTTCATTTGGGAATTCTAAAACAGGTAATAACAGAATAAGTCTGCTGAATCAGTTTGTCATATAGTATTAGTTTATCTTGGGTAGTGGAACTGCAAATTGTGGTATGTGCTGTAATTTTTTTTTTTTTTTTGGCAGCTATAAAATGCAATTTATCTAAATATTCAGCTAAGGAAAGATAAGAAATGTTAAGTCTTCATCTTCTGAAGAATTAGTTATTAATTTTTGTCTTGCCTTTGGCCGTGAAAATCATCCAAGAGTCAGATGGGGCGCCATTATATTTCTATGTTATATATTTCAGCTGAAACATTTCTTATGCCTTCCAATGGTGCTGCGTGACCAGCTATACAGACAATACTGGTAAACACATGTTTAATGAGTAGTGGTGAGATCAATCAGCTCCACCTCAACTTAGCAACAAGAAAATCATATTTGAGGGAAAGAAAAGGAAAAGGCAAACCATGGGCAAGTGGAACAAGAAAGAGCAGAGGCTCACTGGTAGCCCTGTGTGCCTGAAGTTGGACTTGTTAAGAAACTCCCTGCAGTGACTATTTTCTTGTGTGTTTTTTGCAGAGGGAGGGGGGTCCCTATGGGCTGACCCACCAGGAAATCTTTAAGGGACTCTGTGTTTAGTTCTGCATCTATTTTTCCTTATGATGACTGATAAATCTGGAAGGGAAGAACTTTTGTGTCAATAGCTGGAGGGCTAAATTTCCTGTGGTAAATGTAGAAGACCTTTCAGATGGTGCAGGCTCTGTTCTGGCTGAAGCCAAAACTGTTTTATCCCTTTAAAGCATCAAGAGATAGAGCCCATTAGAGATGTGAAACAACCTGCAGTTTGTATGCAATTGGACTGGGAGCTAAAAAAATTACTGACTTTATTCATTAAGGCAGACACAAGAAATGCTGTCATATTCTTTCTAGAAATAAACATCTCCTTGATCTCTAATGGTTCCAAATCAGATTCTCACTTATAAAATATTTTATTTTGCATATTTATGTTACATTATTTAGTATATGCATGTTGTTTACCAGATATACAAGTTTGCCATTAAGTCTATAGTACTTTCCTGCTTCTAAATGGCTGTATAAAGTCATTCTGTCAATGTGGCATCCATGCAAGTGTAGCAGCTTTTCTGATATTGAACATCAACACTTTTTTTAATAAAAGAAACAACCAGAAAAGGGCACAAGAGGACATTTAAAAACATGCTTGAAATCAGACATGAAAAAAAGCACCTCTGTAGCTATAAAGGCTGATTGAAACACTGTGTGCTCTCATTCCACTCTTCCCAGCCTCCTCCGATTATGAAGGCAGTACTACAGAATCATAAAAAGAGAAGGGCTTAGCCTCTGGATTCACACTGGTAGTTTGATAAAAGGAAGGGCTCAGCTAGTGTTCTTACACTAGTGTTTAATGAGCTGATATGTCTATAATCAGGGGATAGCAAGGCACCAAATGTACCTGTAACATTACATGAGTGAGTTATTAGCCGTTTTTATCTACTACATTTGGTACATTGTAGTAGAATCAATGAGATGACATACACTTAGCAACAGGGCATTTATATTAAAACTAATCCTGAAATATAATTGGTAATAAAACATCTACTAATGTTTTATAATATGTTAATAGGGTCTTAACACTGATCTAGCGAATGAAGTAAGTAGAAGATAACATTCTAACCTTTGATTTCTTAATTATTAGTAGTAGTTACATATAGGGATATTGAAAACCCTTTGAAAGCAGCCAGTTATGGTATCAGAAATTAGGGTAATTGGCAACCCATGATTAAAACCAGGAAGGATTACTGCTATCAGCTGAACTCTCCATATGTTTTTTAGCTGAGGACTAAATACATTTCTCAGCTCTCTGGATTTCTCTTGACCTTTCTACCTCCTGTTTGGATCACATTTAGGAATGAACTGAATGAAGCTCCATAGATATCCAACTGAATTTTCCCTTTTAGCTCCAGGGGAATATTTTTGTTTGAGCAGGTCAAAAATTAATGCTCTAGATTGGAAACACTTGTCACAGAAATGCAGCCAAGAACAAAACCCAAGTTTCTTGCTAGTGAAGATGGCTAATAAAAGCAAGAATGGCAGCTTTAGTGGTTTCCCCAAACTGTAGTTAGAGCACACTCTTCTGGGATACCCTCGGTTCCTGTCAGGCTTGGACAGAAGGTTTAATAGGAGAGAACATATTGCAAAAATAATCCACTTGACTTTCACTAAGCTACTAAAGCAGCCAGCCATAAACGAATGTGGGTTGTTTTTTTCTGTTTTTTTTTTTTTTTGAAATGCTGTCATGTTTATAGCAACATGCCATACATTTCTACAGCAGAGAAGTGATAAAGCAAGCTCTGACAAGAGTTTTGAAGCAGAAGCTAAATTAGGTTTAGCTAAATTATCTCCTCCTGTGTCTCCCCATGAGTGCTTCTTTTGTCCAGGAGTTTTTTTCTCAATCTCAGAGTTGTATGAACTCAGAGAGAGAGTATGTGAGATAAAGAGTTGACCTGTCATACCCAGGCAGAACTTCTGATGACAAGTCATGAGTAATATATCACCTGGCGAGTAATTGTTTTGAATCCATTTCATAGTCCTGAAACCACAGGAAAATTCTGAATATGCAAGATCTAAAATCCCATCTGTGTAATCTAGTAGGGGAAGTTTAGTGGGTTTAGGAGCACAATTATAGAAAATATTCCTCTTCTTCTGGAGTTCCATTTGAGTGCCTGGTGTGTATCACTTTTAAGAAGAATAATAATAAGAATTGCCTTTGGATTCAGGCATGCAAATTCAATAGCTCTTCCTGCTGCAGTCTTCCAGGCAATAGATTTAATTAACTCTAGAGCGTTCTGCTATAATGCTCTACTTTGCAATAGACAATTTTTTTTCCCAAAATTTTGAGTCTGAATTTAATCATGATCATTTTATACTCATTTGTTATCCCTCTGTTGGCTAATGTGCATCTGTTAGGCGAGCCTAAACAATGTCCTTTTCCCTCATCATCCTAGTGACCATGCTCTGCAACAGCACTAGATTGAATGTATCTGTCTTAAACACGACTGATTACAATTATGTTCAGAATGCAGATTTCTCTTCTTAATTTGGTTTTCCCAATTAAAATGAAACAAGCTACATAGATCTTGTTTTCTGCCAAGTAATCCTTTGGTCTCCTCCAAAATTTGGATAACCCAACCTGAGAAACAGATCTTAAAGATTTTCCTTCAGAAAACTTCAGGAATTTGTTCTCTGATCTCTCTAAAAGTTGTTGATTTGAGTACTCAAGGAACCTAACTTGCTAGTACTTCAAGGTGCTGAGTTTATTTAGTTATTATTTGCTTGATTCATGCCTACCTCCTTACTCAAATTTCTTTCTGTGTGTATTTTGCCTTCTGGATAAATAATGACATTCTTAGTTTGTTGATAACACCATATATTAAATTTTGAAAATGGCAAATGGAATAATAATAATAAAAATCTTCATATTCTGTAAGGATGTTAAATAGTGTATTTAATGTCTTGAAATCAAAGCAGTTCATTCTAGCACAGCATACTGACGTTTCTGGAGCAAAGCATTAGTCTTTTTTTTTTTTCTGATGCGAAACAGAATGTTGTCTCTTGGTCAGTTTAATTTTGTTTTACATAGGAAAATAACTGAGCGGTATATTGCAGATTTAACTTCTGTTCACATTTATAAATTGATTGAGGTGGACATGGACTATGTGAGTCTAAAGGAAATGAGGAACTGAACAAGTGTGCCACTGAGAAAGTTTTAGCCCAGCATTTGTTCTCTAGCCATAGATCTGGTACATGGGACCATTTGTCATTGGTGGTAAACATTGCTGTCTGCCATTCCTGCTCACTTAGTCCTGCTCCTTTGCAGGTCTGGGTGCAATATATCTTTTCTAGGTGTGTGCATCTCCCACATAGTGCTTGGATTATGTTCTGCATGGGTTGACTGCACTTGCACTGGTACAGGCAGCTTGGCAAAATGCAAAAGGATGTGCAGGCTCATGTTGTGCTGGCCAGGGGACATAAGAACTAGTTGTGTGCAAGAACTGGACTTTGGAGTCTCAAGGCTGAGCTGAGAAAACAAAGAATGCTTTTCCCTAGGGGCAGAGTATGGATGTATTAAATTTCCAGACCTATCTGGAACTAGACATGTCTAGTCCTGATTTCTGAGCTGTTCCAGTTCTTCTTTTTTAAATTTCCACAAAAACAAAAAAGTATTGCTGTTATTTCAGCATTATAGGTGTGCATCAATGAATGCTTTGTGTCAGGGAAGCAGCCCACAAATAAAACACTCTTCTAGAAGGAAAACAAATGTTAAAGATAATCTTTATATCAGTTTTCCAGATTGCTGATTTTTCATTGGCATTCATAAAATTCTGATATTATTTGCTACTTAAAACTGAATTATAATGTTCTCAAAAAATTTAATGAAAATATGACAACTTTAATTAGGAAATACTTTGTTATTATATGCAAGTTTGTTATATGTTCTAGTCATTTTGCCTTATAAGCATAATTAACATTTTCACTATATCTTCTATCTTAAAGTAGCATCATAACACTATTTTGTGCAAACAGGCCAAATAATTTATGCTTGTATACCTTGTTTTTTAAAATTAGATAGTATTTTATATTGCCTCCAAAAAAAAGAAGTGACTATGTTTATAAGATGACAGTTGATGAAACGGTTGAAGTGTTATCCTTTGCTTTCCAGATTGCATTAAGTTAGAATTGCCTCAGGCAGCCTTCTCTATTGGTCTTCAATTTTCTCTTGCTTCAAATTAAGGAGATTTAAAAAAAAAAAAAAAAACAAAAAACTTTTTATTTCATTTATTTATTTTAAATGATGTTTCCTTCTCTCTTTTTCTACTTTTTTGTTGTCCAGGTGTCTGAGCTCTTTTGTGAAAAGTCCTACAGTCAAACTGTGCTACTCATTTTTCAGGCAAAAAATATGATGATGTGTAATGTGTCCTTCAGCAGGACTGTTCTTGGATTGGTAGCCCTGCTAGGAAAAGCTTCCCAACAGAACAGCAGCACAGCTTCACTCCTCCTTCACAAGATAAAAATACTGGGGGGGGGGGGGAGGGGAATATTGTTGTACTTTCCTGAAAAATGTAGGATATCACTGTGTGATAGAATAACATAAATGGAATAATTTGCATTCATCACAGAAAGTCGGAGTCTGAATTTATCTCATATTGCTTGTGTTCCTCAATTCTCACACACAGACGATAAGTTCACTAGTTACTGATTTTTTTTCTTTAGTTTAGCTGCTTTCAAACGTGCTGTTTAAACAACTATTTTGGTGTTTTACTGTGTTTTGGTATAAAAATGTGAAAAAGTAAGTAAATCTTAACACTGCATCACAGTCTCCTGTGCCAGTCTCCTGAATTTTTATATGTATATTGAAAGCCCATAAGTCTGAATTTCCTCTGTATCCATTTGTCAAAAATGGATGGCTGTTCTGAAGACACAATAAGGTTAGCCAAGATGTTTGCTTATGAGTTGTCAAGAAGAAACATACAATGATTCACAGGAATAATTTCGGATGTAGTGATGTTGCCTAATTCATGCTGTCAGATATGGACCTACAAAAAATGCCACTTATAATTCAGAATTAATACTTTTTTTTTTGTGATGTGGGTTAACTTTTACACAGATAACATTTTAAATTACTCTTTAAACTCAGCTTTTAGGTGTTACATAAGGGTAAAGTTGTTATGTTATTTTGCACTTACAACTGCACAAACAAAAATACTACAGAAGAGAAAATAATATTTTGTACAATAAAAGCAAATCATGATACACAACTAGATAGAATGTCACAGTTATAAATATCTGGGAGTTGCATTAAGTTCTCAAAGACAAAGGGAATGACTTTCATGACAATTAAAATGCAATTGAAGTTTCAGCACTTGTAAGGAAGAATAAAACAGAAGAAATTGAATCAAAAGTGAGAACTGCTTGGAAATGGGATATGATGGAGAATTATAAAACTGTGGATTGTTTGAAGAAGGTGAATAGGTGCTTAAAATAGATTACTTATCTATTTTTCATCATACGAAGAAGCAAGTAACAAACACTTGTGCTTGGTGAAGACAGACTTGTTTTATGCATTTGCAATAAAAATACTTTTATTTGTAATAAGATTACTGTCATAGGAGGCTGTGGAGGCCAGAAGCAAAAATGGATTCAAAGGCAGATTAGACAAGCTCATGGAAAGCTGTTCCCTTGGTAGCTATTAAATGTGATGGCCAGATGCAATGTCCTGCTCATGAAATCCCTAACCACTCATTGCTGGAAGCTAGGAGGCTATGCTTGGATCATGCTATTCCTATTACAATCTTTCCCAAAGCATCTATTAGCAGACTACTGTTGGAAGTAGGACTGACCTAGTCTGGCAGTTTTTATGCGCTTATATTACTGAGGCCTGAGCAAGTTGGCAGTTCTGAATTAATCTTGACTCGCTATGAGTATTGCTATAAAAGCTTCAAATATAATCTTCCAGTACTGAGAACAGATGTGTCCTCCAGTTCTTTTGCCAGGGGATAATATTTACCTGCTTTCTGACAGCCTATGCTTAAATATGGTTATTCAGCGCGTGCTGTATCTAATTGATGGAATATGTTTAAAATGCAGTGATTTAGGAGAAGAGTTTTCTTTTGCCAGGTGGAGTACTATAAGGGAAGCTGAAAGGAGTCCTTGTCTCAGGAGCTGCACGCAGAAGCTAGAAGAGGGAGCCAGCAGAGAGGCAATCATACTCTGTAAGGTTCTCCAGTGGGATCCAGGCTGCACGACTACTGAGAAGAGGCACAAAGAAAAGAACAACCAAAGTTGTTATTGCTTTTTTGTTTGTTTGTTTGTTTTTAAATTTTATTTAGTTCTCTTGAACCAGAGGAGGTTCTATCACAGAAATCCATTGCAAGTTTCTGGGCTGAGAACAAAATGAATCTATTAACTATGTGGGATGAGCAGGAATTGGTTATTTCTTCTCCACTCTGCAGAGCAGCATATTTCTATTTAAAATGTCATATTTTTCTAATTTGAGTTTAAAAAAAAAAAAAAAGCCTTTGAAATTTGGATGGGAGATGAGTTGTTGTGTTATATTTAGATCTAACATTCAGGAAACTCATCTCAAAGTTTTGGCTGAATTAGAGCCCTGTTATATGGTCCAAAGCAATTTAGAAACTACAGATAGGGATTTGCTGAGAGACACCAGCCTAGAGAGTACTGAATACTGCACTTATTGCATACTAGCATTTATGAAACCTACTGTTGTCTAAATTATTTTTCCTTTCAGTTGACTTGGGCTTCATCCATAGCACTACTATTTAGTGGCAACTAACCATTCAAATTCCGCTAGCACTAAACTATGAATGACTATCCTTTGGTGTTGGCATATCATTTAGTTCAGCCTTGTAAGTAAATTCCAACATACTATGGGTGTTTGGAACCAAGTAGTTTTCTTCTTTGTAGTCTTGATTTTTGGCAAGGATGGGACTAGAAGTGGGCAACAACATGTCTTTTGTGGTTAGCAATGACTTAACGTAGAAGAATAATTTCTAGCAGGAGGATTTTGGAAACGACAGAAGACTGTGCTTGTGCATGGATTGAATGCTGACTTGCAATTACAGCAAATCATTCTCACAGCAGGGAGTTGGTTTTGTTTAGGAGACCTTTTTTTTTGATTAGCCAGCATGTAAATGACATGTAGTAACAGTCAGAAAAAGGGAGACTTGGGGCACTGAGGAGAGAGATATGATAGAGAAAAGCAGCTGTAAACAGAACAATCCAGCTTCACTGAAGGAATGACCCTTAGGAAACTAGAAACTTCTGGTCTCACTTAAGACTTCAAAACAGGAGAAGCAAAAACTGAATTAGTATGCAGAACTAACCACTGAAAATGAAGATGGATGAAAAAACCAACAGATTATTATTACCAGGAATAATACTGATGTTGTGGAAAAGGTTGATAACAGTATATGTTTAGATTGAGATTGTAAAGAGACAGAGAGAGAGATTATTTTGATTTTCTTTCTTTGTTTTATCTTCAATCTGAAACTAGGAAATAGAATAATGAATTAATACATAAAAGAATGGTGCATTCTAGCATATCTGCTTGCTTCAGGGAGGTTATTGTTCCTCTCTGCTCTGCCCTCGTGAGGCCCATCTGGAGTACTGCATCCAGATCTGAGACCCATAATACAGGAAAGTTGTGGAGCTGTTGAGGAGGGTCCAGAGGAGGGCCATGAAGATCAAAGGGCTGGAGCATCTCCCCAGCCAAGACAGGCTGAAGGAGCTGGGCTTGTTCAGCCTGGAGAAAAGAAGGCTGTGAATAGATCTCATTGCAGCCTTCCAGCATTTAAAAAGGGATTACAAAAAGGAGGAGAGTCAACTTTTTACTCAGGTTGTCAGTGATAGGACAAGGGAGAATGGCTTTAATCTCAAGAAGGGAAAGTTGAGGTTTGATGTCATCTTCTTTATAGAGAGAGTGGTGAGGTGCTTTGCTCGTAGAATTTGTGATGCTCCATCGCTAGAGATGTTTATGACCAGGTTGGATGGGGGCCCTGGTCTAGTACGAGATCTGGAGGTTTGTGGCTCTGCCTGTGGTGGGGGGGTTGGAACCTGATGATCCACGGGGTCCCTTCCAATCTAAGCCATTCTGTAATTCTCTGAAACCTCCTGCTCTGAATTTCCTATGGACAATGGTATTGAGTGCACTCTCAGCAAAGCTAACAGACAACACCAAACTTAGCAGTGTTGTCAATACATTGGAGGGAAGGGAAGCCATCAGAGGGACCTGGACAGGCTGTAGAAGTGGGCCCATGAGAACCCAATGAGGTTTAACAGGGCCAAGTGCAGGGTGCTGCATTTGGGTCAGGACAATCCCAGGTACTGTATACAAACTGGGAGAAGGACTCCTTGAGAACAGCTCTGCGACGAAGGACTTGGGGATCCTGATGCTGGGGATCAAGAAGCTGGACATGAGCCAGCAGTGTGCATTTGCAGCCCAGAAAACCAACTGTGTCCTGGGCTGCATTAAAAGAGGAGTGGCCAGCAGGGAGAGGGAGGTGATTGTCCCCCTCTACTCAACTCTTGTGAGGCCCCATCTGGATTACTGTGTCCAGGTCTGGAGCCCCCAGCACAAGTAAGATGTGCAACTTTTGGAGCAGGTCCAGAGGAGGGCCACTGAGGTGATCAGAGGGCTGGAGCCCTCCTCCTTTGAGGAAAGATTGAGGGAACTGGGCTTGTTCATCTTGGAGAAGAGAAGGCTCTGGGGAGACTTCATTGTGGCCTTCCAGTACTTGAAGGGAGTGTATAACTGGGGGGGGCGGAAGGGGGTAGGTACATATGTTCACGAGGGTGGATAGTGATAGGACAATGGGGAATGATTTTAAACTGAGACGGGAGGTTTAGGTTAGATATTAGGAAGAGGTTTTTCACCCAGAGGGTGGTGATGCACTGGAACAGGTTGCCCAAGGAGGTTGTGGATGCCCCATCCCTGGAGGCATTCAAGGCTGGACTGGATGTGGCTCTGTGCAGGCTGGTCTGGTGGTTTGTGACCCTGCCCATGGCAAGGGGGGGGTTGAAACTGGATAATCATTGTAATCCTTTTCATCCCAGGCCATTCTATGATTCTGTGATTCCAGGTTATACAAGAAACTATTTAGAATGGAAGAGAGCTAAACCTAAGTAGCAAGGACCCTAGATAGCCAGGTTTTTGGACATTGTAGGAAGCGATTAGCACAGTGACAGCCAGCAGTAGAAAGTCCTTTGTCTGTTGAATGAAACCTTGGGTTTGGAAAAGGAACAGACTGGTGTTCCTACTGCAATTTTTCTTTTTTTTTTTTTTGGTAAAATGGATAGAGAAATGTTGAATTTACAGTAATATTGCTGGTATTATGAGATAAAAGAGACCTTTTTCTGTGTGTGTCTCCTAGTATTCCAGAAACTTCATGATGAATAGGAAACTGATGAAATAAGTTGGAGCAAAGATTTTTTTTTTCCACCAAGTCTGAAGCCACAGTGTGACTTGATAGATACAGTCTCTTGAAATAAATGTAAAGCAGAAGTCTTCTGGTCTTTCTGCTGTGTTCACATGGCTCTGGAGCAGAATTTTATGAACCTTACTGAGAAGTTGATCCATGTGGGTCTTCTGAATGATAGTTAATTTGGAGGTGTTTGCTATGAGCTCTGCTGCATGATGAAGACACACACAGTAACATTCTTGGTGGTGAAAAGGCTGCAGGAAAAATAATGGTAATTGGGATAAAAAGGCAGAAACTCATGGAGACACAGGTGACTAATTTTTAATTAACTAAAATAATATCTGATTCTGGAATGTGAAGGATTGTTCATCATGTTAAATATTCAAACCAAAATTCAACATCTTTATAAAGGCGCGGGCACTAGCTGACCTAGGGTTATTGATTTGATACGGAAAGAATGGGTGGAATTCAGTGACATATATTATGCAGGTCAGATTACATGAGCCTAATAATACCTGCTGGCATTAATATCCTTGAATCTGTAGAACTCTGTGCAGTGGAGTAGCTAACAATACTGACATTTTAAATTGTCATCTTCAGATATCAGAGCTGGAAAAAATGGGGCAGTTCATTCATGTGTTTGCTGTTTTCTTAGCAAGCATGAAGGTCAGAAACTTTTCAAGTATAAAATCTTTGATTATATAGCAAGAGGTTCCTTGTGCTAGATTGGAGGAGGAATTCTTATCCTACTGTTGTAAAGTGCAATACCATATGAAAACCATCCTGTTTTAGGGGTAAGGCTTTTATAAGAGTATCATGGTTTGCCAGCTATACATAAGTCATTATTTTAAACTCTATTGTTTCTCTGGTCCATTAGACAAACCCCATCTTTGAATGGTATATACAGTGTAATATTGTCCTGAAGTGAAAGAGAGCCTGTGTAAACATGGGTCTTCTGCTCAAAATGCATACGAGACTGGGTAACACTAGATTTCTGACCTCTGATGAGTAAGGAAGAATACAGATACATGAAATAGAGAAATTCAGTTCATCCAGTTATGAGTGTATGCCACAAGGGCATAGTAGTTAAAAGCCACCAGGAGCAATCAGTTTGACATGTCAGTCTATACTGTACTGGCAATAAAGTCCACATGACTTAGGCTAGCAGTCTGGTCTTTATAGGACTGCTGAGACCACAGTTGCTCCCTGTGCTTCTCAAATATGGCATTTAAGCACCACAAAGCAGTACAGGCATCCACTGCTGGTTTGCATAGCTATGGTGTGGTATTTAATTATACCCTATAAAAAACAGGAAACTGGACTGCTCTCAAGGGTCTGTCAAATTCATTTGCTTTAGAATGATGGGAAAACTGTACTCATCCACCAAACGTCTATTTTTTGACGAGAAACAAAATCTGTGCTCAATTTCTTCATAGTATTACGAATTATTACATTATTGCAAGTGTAGTATAATCCTTTAAGCCATAGTGTATACAGTTAGTGTTAGAAATAGATACCCTTGTTTGCCTTCATTTTCGGCACAGTTATGTCACTATAGAGTTATTTTGATACTGTATCAGTGATGCTGCTATCACTAGTAGATACTAATGGCAGGAGAATAGCAGAACACGATGCCCATATATGTCTGCAGATAAATATATCTAAAGGATTTCTTTTCCTAGAGTTACCTGTTCACTGCCTCTAGAACGCAGATGTATGCATGTCTAAGTTATGCTAATAAAACTTTAAGGTGTGTTATCAAGACACCACAACCTGAAGGTCATTGAAGAGAAATAGGATTTTAACATAGACTTATAATGGTATAAGAGCCAGATGATAGGAAGAGCTTTAAAAATGCAAGCATGGACTGATGACAGAGGTCCCAGGATTATAAAAAGGATCGCAGACAATTAGAGGTTACTAATGGAATGCATCCTTGGGATCTGCTAAAATTGGCTCTAGGGAGATAAAATAGAGCAAAGAGAAAGTCTTCACAGACCGTACGAAATAAAACACAGATATAACACTGAATTAGATCAAGAGATCTGTGTTAGCAAACTTCAAAATAATCTCAAGCAAACTTGAGAGATAAAGAAGAACTTCTTACTGGTTTCATGTTCCTCCTGATGAAGAACTTGAGATGCTGACAGCTCACTGCAAACCCTTTTACCTTCTTGAGGCAGACTAGCACCATCATCTCTAATATTAAAAGAAGCAAATAACAGAAAGTTTGCTTATGCAGAATTGTAGAATGGTTTGGGTTGGAAAGGACCTTTGAGATCACCTAGTTCTAATCCCCTGATATAGGCAGGAACACCTTCCTCTAGACCAGGTTGCTCAGACCCCCATCCAGCCTGGCCTTGAATGCTTCCCCGGAGGGGGGCATTCACACCCACTCCAGTCAACATGTTCCAGTGTCTCATCACCCTCACAGTAAAGCATTTCTTCCTGATATCTAGAATAAATCTACCCTCTTCCAGTTTAAAGCCTTTTCCCCTCATCCTTTTGCTACATGCCCTCATGAAAAGGGCCCAGCTTTGCTGTAGGCCCACCTACATCATTTCAATATATCATTACCGGCAATGAGCTGTAAAAATTTTAGCTATGGTAGTATTACTGTTATAAGATGAATCTTTGATTAAATTACCAGCACTTTAATTAGACTGACAATGAAATCTTGGTTCTGTGTATAAGGTATGTTTCTTTAGCTGACTGAATTACATACATTAGTCTAAATTCTGCTAGATTTGTAGAAATAGATTATTGCCTTTGTGTATAAAGGCAGTTCTGTATGTGCTGCCCCAAGTCACATTGTTATTATCGTGGTAACATGCTATTGTGTAACTCACTGTTTTCTATTCTGAAATAATATTATACGGATTAGTTTAATAGTGTTTGAAGAATGACTTCATCTTATTTCTTCATCTTCCAGCTCTTCAGCTGGACCTCAGTAAATCATATATTTTCTATATTTTCATTTGTTGTAGAAAGGTCATTTACTATATTTTCCCATTTATTATTATCCACTAATATAACTATTATGCTGTTTAACTCTTCCTGATCGTTAACACAGACACATATCTTAAAACTTTTCCATCTTTAACTCTAGTTTTCAATTTTACATTTCATGAGTGTAAGTTCAACAGATGTAGATCTTGCAAAGCATTCCTGAGCTGCTATGTATCACTGCTCTTCTGCTTATCTTTTCTTAATTTGTTTTCAGTGTCATGCCCTGCTTAATTCCAGGCCAGAATGACTAAAAATCACCAGATAGCCCAAAAATAAGAGCAAAACTTATCTAAAATTCAGAGTTGTCTTCACATGCTATTACTCCATAGAATATATGTATTTTTAAGCATAGGGTGATTTTAATAAAGATAGGATATTTCTTCCATATTGCTCAAGCATTTTTTAACTTACTTTTCTTGATCTGAAGTGAAGTTTATTAGGATGCAACAATCAGATAATTTTTGAGTATTTGTTAGTCACATTTCAGATTACTTATCACCTTTACATTTCAATGTGTCCTCCAACATTGTTGCTCATTGATTATGGACTGCATTTACTATGTCTCATGGATTTACTAATTCAACTGCTTTCCATTTTCCTTTTATTCCTATTTAAAATTGCTAGTCCAAATTCTATTCTGGGCATAGAATATGAGAAGTAAGAAGACCCCAATATTAGGCAGCCTGTTGCATAGAGTGAGCCCAGAGGAGAATTGTTACAGGTAATTTTCCATCCCAGTTGTGTGAATCAGAGGTAGCAAGAGCAATTTAAAAATGCATTGAAATGATAAAACTCTTTTCTGAATTGATCCTCCACATTCTAGGATTTGTGATGTCCATTTTCAGTAGATGTTCAGCAGTTAAGTTTCCTGAATTGGGTGCCTTTCATTATTACTGTTGCTGAAGGGTGTAGGTTGTTACATATGACATGTAGGCTGCCATGTCTATCTTAGAAATTTCTAGCATACAGACAAAATATACTTTTAGAGATATTCGAAAGAGGATCTTATGTGATATTTTTGGAGATGCCTGTTTTGCTAGAGAATGTACCTGGAGACTCCAGAGGCTAGAAGTTACAGTAGGTGGTGTGGATGTCTCACTTCATCTTTAGAAAACCTCATATGTTACAGTACTCCGAGGCTTGCAAAGGATTCATGGGATTTAAAATCATAGTACAATATTAACTCTCAGATGTAGTATCATGAATAGATTGAGAATATGTAGAGGTGTAGTTGTTCACTAGCCGTGGGACAGTGTTGGGGAAAAAATAATACAGACAACAGAAAATGTTTGTTGCACCTACAATTGTAATCACATTATGAACAAAGATATTAAGTTCTCAAAGCAGAAAAATACAGTAACTTTAAAGATAAGCCCAGAAAGTTTGGTTTAATCAAACGTCACATTGATGCTGATTGTGGTTGAAATGCCTTGCAGATCTTCATCTATAAGAAAAAAAAAAAAAAAGTTAAAGAAGATTACTTAAACATAAAGTTAAAAGAAGGCATTTTCTCTGCTGCTTGTTCACGGACATCCTCACTCATATGAGCACATTTCCACTGGTTAAAAATTTTATATGGACTATGGGAAGTTAAATGGTGTTCTTCAGAGATGAACATCTGCTAAGGCTGATGACTCATTAGTTATTTGAAGTTCAGCTAGGTCCATTAGCACCTAAGACACATGTAACTGTAACTGTAGGTGTTTCTGAACTGAAATTGAAAATCACAGCTCTATAGTAAGAGGATGCTGTATCATTTTAAAGTCATGTCCTTTAATTCACATGCAGTGTTGCAGAGATTATAGAGTTGTGTTATGGAAGCTTTGATTTTCGAATTGTACATTTCTATTTAGATGATTCAACAGAAGCATTGTCTGTTTTCCAAAAGCAGACACAGAGCAGCTTTTGCAAGATTTAGAAGCATTTAATAGAATATGAAAAGCAGGGATTACCCACATACTAGAGAAATGTCAATTATGCTTCTTCTGTTCAGAATAGTAGGTAAGAATTAATAGCAGATTTTCACAAGTGCTGAAGTGAGCCTGAAAACACAATCTGATAGTCAATTAAAAGAAATTAGGTCATTCTTAGGAGCCACCAAGCACAACTGAGATGACACACCTAACTGTTCTTTTAAAGCTTCCCCTTCAGTCAGCTCAGATGTGCCTTTTGAACAGATTCAGATATGCTAATAAGCATGTCAGCTTAAAAGTGTTTGTCAGCAGTTTTAAAATATTCACAGTTCAACTCCTCATTCAAATTACTTTCCTAAGGTTTAGCAGTATGCTTGGGAACATCTGTCACAGAACTTTTCCATGAAGGATCACACAGTGTGGTGGCTTAGTTCCTATTTCAGATGATAAAGCAATACAATAAATAGTATTAGCTGAGGTGAATTCACCTAAAATTTTCCTGTTGAACACTTCTTCCCATATAAATAGTTATTCTGATATCGAGCAACAAGAAAGTGTTCTCAAAGCAAAGGACCAGCTCCTCATATGCTGCAAACTTGCAGAGCTTCACGAACAGTGAATTCATCTGAGGTTCACTAGAGTTCACAGAATCCTGTTTGTGTGGTATGCTGAGAGGTCCAAACAGTTAAACACATTCAATATTGTATTTTTAAACAGGGTTTACCTTGCAGTATTGTCTATAACAATATTCAAACAGCGTATTTATTACTTTCACTAGGAAAATAGAATAATACCTCAATCTTTGAAAAGTTTTGGAATTATCTGAAGATGAAAAATATGATTTAGTCTTCCCTACATCGGGTCAAATGAAAACCTAGGATGCAATTCTCTAGTCAGATCTTATGTTTGGTCATTTCAGATGGAAAGGAAAGAATATAAATCCTCTAAGTACGGTAAAACTATTGATAAAAAAAATTAGGGAGAAAAATATTTTTCCTACTGTTTCTTGCACTTCATCATATAGATAGAATAAGTTTTAGCCAGTTCGCATTCATCTGTATATGTGGTCACAATGTTAAAATCTGTGAAGTTTTTTAGTCATTCAATTCACATTTCTAGAGCCCTCCCAGTAGATAACAGGTACTATAAAGAAAACTGGATAAGTGGTAAGTGAATATGGAAACAGAAGTGACATGTGCTTCAGCAACCAAACTAGGACTAATTGAAGACTAGACCTGGAAAGAGGGGTGCCTGTTTAATTACTAGCGATCCCCTGGCATAAGCTAGTTTAAAAATACATTATAGCTGGTGTACTGAAATGAATGAAGGAAAGAAGAGCAAATCACTCCTATTTTAGTATGAAAACAATGGAGGAGGTGGTATAGGCATTTCATTTTTTTTTTGTCTCTGATCTCTACACATACTGTAATGGGATGGAATTATTATTCTTTTCATTGCAGCTTTTATGATCCTTCCTGGATTTGTGATTAAAGCAGTGTTTATAACACACCAGTGTTTTGGCTATTGCTGAGCAATGTTTGCATAGCATCAAGGCTTTCTCTTTTTAAGTTTCTACATCCCACAGCAAGGAAGCTGGGAATGGACAGGAAGCCGGGAGAGGACACAGCCATGATAGCTGGCCAAAACTGATGAAAATGATATTCCACATCATATGCTCAGGTATAAAACTGAGGTAGTGGAATAAGAAGGTGTGCGTTTTGTCTTTGGCAGTTTGTAGCCTGGCTAGACAATGGTTTACTTTTGGGGCATGGTGTGTTGTCTTTGCAATATTTGTTCTCCCCTCTCCATCCCACGTCACCACACCTTTCCTTCAGTTATCAAACAGTATTTATCTGAAGCCACAGGTTTTCCCACTTGGGAAAGTGTGGGGAGCTGTACAAATGCTCTGCTGCCACAGAGAGCATTGCCTGGTAAGACTGCTAGTAAAATAGGAAATGGATCAAGAAATGTGCTCTTGCCCCAACTGTGCATCTCAAACCATTCCACCTTGTTGTGTTTCTTGTCTTTACCTTATTATACCTTCTTATCCTTTCAGCAGCACAGCACGGATCTGGCAACGAAAACTGCAATCGATTCCTTTCAGATGTCTGAGCTCTGTTAAAATCAATCTGTGTGAGAATACTGATCAAGAATTCAGATATTTTCATACCATCTGCCCTTGGTGAGAGCAGCCAAAATCAAGAATGTGAGTGGTCCCTGTTGGGCTCAGCTCAGGAAAAGGATTTTCACTCTTATGCTGTTGCTATTCTGCACTGACCAATTGAAACACGTTCATCCCAGAAATTAGATGTGGTGGCATGGACTGAAGAGAGCATTACTTTGCATGGTCTGATAAAATATTAACTGGATATATAGGCAGGTGACTTCACAATGTGTTTTCTTTTCCGGGGGGAGAGCAGACGTGGAGAGGTGGCAGTAATAGTAAGAGAAGTCATCTCCTTCTATGACCAGGTGACCAGTCTGATGTATGAGGGAAAGACTGTTGATGATGTAGTCTACCTAGACTTTAGCAAAGCTTTTGAAACTGTCTCCCACAATGTTCTCCTGCAGGAGCTGGCAGACCGTGATCTGAACAGGTACACTCTTTGCTGGGTAAAGAACTAGCTGGAGGGCTGGACCCATATTGTGGTAGGGAATGAAGTTAAATCCAGCTGGTGTTCGATCATGAGTGGTGTTCCCAGGGAGCTGATACTGAGGCCTGTTCTGCTTAATATCTTCATTGATGATATGGATGAGGGGATGGAGTGTACCCTCAGTAAGTTTGTAGATAACACCACTCTGCAAATTGTTGATCTGCCTGAGGGTAGGAAGGACCTGCAGAGGGATCTGGACAGGCTGTATCACTGGTTTGAGGCTGATGGGTTCAATGAGACCAAGTGCCTGGTCCTTCATTTTGGCCACAACCACACCATAAAACGATACAGTCTTGAGGCAGAGAGCATGGTAGATTGTGCAGAGAAAAAGGATCTGGGGGATTGGTTAACGCTCAGCTGAACATGAGCCGGCAGTGTGTCCGTGTAGCCAAGAAGGCCAGTGGCATCCTGGCTTGTGTCAGAGGTAATGTAGCCAGCAGGAACAAAGAAGTGACCATCCCCCTATACTCAGCTCTGGTGAGGCCATATCCTGAGTACTCTGTTCTGTTTTGAACCCTTTGCCACAAGACACTGTAGCCCTGGAGTGTGTCCAGAGAAGGGCAGTGAAGCTGGCAGTTAGACAGCAGTGCTGGTAAAAGAGATCTCTAGCTGCAGATACTAGAAGTTCAAAGATACATAGGAAGTAACAGATTTAAGTCGTTTGTTTCTTACAGCATGCAGGTACCTTTATGACCTCAGTTAATTCTCTGGAGAAGGCACAGTTCACTTTTAGTGCACCATCAGCAGTCACAACAGTAGGATCAAATGTGTAAGAAACTGAAAATAAAGAATCTCAGCTTTCTTTTATAAGATCTTTGTTTCGGAAATAATCTGGTCTCTACCAGAACAGCAGTAGATAAGCCTCGTACCTAGTTAGCAATATGCTTATTTAACCCCAAGAGTCTCCTGTGGCTTCTTTAAAAAGCTCCTTTTATTCTATCCATGCTTCTTTTCTCTGCTGTAGTAACTCTTAGGGAAGCCATATAGTGCAAGTCTGTATTCAGTCTACATTACCAGCAAAACACTTCCACACTTAGCCAGGTCTCTTTGGATTGATTGTCTGCGTTTTCTTTCCTGTTTAAAGCATCCTGAATTTGGCCTCAAGGCAAAACAGCAATTCATTGCTGATGGCACTAGTGCTGAGATCTGTGATGGGCTGCTTCTTCCTAACATCTGAAATTAAATCCTTGGTGTAATCACATCTGTCACAGGGGCTGCAGTCCATGGAGGACTATATGGGCCCATCTGCTTATACTGAATATGTCAGACAGGTGCATGGGTGTATCTGCCACAAGGTGTGATGGAGCCATTCACAGAATCACAGAATGTTTGGGGTTGAAAGGGACCTTAAATATCATCAATTTCCAACTTCCTGCCATGGGCAGGGCTATCACCTACCAACTCTGCTGCCCAGGGCTGAGTCCAGCCTGGGCTTGAATCCTTCACGACTGGGACATCCACAGCCTCTCTGAGCAGCCTGTGCCAGTGTCTCATCACCCTCTGAGTAAAGAATTTCTTCCTCATGACTAATCTAAATCTCTCCTCTTTTAGTTTAAAACTGTTTCCTCCCACCCTATCACTATTAGGTCACTTGAAAAGTCAGTCTCCCTTCTTTTATAAGCTCCCTTCAGGTTCTGGAAGACTGTAATGAAGTCTCCCCAGAGCTTTTTCTGGCACCCTCAGTCCCCAGAGGTGCCACTCCTGTGGCCTCCTCAGGACCCACTCCAACAGCTCCAAGTCTTTTTCTCCTGGAGAGCCCCAGGCTTGAACACAGTACTCCAGATGAGGCCTTACAAGGACAGAGCATAGAGGGACAATCCTCCCTCACCCTTGCTTGCCACTCCTCTATTGATGTAGCCCAGGTTGCAGTTGGCCTTCTGGACTGCAAGCACTCGCTTCTGCCTTGTGTCAAGTTTTGTCCACCACAATCAATGCATGGTAGTGTAGTTTTCTTCTCCAACCTTTTTTTAGCCCAGAACCACAGCAAAATATCTCATGAATTCTAAAAGTTGCTGGATCTTCGCTGAGTGAAACCTGTTTACATTGTCTGGATCAATCTCAGAATCAGCCTGAGGATGAGTGTTAATGAACATTATGGCTGTAGACACCTTGCTGAATTGTCTGCGCTTTGGAGTTTTGCTGCTATAGTCCTTTGCTCAGATATTTAAATGTGCTGGAAGCCTCTGGATAGGTTCACCATTATGGGAAAAATAATTGTCTTGGGATAGCTTACTCTTTTAGAATGTTTAGTGAGTAACTGTGGCTCTCAGGTTGGAGAACACTGTTTTTAAGCCCATGTAAGCTACAGTGCTAGTTAGAATATAGCCATATTGGTAAAATTCTGGAAGTATAGATTAGTCTTAATAGCTCTGTGATGTCTTTCCAAAGTTAACAGATTGACAGCTCCAGGACACAAAAAAATAACCGAACTCAAATCCAGCAAGTTTGGGCTGGGTAAATCACTGTAATGAATTCCAGATGATGATGAAAACTCAGAACAAACAGGGTAACGAGTGGTCATCTTGAAGGGCACGACCATGCACAGCCAGGTCATTGATATGGTGTCACTAATTTTATCTCTATTAACTTGAAGAAATTAAGACACATCTGTTGACATAACAGCATTAGAATAGCATAGCAATGAAATATATTATATTGCAAGTGATATAATTCCTGCTGTTTATCTGCTTATTGTATATATCCTGGACAAAATTGAATATGATTTCTCCAGAGTGGTAAAGATGCCATTTGTTAAGTGACAAATATAAGAAAAAATTATTGTTCTTTCAGAGGGGGTCTTGATCATGGAATTCTTCCTGCACAAAGGTACAATTTCTTACCAAGGAATAAAATACTATATAACCTAACCAACTGCATATATTATTTCCTGATATTAAAAAGACTGCAGAATAAAAAAAAGACAAAAAAATGGTACATTATTCTTGTGTGCAATTTTTTTTTATCTGATGATAAGGTATGTGCCCATGTGTGTAAAGTAAAGTGTGATGTTATTCTGCCCAGAGATGGCCTGAAGAGTTATTTATACGCATTTTACATGAGGGATTTATTTGTTTATTTTGTCTTTGGAGGTATTTTTATTCACACTTCTGAAGACAGGTTTTTCATGTCAAGTAATGTATACCACAGGGCCATTTCTTTTTCAAAGTTAGCACTAGTTTTCATTAGCAGAGTCACTCCTGTCTCCCATTAAATGTGCATTTCCTATTTTCAGCTGCTTCTTGTATTTCCATGTATCCAGTCGATGAGAACAGCCCTGCAGGTACATTAGAAACTGCTGCAGAGGGAGGTATTTTCAAGTGTGTGACTTCTGTTTCTGTCTTTACCTCTCTCTTTCTGGTCTCTTCCGCCATTTCTCAGAATGAGGCTTTGTGTAGTTCTGCTGAGCAGGCAGGGGAACATTTGAAAGGGCTCACCTGTGATGTGACACATACTCTAACACAGGACAAGTGTACCTTTCACCATAGCTTTTTGTTTCCAAGATGTAAATGTATCTTTCTGGAAACACCAAATCCTTGTGCTTGAATCCCCTTAGTACACGCAGACTGCCTGAGCCTGTGCTCCTCAGTTCATTCTCCACATTACCCTGTGGGAGAGTATTTAATTGATCGGACACTGAATGCAAGCTTTATGATGAGCTGAATTGTTTAGACATTTGTCTTGAAGATAGGCATCTCTTAATTTGGAGTTGTCTCAGCATTTGGATGTTGTCTGAATGTAAGTATCTTCTTAGTGCCATTAGAGATGAAACTATAATAACTAGGTCATCCTCACAGGTCTGTCATGTAGAATATAGCATCTACTGGAGACTCCTTTCCTTTGGAGTGTCAGCTGGAGGCTAGCCAATGAACATTAGGGCATCTGAAATGCCACTGGCTATTTGTATTTACACAACTTAATTCTACTGTTTATATCTATTTATTAAGACCAAAACGGTGGGAACAGTAAGTCTTTGTGTTGTCAGTTTCTATGGTAAAGAACAGGTGTGTGCATTGCTTTCCATACAAATTCCTGTGGAGTAGTTCTTGATCTTCTGACATATGGAAAAAATACACTCTCTAAGCTGGTGGAAACCAGTCCAGAGAGGATAAAATAATAAATCTCAGAGTTGAGTGTTATTCTTGGGGGTTGCACCTCACTGGGTAATAGGGTATTCTAAATAGATATTCTAAATACGTGCTATGACCAAATTGAAAGTGTTTTGAGTGGGTTATTGTTTTTAAGTTTTGCATATTAGAAATTGGAGCAGTGTTGGCTACCATATTACTAGCATTGATCTATAGCGTATTTGCCAGCAAGGAATACTTACTTTTCAAAGATAACTTTTTTTGTTCTCTCAGTCTGTTTTGGATTCACTCCGAACTAATAAATCTAAAAATGTTCAAACACTTTCAAACCTTGGAATTTTCTACCCCCACAGCAGGAAAACTGATTGTCTTCTGGTGTCAAGATACTATTTTCCTGGCATGGCTCTGTCATCTGAGAATCTCCTGGGGCTCTCTGCGTATTCTGAAAAATTTTGCTTTTTTTTTGCAAGGCCAGAGTGGAATAGATGTACTAAACATTTCTGACTTGGCATATAGCAGGGCTTCACCAAACTAAAGTTTTAAAAGTACTTACAGATTATTAGTATCTTTATGGCAGACACTGGGGCCAGGAATCCACCACTTCCACATTACTGAGCTCTTTATCACACACAGAAGAAATATAGACAACATTGCCTTAAAACCTTACATTCAATACTGAGGTACTTAGAAAAAAAGATGATTGGGGCTTGGTGAACCCAATATTTCTATAAAAGTTTTTCTGCTTTAAAAATTCCCACAATCAAATATTAGCCCAAGAGATAGATGGGAGACAGGCAGAAAGTATGTGAGGATTTATGTGTCACAAAGACTGTCTTGCAGCACCAGAATAAACATTCTTCCGTGTGCTGTTATCTTTCTATTGCTTAATAGACTGAATATTGAAACATTTATGCATAGTAAAGTCTTACTGTTGCCATAAGTAAAGCCCATCAGATATTTGAGTCCCTAATGCTTTCTTCATCCCAGTAAAGTGCTGCGATGGCAGTTCACTACGTCAGTTGACTCAGCTCCTGGAGGCGTCATTGCCATTGATATCAAATATGCTAAGCACTAAAGCAGATCCACTTGTGAATAGCAACAGAAAATGGAAATTGTATTAAGATAAAACTTTCATGCTATTTTCAGATTAAACTGAATTTTTTTGTTATCCTTTTTTGCTGCTTCTATAATCTTTGACTGCTCCCAGAAGAGTAAATTAAAGGCAGTGGCCTGAATTTCAGAGTTATTAGTAAGTTGGTGCCTTACTTTCAGAGGAACCAACCTCCTCTACCCAAAACAGCCTGAGTTAGCTAGAGTTTTGGGGAAAGTATATGTCTTCTCTCTAACGTATGACATAATGTTGACTTTTACTAACAGTTAGTTTCTTTTAAGCTTAAAGCATCCGTAAGCAGGAGTTTTAGGTAAAGTTTTGGGGCTAAAGCAGTTGGTTTAATATTCTGAGTATTCCTAAACCAATTTAAAATTAATGCATAGTTTGCTTCAGGAGTTAGAAATCTTCAGTGTTTTGTAATGTTTTTTCTCAGCTAAGCACAATGCTAGTAATTGCTCCTGTGGGGATGGTATAGAATGTTCTGGGGTACCTGGATTCTGAAGAGACCTGAAATGTACTGTATTTTTGTCATCATACACCTTGGGGCATCCAGAACTCTCATTCAGAATAGACCCATTGTGACCCAAGGTAGCCTCTATGTCAGAGAAATGAAAAACTACAGATACAGGCTGGAAAAAAAATAGTTTATTTACCCAGTGCCAAGGACAGGGTGTAAACATTACAGTCTGTAGTGAATATTTCTGTTGTCGCTGATGTTTTTCTGTAACTTCCAAGACTCTAAGACCATTTCAGAGGACACATGGAGTGTACTTAATTGGTCATAAATTATCTTTTCATTTCCTTGGCAGATACAGTGGTATGTAAGTCTCAGAGGACAAATACAGGAACTGCCTAAGCTCTTGTAAGATAAGTAAACCTTTTATACATAATCTAACTAATCTGCTTTCAACTGTGTAGTTTGTGAGTTAACCTCTTCCTGATCATAAATATAGCTGTTATCTGAAAGAGCCTCTCGTGCAGTGCATTTAATATATATCTGAAATGGAAATCTGAGAGCTTTTCTTTGCACTCCTTTGTGCTTGTCCATGTTGCCTCATTTTGAGGAAATGTAGTATTTGGGTTATGAATCATCCATTTCACCTTCAAAGTTCTTAGAGGAATTAAAAAGAAAAGAATTACATAGGGTTTCAGAATTACAGTGACAGGACTAAGGGACTGGGGTTCCATCTGGTATCTGGCACTTTATTGTGCTTAGAAATGTTTGCTGCTCTGTGCTATTTGACTGACAGAGCCAAGGAGGCACTATTTCTTAATTGCCAAGTGCCTCTCCTAGATTTGTGCTGATGTAAACCACTACCACTAATTATCTTATTACAAGATTTCTTTTTTTAAAATCTCTTTCTCTCTCTCCAAATCCCTCCCTAATTAAGACTCTGTCCTTGTTGAAATCCACCTTACATTATTTATTTCCCTTGTTATTAGCTGGCTGTCCGCTTTCAGTGCTGCAGTACTCTTGTATCTTTTGTGTGAATGCTGACAGTATCTTCTGTATAAATTGTTTGGGGGCAGAGAGGGTTGTTGCTGGCTTTGTTTTTTTTTTTTTTGCTTTTGCTTTTCAGTGCTTTATGGACTCATATTTGGGAAGTTTTTCGCTGAATGAATGACAACTGTAGTAAAAAAATTCAAATGTAAAATATGTTTTTCTATACATAGCGATGTTATTTCCTTTCTTCTCTCAAAAACTAAAATCTTCTGGAAAAAGCGGGTGTCAGCAGTTTACAGGTTGATTCAGCCCTGTTCCGTTCCCAGCAGGGGGGAGGGATCCGCGGATCCGTGCCTCTGGAAAAGGGAAACAGAGACCCCAAAATAATGGAGAACAGTGGCAACAATTTGAGGTGAAACTAATTTCCTAAATATAGTATCAGCAAAATAAAATAATGAGAGAGAGAGAGAGTATGTCTGAAAGGCAGATAGGCCTCACCACAATGCTGAGGTGAGAAGTGCAGTCCAGTTGAGCCGATGAAGAAAAGCAGATAGAGAAGAGCAGACGGAGAAGTGCAGGTGAAGAAGAGCAGGCGAAGAAAAGAGCATCAGGTGACCTTGCCAGGAGTTGTATCTGCTTGCTGACCACAAAGTCTCCTGGGGAAATGTAGTTCCTCTCTGGACAGGCACCCGGAACTTGATCATCAGCAGTCAAACCCCCAGTGCATTACATGATGTTATAGTGTGGAATACCGATAACCAAAATAATAAAACCATGACAGCAGGAAAATGGTTTATGCAACATTTTAAATTGTAAATGAAAAAAAAAAAAAAAAAAGCAATGGAAATGAAAGACATTTGTATTAACAGTAAGGAAACAAAGATGCAACCTTTTATGCATAAGAAGGCACTATTTAGGCAGTAGAGACCTTCGTGGTTTTGAGCAAATACTGGTTAGTGCCTGGTGGTACTTTCACCGTAGAAGTATGCAGTAACTGAAACACAGTGTTGGTATATTTTTCCAAGAAGATGATGATTCCTATTAAAAGAAAATATTTTCTATTTCCAATAACTTTGTAAATAAAACATAATTAAGGGTGTCTCACTCTGTAAAGATGGGAAACTAACAAAACTATTTGCTGGTTTGTGGGGTATATATACAATTTTGACTGTTAGTAACAAAATTTTCGAGAGACACAATCTATTATGATTATTTTTATTTTTCACTCACTATAGGTGTTATACAGAAGTCCACATATGAATATATTACTCATCCCAAATACAGTTGCCCTTCTAGAGCTAGAAAAGATCCCCACTTGATTTAAATCCTTCTCAAATTTCAACATTATTAATCTGAGATACAGCAAATAGAATCTGTTTTCTTGGGCTTTGTAATGTGTGCTGTGAACAACAAATGCTCTTCAAAGCATCCTCCTTTAACTGCTTCTATTATCTCCATAGTTGACAGAGAATCAGAGGCTCTTCCATGCTAGTGGACTTTCTACATAGGGAGAATCTTCACCTTTCACACTGTGGTGGTAATTGTCATAAGAAAAATTTAGTAGTATTAATGTGTTTCATATGAGGTTTTTCAGAGAGAAGTGAGAACTCTCTGAGGAAGAAGATTGGGTGTGTAAGCATCTGAAGGGAGAGCGCAAAGAAGATAGAGCCAAACTCTTCAGTGATGCCCAATGACAGCACAAGAGGCAATAGGCACAAACAAGAACACAATAGGCGCCTTCTGAATATTAAGAAAACCTTATTTACTGTGCAGGTGATGGAGCTGCACATCACTCAGCTGGCACATCCTCTCTGGGTTGTGGAATCTCCTTCCTGGAGATCTTCAAATGCCACTTGGACAGGTTCCCAGGGACCTTGCTCTGGATGGCCCTGCTTGATCAGGGGTTAAAACAAATGGCCTGTAGTTGTTCCTGCCAACCTCAGCCATTCTATGATTCTTTAAGCTGATTTTGAGGTTGTTTATAGCTAACTCATCTTGCTAAAAAAAAGATTATTTTAGAAGTGGAAACCTGATCGAAGCACAATGTTGGAGTTTTGCTTATTTACGAGACAAGTAACTTTAACATACAAATAGTTGTCTGCCTTTAAAATTAATGTATTTCAAATCAAAGGAGTTAAAAACCACCAGTAGAAACTAACAGAGACGCAACTGGACAAAGAGATGAAACATTTACAGGACTTCTGCTTCTTGCTAATCACTTAGGCAAGTGAAAGGTTTAATTACTCCTGCTATTTCTTCACGTGTATTCTGATCCTCCTGTTCCTCTTCTCTTGTATGGATCAAGAATGGTGAATGTTCATGTTGGCTTTCTCTCATGAGAATGAGATCAGTAGTTGCCTGACAATGTTTTCTTATTTTCATGATTAGAAAATGACAGTTTTTACTGTGAGATTTTGCTTTTGTTTTTCTTTTCATTGTATGATGAGGTGCCATTCAATTGCATTTTCTTTTTTTTTTCTAATATTTTTAATTTGAGCAAATTGTTAAAGCTAACACACATTGAAAGTATATTCCTTAAGATTATCAGTCATAGTATTAAGCTATCAGCTATAGTGCTTATTCACAATTGGGAGGGTTACTTATAAAATAAAAAGAATATTTACTGCTGCCTTGGTTCAAAGATTTATTTGAACTTAGCAAGAAGGAATGCAGTCTGAGTGGTGTGCTTGTCTCATTTTGAAATGATTTGATAGAGAATCATCTAAGAATTTATATATTAAATATATATATATACATATTAACAGAAAAGTTAAAAGCATTTTCCTTTCATTTTTGAACTAAGTTTACATGATGGTGGAATGAATAGTCTGGTGCAAATTTTGCTTGTGGAGTTGGAAAAAGGAATATTAGTATCAAGAAGTAAGGTCTTTAGTCTCTTCAGTCAAATTTTGAAGATCATTATTTTTGATGTTATGTTTCTTTTTTTCAAATTAGCATTTAAATATTACACAGCTACTTTTAACACTCCAACCATCTGTAACTAATTTCCTTTTCTCAAAAACCTGCCAACATATGTTTGTGTACAATTACAATTGCAAGCATGTAGACTATTACCTCAAATTTAATATTTGTCTAAAAGATCAGGACTCTGGAATGATATTAAAATTAACTTGCAATTTATTATGCTTAGACATTGGTTTAGAAAAGCGAATCTAGTTACATAGCATGTCTGCTGACATACTGTTAAATTTCAAAGGCAAGTTACCATCTTATTTTAGACTTTTAGACACAAATTAGTACAAAAAAATAGCATTCTGCAAACTTCATCTTTGTTATTTGAATGTAAATGATTTTAAAATTTTTAATCTACTTGAACTTCTGATTCATATCTTTAATAATTGAGGCACAGTTTGAGAATATTCCAGTGATGTAGAGAGGAAAAAGCACTCAACAGAGAAAACCTGTGATGATTTAAGAACAATCTGTTTTTCTTTAGTTCTACAAAAATGGTTTCTTCTGTTTGAAAACATGTTCTTCTTTCAAGGGATAGAAGTTTAAAACCAGTTATAAATCTATGCTTTTGCACAGAGATTACAAGCTGGAAATGGCTCATGAAGTCTTATTCTCAAAAGTAAATAAATTATGGAAACAATTTTTTTTTTTCATTATTTCACTTTGTATAGGCTAAACTGTAAAACCCAGTCAATGTGAAATATTTGTTATAAGTAAATTTTAATTACACTATAACTTTAACACTCAAATACACCTATTTTTGTTTCCTATTGTAACATTACATGTGAAGTGTCAAAAAAAAAAAAGTTTATCCTTAACTTCTTAACTACATATTCAGTAGAATATGAATACATATTCAGTATTCTAGACAGAAGTAGAATTCTAGAAGGAAAAAGTGTTTCTGAAATTGTGGAAGATAGTCAAACAAGATGCTACTAAAATTTTTCTTGTATATCAAACACACATCTGTGATCATAATGGATTGTGACAAAGATGTGGAGATTTTTTTTTGCCTTCATTGGCACTTACATTTCTGTTAATTACAGCCTGCTCTAAATATATGGCATGATGCAGGCGTGCAATCACGAGGATAGTAATGTTAGCTCAGGAGGTGGAACTTCTGTTAATTATTCCATATTCTTAGACTCTGCCATAATTTTGAAGTTTTTTAAGACCTTGCTGATTCCTTTAACTCCCCCAATTTGATTTTATCTGTACTTGACAAGACCATCATAATGCAATGATAATATTTTACCTTGATTTAGAAAAAATATTTGAATTCAGTCAATAACTAAGTGACTAGTATCTTGTGAAATTATGCCGTGATCAAGCAAATGTAGTCATTAAAGCATATTTAATTTGGGGTTAATAAACATGTAGTAATGAAAAATATTTTCAGCTGTAATGTATTTTTCATCTACATAATGTGTTCAATCTATTGAGCATCCACTCTGTTTATTCATTGAAAAATCAGCTGTTAGTTCCGCAGAGACCAGGATTACTGACAGTAGATGTTTATACTTTTACAATGAATATGGACTTAGAAATGATCATTTAAAGTTGTTCTTAATAATTGTAATCAAACCGTCTGTAACTAGACTATTCTGCATATTGTTACTAAGCATTATGGAAAAAGACAAGAAATTATCCTGAGTGTCTCTCTTAACTTCCAGAGATTAACACCTACAGTTTTACTGACTGATCTCTCAGGTATTCTGTAATAGCACTCCTTCAAATGCCATTCTACAATATGTATCGCAAAGTATTTCATTCTGAGATACAGAAGTATTACATCTGTACATTAACATCTGTTATAGAGTAGCGGGGCTTTGTTCATCCACTTTCACAGAAGTGGAATTTTGGTTGGTTTTTGGGCAAAGCTAAGATGGGAAGAGAACACATGACAGAAATCACAGAAGAGTGAGTAAAGTTCCTTTTCCTCTTCCGTTTCATAAATGGCAAGATGAAATGGACATACAGGCTTTCTATCAAAGCAACAAGAGAGATCACCTTTCTTTCAGTAATGAATTAATGTGCAAGATCTGCCCCACATTCAAAGAAGTTTAAATGTTAGGCTGAAAACAGGGAGGATACTAATTAGAAGTTTAATGAGGCTTTGCAAGAGGCATCAACTGATCCGAACAATAAACAGTCTTATATTAAAAAGGAATTTTCATGAAAGAGACATGATATAATTACTAATGCTGATGGTATGACCTGTACAAAATTCTCCATAGGGCCCTATCAAGAGATGTGCACTCTTGTGTAAAGTTTGTGGGGAAGTATTTGTACAGTTTGTAGCCTCCATCTGTTGCTGTTCAGTGACTGGCTGTAGAGTAACTCAGTAGATCTTGAAATTGATTACTTTTTTTTTTTTTCATTCTGCTTGCATTCTTTCTACTTAGTATTAAAAAATGACACTATTATGCAGTAAAGACTGGTCAGAAACACATTGTGTATGGAGGCATAGTTGATTATTTTTATTTTACTGTGAAGGAGACTCTGGTGAGTCACTTGGGAGCAGTTGTGCATGCAAACCATTCTTTTGTGTTCTGTCTTGATCAATCACAGTCAGATTACATTAAGTAAATCTTGAATTGAGGGGGCAAGAGGGGAATATTCAAACCAATTATCTTAGTGAAAGACACTTAGCACTCAATCCAAAATGTGCTGATAATGCTTTCTGCCCTTGAGCCCTTTCTGGGATGCTTAAAAATAAAAACGGGCATGAAAAATGCTGTAAGATTATTCTGTTTCAGTCATTGTGTCTTTGGTGTTTTAAAAACAAAATAAATATTTGAATTTACAAGTGCTGCTCTGACATTTTTGGAGTCTTGCTTTTTCACTCCTAGAGAATTTCTACTGACATTTCAAAATCCTTTGGAACTCCATCTGAAGAATTGCTGTTTAGGAGCCTTAAGCCTCTTAAAGTCTGAAAGGCAATGGAATCTGAAAGATTTGATTTTTCTGTTTTAGTACCAAATAAAAACACTGGCAGTTTCCTTTTTCTCCTTTTTTGTTTGTTTGTTTTTGTTTTCCACCTCATGAGGCCTTGGCTTTCTATTTACCATAGTTTAAACTATCATCTTCTGTTTTCTCTTTTCCCTTTCATCTTCTTTTGTATTCCTCTATTCTGTGATTTTATTTATTTACTTAGGCAAATGAGTAATGTAAAATCATACTAATCCTTCTTGAAGAATTCTAATCACTGACTTTATTAGAGATGTGATTGTTCAAACTGCAGTTTATGTATAATCTCCAGTCTGTCATGACTGACCTGTATGCTTGTTTGTGAGTCATCTTACCTTTTTTCATTGACTTGCACAGTGTTCTCAAGTGATTTCAAGATGGAAGACATCTCTAAATCTCTAAATATAATTCCATAAAATCTGTGTTAGTTAGGTGAATATTGCATTCTGAGGATGTTACTTATAATGATGCGGTCACAGTAGGTACTAGAGGAAATTAGGTGTCTCTCAGTGATAGGATTTCTTTCTTGGCTACTCTAAAGACAGTGCTTGCTGGTGCTATAGTTTCTTAATTGCTTTTGGAGGTAAGAGAATAGACTGATCTACCAAACTTAGTAGTACTGAGTATCAGCACATCTCAAACAACAACCAATGCAAGAGTCTGTAACTAAAGAAGGCTGAGTAGAATATTACTGTTCATACCATAGACTAGGAGTATGCATGTGAACAGTGTAGTGTGTGGTAATGTATGCACCTGCAGGAACTATGCCCTGTATTTGCATGAAAAGAATGAATTCTTTATACTTCCTTGATATTTAATATCTTATATTCATAATGAAAATACATAAAAGTATTTGGTTTCTCAAAATCTAATATAGGTGTAAATATAACAGATATGAGGAGACTTGGACAACAGTTGGCTATACCTGTGATTGCTCTTAAGAAAAGAGAGTATAAAAGGAGATTGTGATTGTGATAAATTGTGATTAATTTAGTTAAATCTTGTCCAATCTCAAATGCACTAAAAACTGTTTCTACACTGAAATTAGTAAAAACCTATGCTTTAAAAAAACTTAGTCCAGCTGTGCAATTAAAGTGTATAATGCAGAACTTATTAAGCTAACCTTTTTATTCATCAGAGTTGCTCAGTTGTGATACCAGTTTTTTCATGCACATCAACAAAGCATAGGTCTATGTAGAACTTCATTGTGATGCTTGTGTGCAGGAATAAACACTGAGAAAAAAAATGTTCTGCTGTGACAGTACATACTCTCAAGTACATTGTTTGAGTTAAAACTCTAACAGCCTAAGTGCTGAGTCAGAGCCTTAGAAATCAATACAAGAATCAGCTAGCTTCTATACACTGACACGGTCTAGTTCTCCGCACAGTCCTTCAGACTTAATTAGACACTAACTGAATTGCAGTGGTCCCTTTATTCCCATTCACTGGCACCACTTAGTTCTACTCGGTTCCCATTCCATGTGTTCCTCACTGTAATGTATCCCATTCTGACCATACCCTATAAGGATGTGCTGGCTTGGTGTGGGAAAGAAGACTCCAGAAACTAAAGCAGAATTAAAGAAGGTGATGAAAAAGTAAATTTTATATGAATTACTTCAATAATTTGTCAAGTTCATGTCTTATATCAAGAGCATGTTTGCTATTTTTTTAATTAAGAAAAGTTTTCAGATCTGAAATTGTCTGTATAAACTCTCATACTATCCATGTGTTCAGAAGTATTTAATTCTATCATTTTTGTATGTTTCTGAGTGCTTCTTACATATATAAAGCCACATATAAAATCTATCTTTCAATTTCTTAATGTGAGTGAATGTTTCCTCTGTTCTTTGCTGTATGTGTATTTTCTCTTATATTTGTGAACTGGTTTTCCTCTGTGTTATTTATTGTAGGAGAGAGACTGACCATTAAGACTTTCTAGGCCAATTCAAAAGCTGTTATTTAGACTCCTGATTCCATTAGTGCTTACATCACTTAAAGTGACTGGAAGAGCATGATGAACAGTATTCGTCTAACCTACACTCTCCTCTTGGAAAAACTATCACAAAAAAACTATTTTTTTCCCCTCTAATAATTTTAGGTAAGTGTTAAAACAGATGAAAGAACTGAAGGAGAGGGATCAGATAACACCGTCTGCATTGTATAATGCTGTATAAGCACATCTGTTCAGATAGAGAAGAGCCTGTATCCTGAATGGAACTCAAATGTGCTGAAAAGGGTTGGACATGAAAATCCAATTGCTTTCCACGAATGTGGCAGGAGGAAGTTGAATTGCACAAAGTCAATAGAACTTGTTTCTAGTGAACTTACCCTTTCTTCATTTTGCTTATGCTAGGAGTGCTCGACTTTAGATCTTGCATCCACATGCATCACCAAAATATTTTTGATCAGGGAGAATAAAAAAGAAAGATAAAAAGCTTGACAATATCAAATTCCGTTCACTACACTTGCTATTCTACCTACTTACACTTCTGATAGAAATTAGAAGTCCTAAGGAGTAGGGCGTTATTCACGCCTCTCTTAGAATGATAGAATCATTTCAATTGAAAAAAATCCTTAAGGCTGTCATGTTCAGCCATCAACCTGTCACTACCAAGTTTATCATTAAAACACATCCACACATCTCTTAAAGTACCTCCAGGGACAGTGATTCCACTGCTTCCCTGGCATCCTGTTCCAATCCTCATCTCCGCTTCTGTGAAGAAATTCTTCCTAATATCCAATCTAAAATTCCCATAGTACAATTGAGACCATTTGCTTGTGTCCTATCTCTTGTCACCCGAGGAAAGAGACTTTCAGGTACTTGTAAATAGTTATTAGGTCTCCCATCAGCCTCTTCTCCTGATTAAACGATCCCCATTCCTTTCCCTGCTCCTCATACGTCTTCTTCTCCAGATCCTTCACCAGCTTAGTTACTCTTATCTGAATGCATTCCAGCAACATAATATCCTTCTTGCGGAAATGGACCCCAAATTGAGCACAGTACTGGAGATGTGGTACCACCAGTGCTGCATACAAGGTGAGATCACTTCCCTAGCCCTCTTTGCCACAATGTTTCTGATGCAGGCCATGTTGCTGTTGTCCCTCTTGACTACCTGGGCACGTCTGGCTGGTGTTTGGCTGGCTGTTGACCAGCACCCCCAGGTTCTTTTCTGCTAGGCAACTTTCAAGCCACTCTTGCCCATGTTTGTATGGCTGCATGGGGTCATTACGACCAAAGTGTAGCACCCAGCATTTAGCTTTGTTGAATGGAATACAACTGGACACAGCCCTACACAGATCTCTTTATAGAACCTAACAACTCTCAGACAGATCTACGCTCCTGCCCAACTTGGTGTCTTCTGCAAACTTACTGAGAGTGCACTCAATCCCCTCCTCAATATGATTAATAAATATTGAACAAAACTAATCCCAATACTGAGCCCTCAGGAACACTGCTTGTAACCAGTCGAATTTAACTCTTCACAACCACCTTCCTGTCTTCACCATACAGCCAATTTTTCACCTAGTGAACAGTACATCAGTCCAAGAGAAGATCAGCCAGCTTTTCCAGGAAAATGCTATGTAAAACAGTATCAACAAAATATTATTAGAAAGATACAACTAAAACATCATGAGATTTTGATGACCAATTGCACAGTGTGAATGCTGCATTCCAGTACTGAGTTCTACTGAACATAAAGAAACATTCTCAGTAGTCTGCTCATAACTGATATTCCACTGGGGAAGAGTCAGTGAAACATATTGAACACATTCCCAAAGCTGTTAATTTCTTCCCAGACAAACAAAATACTGGAGTTGATGTTTACCAAAGTACTCTTTCTGACTGAAATAAAATCTTATTGGTTTAATCAAAACAGTAATATGGTTGCTTTTGCAATGTTTCTAAGCTAACAAAGCATCAAAAACAAGACCTATCTTCCTTTTTCAGTGCATTTTTGAAGTTGGTTACTTCCACCTTGTTTCCTTTCCATTGTGTTTTAACACCTGTGTTCTCCATTATAGTGCGATTTTGGATCTAATCTTCTGTGCTTTGATTTAGCACAAATATGCCACTATATCTTTCTAGAAATTTTTGAAATTCATTACTAACCCTAAAAATACTCTTGTCAAAAGTGCTTAAAAATATTTTCAAAAGTATATCATTGTCTTACATCAGAATCTCATACCTCTATCACCCCTTGTAATGCTGGCGAATGTTATGTTTTTATTTCTTGTGCCTGTCTCTATCAATTTTTGTTGTATTTTTAGACTGATCCAAGGGCACTGATTTTTTTTTTTTTTTTTTTTTTTTTCTCTTTTCAAAGTTTACAGCAGAGCAGGTTCTTTATTCAAGAATAAGAGTTCCCTGAATTTTGTTTAAATAAATCATAATTATTTAGAATCTGATAATGACTTTTCAGTGGTGATCTACTCATGATATATGATTTTTTTAAAAATTATTTTTATTTTTTAACTTCTGGAACTGAAAGGGACTTACAGATTAAACAATTCTCTTCTTCTCCCCTTTTGTTCCAATCAGGTATATTCATGCTTTCCCTTCCCTTTTCCTTTCCTTCTCCTGTCATTGTTCTTGTGTTTTCCTTTAATGAGAAAACTCTTAATTTCAGATCGTACCTGAAATTAACTGTATATTACTAACATAATGTAGAAGGTCAAAAATGACTTCAGATAGCTATGCTTCAATGGGTTATTAAATTGTGAAATGTCCTAAAAATATTTTGTTCCTACACTCATCACAGTGTTGTCCCCTTAGGTCAGTAACCATGAGTGAGTGAAGACCTGGTAAGCACTGATCTTGCTGCTCTGTGTGCAAGGGAGAGACATCAAATTATGTCTCTGAATTGCCCTTAGAACTGAACTTTGTTAGGCTGAAAGATCTGCGGTGGCAGTAAATATTAGATATTATTAATTTCTAAGATCATGCTACTGACATGTATCTCATGTTAATTATTGGTAATTGGTAAGAAAAATCTGCATATGATATATAACATGCAGTAGGTCAGTAACTATTACCTGACATATATTTGTTGAAATGACAACTGAAGAATTACAGGAACAGAATGGAATTTCTCCCTTTCATTACATGAAGCAACATTATTTCATTATCCAGTTATCATTAGCATGATTCCTGTAAACACAAGCAAACAACAAAAAAGAACTATCATTTTTTCTAAGAGAGAGAGAGAAAAGAAAAAGTAGCACTGAAAACAATATGATATCTCTCTCCAATTTACAGGAGGGAGAAGAGGTTCTTTTAATATGTGTATATCTGGCGTGAGATTAAGAAACAACAGTTCAAATGTTGGTCCAACCAGTTTATTGTAAATCGTAATCCAAGATATGGGGAAGGGAAGGACGGTTACTATTACGAATTAGGGTGATGGGGAAGGGAAGGAGGGTGACAGAAAAGATGGGAAATAAGCAAGAATTGAGTAAAGCAGGGATAGTCACCACCAGGATCCAGCAGCGGTCCCATTGCATGCCGTCCCGCTGGTCTGAGGCAAAAGAGCAAGGGGAGAACAGCAGCAGTGTGGCTGGCCTTGGGCAGCAAGCAGGTAGCAGGAGGAGGTCTCAGAGCCGGTCTGCGAGGAAGCAGCAGGACTCAGGTAGCAGGCCCAGGAGAATCATCAGCATGCACAAATTCTGCAGTGAGGAATCTGATGGCAGACACCTTTGTGCTTCTTCAGTATTGTGGTGGAGCGCAGAGCAAGTCCAGGAGGGAGAGAGGCAGTCGTGAGGCTTCTTGTGTCAGAAACCTCTTCTTGAGGAGTCTGTTGCCAGAAAAACCTAATCTCATGGTTGTACATCCCCTTTTTATTCTTCTTCTGCCAGCGTGGCATTGCTGGGTGCTTGAGTAAGAGTCATGTGCAGCACCTCCTGAGATGGCCATCTTCCTTGAGATAAGCCCACACAAAAGACTGCTTCATGGCCATTAAGCTGCAGCTTATCTCTCTCTTGTGCCCCTGGCCTTGTCCATCTGTGTTCTCCAGACAAAGGATTTCTCAACCCTTGCCCAGGACTTTCTTGGACTTGCTCATCTGTGTCCCCAGCAAGCTTTGAGACAATGATGTAAAAGAATAATCTCTTACAAATGAGCATCCTTAGATTCTTAATGAAGTGGTCTTTCAAGGACTGACATTATATTTGAGCATTCTGGTTTCTTTCTCAGAGGAATTCATAATGTTATTATGAAGTCTCTAGTAATGGCATTGTATAGATAGTACCTTTACTATACAGTTAGAATATATTTGCATTTGAATGTTTTTTATTCAGCTTTTTTTGAAAAATATATATTTTTTAACAGAATCAATTCATTTTTGTTCAGGTATGCCAGTTAGAAGGATGCAAATGTAACCAGAATTTCCCCCTTCTTCTTCCTCCCCTTCTTTTTAAAACCAAAAAAAATGTAGCCAGCCTGATCATAGCTTGCTGAGGTTTGACCATTTAAGACAATAAGAGACTCTTTTCCCTGCCAACATCTCTCTAAGCTTTGCAATGGAATTGTATTTCCACAGTGTTATTACCTTCCTTGCTGAACAACACAGTGTGTGAACTCCTTGCTATATGTTGTTATCCTACTGTGGTCTCATCTGAGAAAATTAAATGGATATGGTAATTTAACAGAAAACTGAAATGTCTGAGAAATGGGGAAAAGGGTCTATTCAGACATGCCTTATTTTACAATGAAATAGTGGCAGGTTTCAAAAATGGATTCTCATTCTATTAGAATGCAAATAAACAGTTTTCCCCTATATAGCTCTGTCTAGTTATAGAATATTAACTTGAGATAAAAGCTGAATATTGTCATCTTTGACATTTTGCATTTTTATATAATTATTTTTTCATAAATTATAACATTCTTCAATTATGCAGTGAGTAGAGATGAATCGGGTATTACTAATCAAAATCATTTTAAACAGACATTTCTAATAACAGGAATCGGTGCAATATGGAAAAAGACATGATAAAGAGAATATCTGCAGCCTAAAAGGTACCCTTTACAAAGATACCATTTTACACAAGGTATTAGAAGAGGTAATGTGGGTGTGTGTATTAAGCACTGTAGCAGAAACCTAGTTCATAATGATATAAGCTCCGACGTGCTGGCCTAAAGGTTGAAGAAGATACATTAAGGCAAACTGACAACTGAATGCTTTTAGGCTGCTCTGCTTTTAGGCTGCTCCTTTTATCTGCAATATGGGAGAAGTAGGAGGGAAGAAAGAAGTGTAGAAAAAAGGGGGATGGGGACGGACAGAAAGATGGAGAAAAGGAGAACTAATGAACCCACCAATAGTGTGCTGATTATTTAAGATATTCAAACATGTCGTTCCAGCTGCACTGTTGCAATCTTCATCCATTGAAGGAATAAAAAGTCCAAGTAGAAGTAAAGAACAGTATTAGACCTCTAATAAGAATCTTGGATTGATGATTGACTCCCACCAGGAAAATGAAAGTATTTTGAAAGAAATCTGTTCTAACTTGAGTCCTAATTCCATGGCTCTCATAGGCTACATGGCTGCAGTAATTCAGGTTGCTGTTTTCTTTCCCAAATAGAGTGGCCACAGTCCCAGATCTTTAGTATTTGTATGACCCTCTAACAAAAAGTTGTCCTCAGGTAGTCAGTAAGTTGCTTTGCATCCTCAGTGTATGTGAGAGCTCATGATATGAATCAAAATACTGAAAAGAGAGATTGTTATTGTAGTATTTAAGCAGACTTTTCAATGAAAAGTTCTTTTTCACCAGCTCAGTATTTTTCTCAGTATGCTGAAAATTACACACTGATCTTAACTTCTGTAAGTTTTAAAATTTCTTTCTATTCATTTTTTATATAGATAAATATGGGCTCTCTGGAAACCCTGTTATTTCTTTGAAAAAGGGCTCACATGATTTTTGGCAAAATAAACAAATAGGTAAATAGATAAATAAATAAATAAATACAATTAAATGCTATTTCTATATTTCTGTTACACTTAGTATAATGTTAATTGATGGAATGGTATATCTTGCATATTGAAAGCAATGAAGTAGTTCCTTGTTGATAAATTCATTGGTTAACTGATCTGTTTGGATTCAGTTATTTTACTCTGTATATATAGAAAAATCCTGTTTTAATAAAGAAAACAGATTAGTGAGGGCTTTGTTCATCCATTGATAAGGGTTTATTACACAAAATTCCCCAGCATTCTCTTAAGAATATGTCCCAAATTCCAGCTAAAGTGTCTTGTTCTCAAAAGGTGTATCTAAGTTCAAATCCACAAGTATCTTCATAAGACAGTCAAGACCATAGGTACATTTTGTAGGTCTGAAACTGAACAAAGACATTCATTACTTTAACCAGCACAATAAAATTTTTAAGATATTATGTTATATATGTGAATATATCACAATATCAACTAAATAATATCCCAGTAAAAGTTAACTGTGGGTTTGTTTGTTTGTTTGTTTGTTTGTTTCTGTGGGCAGTAGAGAAAGGCTTGATTTAATTGTAAGAAGTATAGTAAAAACTTTCTTCAGAAAGAATAGTATCTTACCAAGCTTCTACAAACAGGAACCTGGTGTTTGTCAACAGCCTTCATTGAAATTCAGTCCTGTGTTTAGGATCATTCTTGAGTCTATTTAAGCCCTCCAGCAGCTTTTAAGTGGGAAATTGGACCTGTGCTCTCATCTCCCCTGGCAGAATGGAGCTGAGAGCCAAATAACCCTGCAGATTTGGGAGAACTTCCCAAAGAGAGGGGGAGTAGCTGATTAGTGGGGAAAGCAAAATATCCTTGAGTACAGAGACTGTCAGTTGCCAAGAAAGCTTAATCCGCTTTACTGTCAATAGTAACAATGCTGGAATGATTCTGCTAAGGCTCTGCTAAGACTTCATGGCTTGAAAATCAGCTTCCAAGCAAGAGAACTTGAGCACTGCATCCTTATTTTAATTTTGTACAGGCAGGATGGATTCAGCTGTCATAAACTGTAGGGAACCTTAAACGTTTCTGCTTCTTTTAACCCGTTAGAAAACAAACATCATAATACAAACTTATTTTTCTTCACTTTTGTGTTTATCTTGTGGATGATCCCACCCTAAATCTGTGTGGAAAGCTACTTAGTTTTATTTTTAATGAAATCTTAATTGTAGGCTTAGATACTTTTCTATGGCTATATGTTCTTGTTCAAGTCTGTGTATACATCTCATACAGGTTTAGGCTGAAACATTTAAAGATTTTTCACTGCAGCTGTCCCATCTTCCTGGAAGGCCAGGAGATTTCTGCTGTCCTAGGTGTGAATGAGGCATTGATTTTGAGGAGATCAAAGCCCTAGGGTGTTTCATAAATCAGGAAAGTGCTAATGAATCAACAGAGTTTTTATGTCTGGATGTTCTCAAAAGAGAAGTCACTTGCTTTCCATGGCAGCTGTTCTGAAGAAAAAGAATCAATGCCAATCTTAACAGGTATAATGGGTAAAATTCCAGTTCACTGCCACCAACAGGGCCAGAAGTGGACCTGTGTGACAAGCTTGATGATAACATTCAATCACTAAGCTTTGATTTGAATTGTCTTTTGGATTTACCACATTAGTTTGTAATCCCCAGTGCTCTCCTTAGTAGTGTGTAATTTAATTCTAATTTATTTCTTTGTGACTGTCATTACCAGTGATTCATTTATTCTTCACGAAAACATTGGCTAAGTTCTTTTATATTTGCATGAATGATAACTGAATATTAAAGTTCAGACGCATGAGGATTTGGGTGACATATCACTAAGCATATTTTAGGTCTGTACAATTAAACTATCAGGCATAGCTGACTTATATCATTCTTATAACCATATATTGATACTCCAGTTACAAACTAAATATTAATTGGAATGCTGGCATTTTCCATGCTGCCAGAAAAATGGATGTTTAGGAAAATGTATATGCCTCAAGTCACCCGAAGCTTAATTAATTGGTAGTTAATTCCACTAAAGTGCTATAAAACTAACCTGACGAATAAAAAAGTATTGAAAAAGGCTAGAAATGAGTGTTGTTTCCTCTCACATCATTAGAGGAGCCTCTTTGCAAGGCAGACACATGCTACATGAGTAGTTGAATTCTGCTCTTCAAGCGTGATGATTTGTTTTGCCATTGAGAAAGCCTAAAAAAGTGTATAGAGCACATCAGCTTTTGCTTTAATGTTTCAGTGTACCAATAGGCCTGGTTTACGGTTATTTTCCTCAACTAGGAGCTTATTACTTTTGTTGGATAATCAGCACAACATTTACTTCAGTCATTAAAATAATGGAAAGCAATAAATAACCGTTTTCTATTTGGTTGAATCTCTAGTTGTGCACACTGTTATATTTTTTCCTTTCCTACTGCCTGAATAATTAAATGTGAGAGTCTGATCTGATCTTGAATCATACTAATTGTTTGTGGCTTCTGGGAGGTAGGGAGAGAGCTGGATTCTGTGCAGCTGACCTTAAAATATTCAGGATTACTCAGGTCTCTTTTGAGGAACAAGAGGAAGACTGTGCCAAGAGGTTGGAAATATTATGGATGTGGGAGTGAATGCATGGAATATCATTGTTATCAATGTATGTGTATCTCCCTCTCTTTCTTTGTGTAGATGCATTACTTTTTGTTCTCATACACTCTCAACACTGATTTTAAATTTTTTAAAATTCTTCTCTGAATTTATTCATACTCACCATAAATCTGTCAGTTGGAAAGCTAAAATAATCCAGATATGGAAGAAGAATGCACCAAATGACTGATATATCCAATTAAGATTTCTCTGTGGAGATCTGAAATACTCAATATGTAATGCTGGCAATCAGTCCACAGGGCAGAACATAGTTAGATGAAATATTATTTTAATAAATGAATTCATCACAGGAACACTTGATGTAATGACAAACTTTTTTTTGTCAACAGGAAATAAGGTAAGATTAATTGAGAAACATCACTCCTATTTAATACATTTTCATTTTGTTCTTGCTGGGCTTAAAATAACAGTTATTATATTATTTATTCTGTGAACTTAATTTTCCTGTCAGTTGCTTCCCTCTTCTCCTGATCTGCAGCTTTTAATTTCTCTTAAAAAAAAAATAGTAAAAGTTCAGTTTCCTTATGCTCCTTTCAAGCTAAGCACATTCTGTCCTTGCACATTTGTGAAAACTGTTTTAAAGATCTCAAGCTGTTTCTTAAGTATTCATTAATCTTCTGAGAAATACATGCAAGATGTTGATAAAAGCTGCAAATGATGATGTTGAGTTAGGCACCATGGGATTGCCATTGTATTGCCATTGAAGTGGTGTGGAGAGGGAATTTCCACATTGCAGAAAAGTTAGTCTTTGAAAAGTAATATATTTTGATTCTTGAAGAAAATTAGTCCTTTCAGTAGAAATATTTTGAAGACATTTAAAATGTGTTAAAGAAGAATCATCCTAGTTTCCTTATACTGATAATACATAATGAAAAAGAATGAAACTCCTTTTGCTGTCCCTAAGTGGCTATTGAACCTCCAAAGACTGTCTAGACTACCCCAAATTCATGGAATTTCCCAAAGCCAGTGTCAGCTGTAGATACCCATGGAGCTGAGAGTCTACGTAAGTTAAGGAAAACGGCTTTAAGATTTCAATCCAGTACTGCTGATTCCTGACCGTTTTTAGGAAACCAGGTCTTCAGAGGTGTGCATGGATAGCGAAAGGTTTTCCCGTGTCATGCACCTCTGGACACTGGGTGAACACTGTTCAATGCATTACTAGTTCCAAACTCACAATGTGAAAGTTAACTTGAGCTTCATGAAGTCTGAAACTATGAGCAATCTTCTTGTCAACATTGTGGACTATAAGCAATTAGATTTTCGAGTGCTTCTCTGGATAATCTGCTTGGAGCTCATTTTTCAGCTAAGCCATGAAGGGGAGTTAAATTCACAGGGCTAGATAAAATATAGTCTGAAGTAAAGAAGCTTGAATTGCTTTAGTGTAGGCCTCAGTTCATCAGCACCAGCAATGCAGATTTAGCCAAAAGCGCAATTCAGACTTGACAAGCTGGGTTTAACAACCACATTCCATTCTTATGAGGAGTTCCTCAGTAAACTGATGAGCATCACCACTACAAAGTTCCTCTGACAGAGGGTCAGAATTAAACAGAATTGGCGATAGGGATTTGAGATTATTGTAGGAGTAAATATTTCAGATCTATGTGCTGAGTTCAGGGACTATGGGGAAAAAAATTGACTTTGGTAAGAAGACTGAGGTGGTGATTTTTCCCTTCTAATTTAAAAATACAAAAATAAATTAGGTGTCTTGTCTAAACCAGTAATTCTACCTCATCAGCGGATACCTACACAAATTTTTGAAATTTAACTAATCTACTAATCTATACATATAACCTACTCATCAAATTCCAGTTCTGAGTGATGTAGATTTGTTTGTTTGATAGAGGGTCACCACAGAAGAAGTCTCTTTACAAATGGCTGTTGTTGGTATCCTTTTATATTGAGAAGGAAATTTTTTCCATTTTTTTCCTTAAGTTTCCATTTCTTACTCCTGAGGACACGACACATAAACTGATCATACTTGCTAACAAGTGGGGCAAAGCATTCTTATGAAGTGGAATATTTGAACTTCCCTTCTTCCCTTTCTAATGAATTGGATATTAATGGAATTTGTTATTAATTGGTCATTAAGTGTTTTATTTTCATTTCTTATGTAGTTTCATTTGGTATGTTGAATGAATTATACAGGATTACTTTTCTGAATGTGCTTTTCCTCTCCTTATAACCTCTATCTGTACTGCCAATGGTAAGGTTCTTTATTTTCTCCTATCCATGCACTTACAATTTAATGTGAAACACAAAAACAAAAAGTACATGAAATCGACTTTAGGTGCCCTTCTCTGCTTTTTAGAATACAGTGATTAAATAATAATTCACAACTTCAATCAGATATCAAAGCACTGTGACATACAATGGGATGGTGACAAAATCTTTCACTCCTCAGTGGCCTATCACTTTCTGTGTGTTTACTGTTAGAAATATGATGGACCTAAACTGAAAATACTATTATCAGATTTCTATCTGAGTGCACAGCATTCGGAATTCAGACTTGAGAAACTGGAACTGCTATTGTTTGCCTGGGCAGCTCTTGACAGATTGTGTAAGGAGAGCTTATTTTTTTTTTTCAACCATTTTAAGAATTCTTTAAAGAGGCTTGGTAGCCTCTTTATGTCTTATTTTGGGGCTTTGTTTACATTTAACATAGTTAATGCAACACACAACGTTGCTACAAGGTAAGAGTTAAAATTCCTCTACTCAACTCTTTTCTTATTATATTTCTACTTCTTGCACTTCTATGGAAACAGCAAAAGGGCTGCCCATTCAACATGAAGAATAGTTATGTAGCTGTTTCTAAACTATGTTTTCTGACCCTTGTTTCCATCATTTTAGATGCCATGTTCATTGCCCTGTGGAGGCTGAGCTTGCCTTGTTTCACAGTCAGCATGCCTTTGTTTTAGACATATTCTGCAGTGCAGTGCATTACAGGTATCAGGACTTAGATGAGGAAACTTTAAATCTACTATATGAAGATTCCTTCCTTCCTCAATGCACAAAAAAGCCTTGTCTTCCATATACTTGGTTACCTATATAAAAAATTCCTTAATATTTGCTTAGAGTCACTGACTAGACTAATCACTGACAAACTAATTAAAGGGGTTGTCAAAGAAGAGGAGAAATAAATTAATCTAAAAAAAATCTTACTTATTCTAAACACAAGATTAAAACAGATAATTAAAACTCTTTCCTGACTTTGGATGTTGTTTTTTTTTTTCCCCTTCATCTATTTCCTAAACTTTTTACTTTCATTGTTCATTCTCTTATCCAAATTTCTATTTATCCCTTTGATGAGGTTGGATTTATTGATTTTGTTCTGTTTTTATAATGTATTTCCAGATATGCAACTTTTTCCCTTTTACACCAATTTATGATCTTAGAGATATATTTTCTGATGAAGAAATAAATAAATCACTGTTAGTGAAAAAAATTAAGACAAAATAGCTTTGTTCTTCTGCGGTATAAATATTCTTCTTCTTCTTTTCTTTTTTTTTACTCCCTGATCTTATTTCTTCAGTTGTCAGATTTTTTCTTAATTTTTGGTGGTAATCACATTCCCATTCCTAATCTTTATTTGTACTTTGAATTGTATCCTCCTGTCTCTTTTCTCTACATCTTTCTGTTTCTAATACATTATGGCCTCAGGATTTTTGATAGACAAGGATGATGACCGCCTATAACTGTAAACTGATGCTTACAGTCTGAAGATCTCAGAATACAGAACAGATTTCTCAGTGTCTGTCTGTCATGTTTTTATGATTTTTGGTTATTATTATTCCTCATCATAACATCACATAGTGCTCTGTGAGTTAAAGAGTTAATGTTCCATTTGCAGGCACCTGTCAGGAAGAGAAAAACAACTACATATCCAAGAGGACTTTGTGTTCAGAGAGGAGATATAAGCTTTCGTAGATCACCTGCCCTTTGGCTTTCTCTTGTCCCTGCTGCTCTACCTGACTGCACGTCTCACCTCAGCGTTATCATGAGGCCTTTCCAACTTTCAGACACTCGTTCTCATTATATCTGATTTCTTATTTTCAATTCTAATTATATTGTATTATAGTGTGTTATCTTGCATTCTGATACCATATTTAGTAAATTAGTTTCTTTCTCCTTAGATCATTTCTGCTGTTCTGTTTTGGGGCCCATCTCTACCCTCTTCCCCTTATCCCCTTTCTCAGAAGCACGTATCTGTGGATACCTTTGCCCCATTAGTCACAAAACTGGGCCGAACCAGCCCATAAATCACTGACACTGTTAAAAGTGGATATGAGCTGAAAGCTTAAAACAATACTGATGTATCTGAGAAAAGGCACATTAGAGGCATGTGGACACTGTGTACAGTTCCCAGTGAATTTGGGCTGTATTGATGTTCTTCCTCAAAAAAGAAGGCTGTATTATGATTATCCTAACCATTGGATCGTAAGGTAGTCTTCAAGAGCTAAGAGTTAGTTTGTAATGTTAGTTGGTGAGAACAAAAGTTCCATTGAAGTGCTGTTTGCTTTCAGCTAAAACATCCAGCAAGTGCAAGGGTAGCTCCCACTGAATGCCTTCTGCTCCTGTATGCTCACCATTATGTTTTCTCTATTGAACAAGCAAGCGTGAAGCAAAAAGCACTAAGAAATGCTTTTGCATGAATTGCAAATCCTGAAGGATGTGCTTTGACAGTGCTCACATGCAGAAGGCATTAGGACAATGATAAATACAATGACTTTCCATGAGCTCAATTCTGGTAGGGGATGATGAGTTAGCGATTATATTCAAAACTGAAGGTGACAGGGGATGAAGGAAGAAAATGATTGATTGGCTGCAAGTGTCTCACAAAAACTGGTTAAGACTACGCTTTTTGTTTCATCTCCTGCAGGATCCTCTAAATAATGTTCCTTCTAACAGCAGTCCTTCAGCTCTCACAAGCTGTTTTGGAGCTGTTTGTCCATTCTCCAATATTCTCATCATGCACTTGCATGAAAAAGGACTGCTAATTCATTTCTTTCTTCACCTTGTCTAGGGACAAAACATTTAGATTTTGTGGAAAAAAATAATCCTTTATGTTCTTCCTTGCTTTAGGATGCGATTTGTTTGAATTTGCATTTAGACTTACATTCCTAGTGCTTGTTATAGCCTAGATCTCATGCACACCTAAGCTATGAAGAGCTACACTATTAAGTTACAAATTAATATCATGGTAATAAATTATTTCTCTTACACAATTTGCAACACTATAGGCTACCTATTTTTTATTTTTTCTTTGCCTTACAATCTACCTTTTGTATGCTGATATAGTAACAGTAAAGACAGTGGCAATCCTGGTGAATGAAAAAATATTTAAGTCTGGCTTTGTTGTTATAGAACTACTTAAAATACAGTAAAATACAGCTCTCGATGTATGATTGATTAATGTCAAGAGAAAATAGCACAACTTATTAAAAATAAAATAGAAATTTCTTTAAAGCTGTATCCTCAAGCTTAAAGAGTTAATTAAAAAGTAGGTGCACAATAACTATCTATATTATGACATTTCCAGGAGCCTGATTAAAGAGTTCTGAGATTGAGATTTATGTCATTTTTATTTTTCATTTTAATTTCTTCAAAGCATGTTGAATGACTTACAATGACAGCCTAGTAACAGATATCTTAAAAACAGCTAAAAATGAGAGATATTGCCAACAGAATCTTTCTGACAATGATAAAATCTAAGCTTTTCTATCCTCCTGATTCTTCAGAAACCTGGTTACAAATTATCCTACTGCCAAGCTAAACTTCTGATGCTAAATTGCTCATGTCATGTCTTAACTAAAGATTGTGCTGAGGCTCAGGTCACGTATTTGAAACAGAGTTTCTCAGTCTCCACGGACATGTGTAAATATTTCATCCTCCAAAATGCATGCTCACATTTGCTGCTACCACCAACCATTTCAGGAATGGGACCTCAAATCTGTATCTGTGTCCATACCTAAATTTGGCAGGCGAGTTTAGACTAACTATTCAGAATCACAGCTATTTTTACTCTAATATACTGTAAAGCCCAAATTTATTCCATATTCTAGTCTACAAAATATACTGCACCAGGATTACTTCTTTTTTTGCTACACTGACCATACCTCATTCTAGTTTTTTAATCCATTCATTGACTTTCAATTTTCTTTTACATCAAATTCAATCTCACTGTATGCCTTTATCTTCAACATTTCATCTGTTTTTTGCTCATCTTACCTATCTCTTACCTATAACTTCTTGTAACAAAGAGACTAAAAGCTTTCTGGGTTGGAAAGATCTTTGAATGTGAGACCTAAGGATGAATAAATCTTGTCATGTGATTTCAGTCTGTTTTTGCGTAACTGATGGTAATAACAGCACTCAGTTTAAAATGTACCTTGAAATGTAGACTGTACCACTTTCTATAATTTAAAAGATGATTTCAGTTGCAGATTATTCATCAGGGTGATAGTTATAATACTAAGCTTGTTTTATTTAGTGTTATGTATAACAAGACCTCCATGAGAGCAAAATTTATCAAATAATTTCACTATCTTTCATTTTTTTGCAAGTTGATCTGTTCCTTCTTGTTATGTGCAGCTATCATATACAGATACATATGCCAAGAAAGCTTAGTTTTCCTGAAATGACAGATTTGAAGGTGCAAAAAAGAGACAAATACAAAATCCATCAATTTTGAGAGAGGAAGTCACTCTTATCTTAGTCTGACAGAAGTTGACTGGGTAGAAGATCATGTCTCCTTGAAGAAATAATCTGAACATTTACCTAGGTATGTGGTTTTTTTTGTTGTTGTTTAGTTTTTTTTGTAAATCACAGCTGTGTATTAAGTCAGTTTCCCTCAAAAGATTTGATATTCTGGGTATTTGTTGGGATACTCTCATGGCACTTATATTCTCAAAGGACATCTATATTGATACTAGCTGAGATTTCCAATACTTATAGACATTAGAGTCTTGAATTACCTCAAAGAACTGAGGAATTCAGTTTCCAGATTCCAGGCATCTGATTATGAATTTGGGTGTCCTTAGCTGTGGCAGGGAAAGAGCATTTCCTTTGGTCTTCTGAAATACAACGCTTTACTAACCACCACCACCAACAGAAAAACAAGGGGAATCTCAGGAGGAGGAAGAGATCCTGCACTGAATTAACTGTATGACACAGAAAAATAGAATTATGCTGTTTTCCTTTTTTTTTTTTTCCTAAGATATCTTTTCTCATTTTGTGACATAAAGGCTTAGAAATGTTTGTGATAATTTTCCCAGTATGCAATTAATTATAAATTCTTGGAAGTATTTTTCTTTACAATTAAAAGGTGTTTTTTTAAATTTATGCTGTTTTGTAGTTAGGCTTTTCAGCACAGTTGAATATATGTGAAAGTCATTCATCTGCAGTAACTTTTTGATGTTTTCTATGCTGAAATGGCTTCAAAAATTTAATACATCTCCAGGGGGAGATGTATCCTAAGTCAATGTTATATATGCAAAACATTTACACAATTGACAAAACTGATTCCTTTAGTCTCATCACGGCATTTAAAAAACACTTTGCTCTTTATTTGCATAGCTGACCAAAGCACCTCTGAGGTCAGGGTTATTAACTGAGTCAATAATTACTATTTTAAAAAGTCATTAAGTAAAAGCTATTTAAGCCTTTGGAGCAATTGCCTTTTATTCCTCATGTGCAAGTCCTACAGGAGATTTCTAACTGCACAGTGTATCATGGAAGTTAGCAGTACTGTTTTTCAAATTTTTTTTTTAATATTTTTTTACCATGGAAGAAGTATGTGATTTAAGTAAAAGCTATCTGAATTCCAGAAAAAAACTTAGAGCTTCACACAGCTACTGAATGGAGTGCAACAAACAGTGTTTGTAATGGCTTTGCTGAAGAATAATCTGACCATATGTAATGTATGACATTTGATGAAAATGTACAGCTGGGGTGGAAGATAATACCTAAACCTCTCTGCTTGTAAAAACTGAGAAAAATCAAAAGCGGGAATCTAAACTTGAAATGAATGCATTATAGCTTATCTAACTGTGTTACAACTAAAAAGAAAGTCAATCAGTTCCAAAAACGGAGCCTGTTTTTTTTAATGGATTGTAACTGCTACATCAAAGCTGTATCTGTAGTTATTTTAACTAACTTTGCATTCATAAAATGGCGGCCCTTAATATTTTATTCAAAAAGGTAGATGTTTTGAAAGATATCCTGTCTTGTCCCTTCTTTAAGTGATGAATTTAGCATATTCATTTCTTTAGTTAAGAGCATTTCTATTTTTCAATGGATTATGTACTTGTTCTGTGAGGTCCATCCTGAACTAAATATTCAGTTCATAGAAGTTAGTGTCTACACCAGATTTAGTGGGAGATCTGCTAGAAACTTGAACAGAAGCTCTTACAGTTTTAGAATTTGCAAGATACTTTTGAATAAGATCTGTGAAATTTATGGTTTCATTAACCAAAGCTATACTTTGTAGTAAGCTTATGAGGTGAGGGTTTTTGTGGGTGGGAAAAGGGGCACAAAAAATAGGAGGGTGCAGCCATGGAGGAGCTCATGCTGTATCAGTGGATAAGATCTGAAGGCCGGAGCCCATTAAGACACCCCACAGGAGCAGCCCGGGCTGGAACTGCAGTGTGAGAAGGGTCCCCTGGTGGGGCAGGTGGGCTGAGGGAGCTGCCACAAGTGGGGACAGAACTGGAGTAGTTCCTGAATGTGTGTCCCGTAATATGGAGCCCTGTTGGAGCAGTGCTGGGGGAGCTGCAGCTTGTGGGAAATCCATAAAGGATCAGTTTGGGAAGGATGGCATCCTGTAGGAGGGACCCACACAAAGCAGAAGCAGAGTGACCTTGGAGGAATGGCAGAGATAAAGCATTAGGGGCTAACTACTGTCCCCATCCTCTGTTCCCCTCTGATGCTTGGGAGGAGGAAATAGAAGAGGGTAGATGAGAAGAAGTAGTTTTTAGTTTGCTTTTAGTTCTCACTGCTGTAGTCTGTTAGTAACAGGCAATAAATTACATTAATCTCCTTACATTGAGTCTATTTTGCCTGTGACGGTAATTGGTGAGCTATGTCCCTGTCCTTATCTCAACCCTTGAGATTTTTTTCATCATATTTTCTCTTCCTTTTCTTTTTGAGAATGGGAAATGGGAGAATGTGAAGTAGAGTTTAGCTACCTACTGCTGTTAAACCACCATATAATTCTCTTACACTTTTTCAGTTTTTCAGTACTTTGAACCATGTAATTACAATTGCACGGCTTAAAATCATTACTTTTTGCACCTGCAGATTGTAACTTCTTTTTCTTAACCTCCTTACTTTACTAATTTTATAAAAATTCTACAAACTACTGAAGAAACCTGTAGCATTTAAAGAGATAATTTCTATTCTTAGCTTTTCAAAACCGACCTTGAAAATTACTCATAGCATCATAGAATGGCCTGGGTTGAAAAGGACCACAATGATCATCCAGTTTCAACCCTCCTGCTATATGCAGGTCACTAACCACCAGACCAGGTTGCCCAGAGCCACATCCAGCCTGGCCTTGAATGCCTCCAGGGATGGGGCATCCACAACCTCCTTGGGAAACCAGTTCCAGTGTGTCACCACCCCCATAGTGAAAATCTTGCTCCTAATATCTAACCTAAATCTTCCCTGTCTCAGTTTAAAACCATTCCCCCTTGTCCTATCACTACTTGTAAATAGGCATTGACCCTTCTGTTGATACACTCTCTTCGAATATTGGGAGCCCACAATGATGTCTCCCCAGAGCCTTCTCTTTTCCAAGCAAAATGAGCTCAGTTCCCTCAACCTTTCTTCATAGCAGAGGTGCTCCTGCCTCTTATGGATGATAAATAAATCTTGGAAAGTATAGACTCACCCATACTGACCATAAATTAAGACTACCTCTTCCTTCTTAGCAGCTATAAAATACTACCTTTTTGTCATCTTTTTTTTTTCTTTTTTTGCTTTTTTTTTTTTAATCTAAGATCTAACTAAATATGTTATTTGGGACAGTATTGTGCATATTTTAGTTAGAATTATAGTATCTATAAAAAATCTAAATGTGATTAACAATGTATTGAAAATATTTCATTTTCATTGTATAGAATTTGTCTTAGGAAACTGATAGTTTACAGATGCAGTCTTTATCAGAGCACTTAATGGGAGTACATAGGACAATGTTCATGGGGCTTTCATAAATATTATCATGGAGCTCACAAATATTAGCAGCCCTCACCTTTCTAAACACAGCTTTGACAAAAATGTGCTGATAGTCTTCTGTTTTTTGGAGAATAGTAGATAAACCAGGCTACTATACCAACTTTTAAAAAGACTTTTGGAAAGAAACTAGATTTTTCAGTAAGTAATAACGTGGAAATGGAAATAGAATGGGAAAGGAAAGGGAAGGGGAAGAGGGGAAAAAGGGAAAAAGGAAAGGAAAGAGGGGAGAATCATGGAGGATGTGAGAGGACAGGGAAAAGAAATATGATTGGCTATTTGGTTGCACATACACTTACGTTCCCTCCCACTCCCCCATTTTTTTTTCTTTTCTTAATGTGACCCCATTTCCTTACCTTATACAATTGGTAGCTTGATATTTTGAAGTAATTTTTGTTGTTCTTTTTAAATTTATAACTTACATTCTTGTAATAGGCAAAGAAATACAGCATTTCTAAAGTGAACTTATTTTGCTTAAGAAATGCCAACAAACATCACTGTTTAAACTTTTCCATTCTTTGTATCTTGTTACTTCCTCTCAATCAAAATTGTTAGAGATATAATCCAAATCAGCAAATAGTTTTGATTGTCCCCAGAATAGAATTTCTAGCAACCAACCATCTTCTTCCTCACTCTCCCCAGTTATGTCTGTTTTATTTTTACATAATTATTTATCTTTGAAAAGAACTTCCTGTCTTGCTAAGCATTATTCCTAGAAATACCGGTTGCCAGACATCTTATACAAGTAGAAAGACTGCAGCAGCTGGGACTCAGTAATCCAGAGAAGAGAAGGCTCAGAGAGATACCACCAATGTATACAAATATCCGAGAGTTTAAAGAAGGTGGAACCAATCTCTTAGTTGTAGTGTCCACTGAAAGAATAAGAGGCAATGGGTACAAACTGAAACACAGGTGGTTCCATCTGAGCATTAGGAAAAGATTTTCACTGTGAGGGTAAAAACTCTTGCACAGGTTGCCTAGAGAAGTTGTAGAGTCTCCTTCTTTGGAGATAATGAAAAGCCACCTGGACATGGTCTGAGTCAACAAGCTGCTGCAAAAACCCCTGCATTGGGTAGTCATGGTGGAGATCAGACGAAGTGACCTACAGAATCCTCTTCTAATCTCAACCTCATTCTTTACATCTGTAAAAGGGGAACAAACTGTATCTGACTTTCAAAATATTTTCCCATTACCCCAGTGTTTTGTGCTGGGCTCTCTTATTTTTTTGAAGATGTTTCCTACCTTGAATGAATTCAAAGAGCTGAAAATCAAGTAACTATATGATTAAATAGTAATGGATTTAGAGAATTTCTCATTTTACTGGAATGTATTTTCTTATTTCACTGGGATGTATTTTCTAAAGGATTGTGTATGCTGTATTACATACCCAAACAGAGGATGAAATAACCCCAAATTTTAATATTTCTAGAAAATATAAATAGTAGTAGGAAAAATTCATTTTAGTTGTTAGAAGTAAATGTCAATTCGAAGTCTTACCAACATAGAAAATTCTTTGTGTTTGAATGCTTATCTTCACATTAATAATGATTTCATTTAAAAATAATTTAAAAAATGAAATTATCCCAAACTTAATAGAAAGAAAAAGCTACGTATGTTGATTTTGTATGTTCAGACAGCACAGGCACAAATAATTCTTGCTTTTTACTATAGCTAATGCTATTCTATTTGAAGCTCTTGAGTGATTAGGATGACTTGCAGAGATGAATGAGTCAAATAGAGGTGTGTGTCTTGATGATGAATCACCTATTTTAATTAAAAAATGTAAAATGTGATACATTAGAACACAAGAAAAATTGAAGAATTGAAATATGGAGCACCAATTCTTTGAAGAAAAGAAACAGGCAATTCCACAATCTGTCCTACTGAAGAAGAGGCTATTTCTCAGGTGAAAGGTGTATTGTCAACTACAGGATTATTGCACGATGAAGGACTACTTGACTGTTCAAATAGGTAAGTCCAAGAAATATCTCCTTCATTTACAGAGTTAGAAGACTATAAATAAATGACCATCTTGTGAAGATTTGGTCTTTGAAACATGTCTAATTATTTCAGCAAAAACTCTGTTCCCACATAGCCAGAATTCTAGTGAATATCAAATGTCATATATCAAAAATTTTAAAAATAGGAAAAAACCTTTTTGGAATTAGATCTATCAAAAAGTCCTGTTGTGTGAGAGGCTGTGTTGAGTTTGTCCATAGGTCAAGTGTGGCTTATAAAAAAAATGTATAAAGTCATTTCTTTCTTTTCTTTCCCATTGATTTTGAATACCATGAGTTCTCATACTTCTGGCAGTGCGTTTCCCCCAAAAAAACCATGTAACTGCAAAGATTTTTCAGATATCAAATGTAAGAAATCAACCAAAATAAGATCATGCAGTCATGAAGAGTAGCTTCCAAAACCCATTTGTTTATGTTATATATTAATACAACTTCATTTTTTATGGTGGCTTCAGAATCATGCTTGGGAGCACAATCTCAGCCTCAGCTCTTCTTTTTTTTTTTACATGTATAACATTGCAATTAATATGTATCATCTTACTATGTAAATAAACTAATAATGTCAAAATGCAAGTTTTTAATATTTTTTCTCAATTAAATCACATCATAGGTCAAGATTAAACTGAAAACTCTGTTATCTTCTGTGTATATTTTATTTAATATATTTTATCTTCTTTTTTTTAACTCTGAATTTAAAAAGCTACATCAAAAATTGCTGTTTGAGAAGAAAACAGTAAGAAATGAAAGAGAAACAGAGAACCAGTATTTGCATTATGTATATTAGATCCTCAGTATAATCAGTGAGCAAATTAACTAAAGGAAAAATTAAAAAACAACAACAAACAAAAACAATACCCACCTTTTAAAACTGGTTTTTTCCCCCATGTCCAGGTTATAAGCTCTGGCCTCTTTCATTGGACAGCCCTCCCACATAAAACATCAAACCAAACCAGAGCTGGCTGAAATTTCTGCTATGGATGAGCAAAGAGAGGACAGGCAGCTTCTCAGAGAGATCACTGATGAAAGCAGAGTATGCAACAATTATAATACTGAGACTCTTTGTACGTACTTTTTCCTGCCAAATCAACAGGATCCTCTGATTTATTTCCTAGATTTTCTGAACACTGATCCTCAGTATCAGATGCTCAGTGGCTCTGATGATAGAGTTCTCTATAGGCTGTAGTGAACTTGCCCAAGTTTGTATGTACACGTACATAGCACAACAGATTATTAAGAAAACTATTGCAGAAAGAAGAAAAGTCTTTATAAATTACAGTTAAATAAAATATCTTGTGTAATCAAGATAATACAAAATGAAAATATTTAGTTGGATGATGCTGGAAAACAATAAAGAGAGCCATTCTCATGTCAGAAAGCATATCACTTTCTCTTACATTTCCCTTGTAGTGCTGAACACTGACTGTAGCATAGGTTCTTCTGTAACATTAACGATAGCCAGTAAAATCCGTTTGAGGACGTCTACATAAGTCAATGAAAGAGTGGGAAATCTCCTATTTTAAGTCACTGTCAAAAAAGCAAACCAAATCCTGTTCCCTCAGTCTCTGAGGAAGTTGTTTCCATACTCTAAGTTTAAATATCTTCTAATGGGCCTATATGAGACTTCCAGTTCCCTTATATCTTCTCCCAAACTGGATGTAAGTCTCCTTGGAGCTATGCTGCTGCACAAAGTCACTCTTATGACAACATTCAAAAGAAAGATTTTAATGAGGTTTCTCATGTTCTGATGGAGTTGGATCTTCTCTGCTCCCAGGACAACATTTGGTAATGTAGGAACATTAACATCTATCTCGTGGCAAAGTGAACATCTGGGATTGTAAAGTTCATGGCCATTCTGGTGAGATCATTTTAAAATTCTGACTCAGAACAACTCAGTAGGGAGAACGATGACAGTTGTTCTTGTGATGGTCATCGAGCTGTTTATAATCTTACTAAGCTCCTTCTTTCTGTCAGAGGATTTCTTTCAGAATCTCACTATTTTGGTGGTTAGAATCATCTAATTTCCATTCTGAATCGCAGATAGCTGATATTTATTTGGGTCAGCTAACTGAAAAAAAAACTTCCCTTCACCATTTCTGACAGCTTTGCACATCTTTTCATCTCTTATTTTGCAGCATTAAAAGGACCAATTGCTTCTGCCACCCTGTGGCAAATATACTGAAAGAATAGAGCTGAAAAAAAAAAAAAACCCCACAAAAACCGAGCAACTAAACAAAAGCTTAAGTCTTAAAATCAGATTCAATTTTTGCTGATATGTTGTTGCTTTCTGTTTGAAATAGTACTTAGGAATCCAGGAATGAAATAAAATGTTCTTAAAGACTACACTATGTGTACATTTCAGTACACAGAATGTATTGAAAAAAAACCAAATCAGTGCATTTGTATATGAAATTAAACATTTTCTTAAAGACTGAACTAAAATGCCCTGAAATAACAACTTTGACCTTACAATTTGTACTCGGTGAAACTTTCTCTTTGTTCCTGTTTAGACGGAAAGAAGTTATCAGTGGAGTAATCTAAGGGTTGGTTTTGGGGTGAGTCTTGATCAGTGTTCAAAAAATTGTACTTTGTACAATTAATACTCCTCTGAAATGGCCTGATTTTTTGAATGGCTCATTGTTAATAGAAAAGATATTCTATGCATATATGAAAAGACCAATTCTAACATAAAGTAAAAACAAAACAAAACACGTGGAGATTTAAGTACTCATTTTTAGAGTCAATTGAAAAGTAAATGGGTGTAATCTTATCTAACCCCAAAAGTACCACAACTGCATCATTTCATTTTGGGATGTTAGCACTCCCTGGAGTGCCTTCATTTTGGTTCTGCTGAGCAACTTTGAATCTACTTTGTGAAGGAAATACCAGTATGTGGTGGTTCTTTTGTTGAAACATCACCATGTCACACATGCTGACAACAACTGAGACAAGCAATTTACAAAAAATGGTGAAATGGCCAAGTGGCTTTTTTTTTTTTTTTTTTTTTTTTTTTTAATTTACATATATAAATTATCAAAGTTCAAAGGGGTGTGTGTGCATGGGGACACCTGGATTCATTCCCTGGAGGAATACCATATTGTACAATCTCACGATGTTACTCTTCCTCATACACAGCTTGTCTCTGACTCAGAGAATAGCAAACACTTTGCTGCACAGCTCTGCAAAACAACTAGAGAGTGAACTAACCCCAGTATAGCTGCACTGGCAATGGCCTTCTTCTAAGAGAACAGCATCATATCCTTCCTGCAAAACTGTGTGTTGCAAGAGGAAGACTGAAATCTAGCTCTTTCTGAAGAAGTTATTATAATTTCTAGGGGGTAATACCAAGCCAATAGAATATAGTACCTCCCAGCAACAGCATGAGGGCTGTCATTTAGAAAACATCTCTGTTCTCAGCAGTTCTTATCTGTATCCTTCTCATTATATTGCTCACTTCGGATCTCATTTTAGTCTTTTAATCTCTTCTTGGTGTCAACTAAGGAGTTTAACCTTTTGACTAAGAATTTTGGCTCAGTGCAGGGTGTCTTCAGATGCCTCAGGCGTTTGTTGAATCTAGTACTCACAGAGGATTAACTGTAATATGAACAGGAGTGAAAATTGCAGGGAAGAAGATCTGGATCTTACAGATTAGTAAGTATGCTATTGAGGCACTAACTTGATATAGAAATATAAATGTGATTCTAGTTATGATATATTTCACAGGATATTTTCAGTAGAGACAGATATACAGGAACATTAACGCATTTATTCACTGCAATGATAATATTACATTCGATACTGGCTAGCATTTCTTCATTTTACAATGTATTGAGTTTTGTCATTCATGATTGTCTTTCATCCCAGAGACAGAACGTAGGAGGTGTTTTCATAGCTCCCTAAAACATATTCCAAAGCAGAATTGTCAGAAGCACTTAATTGTCTCTCTCACTTGGGAAGTCCAGCAGTGAGCTCATTGTTATTAATGCCACCTCTATGTTGTAAATATGAAAATATTTGAAAGTATGTATAGAAGTATGTATATATTCACTGTAGAAAAAAAAGGCAGAGAGGAAAAATAAAAGTCAGCAGCACTTAGCATGATGAAATTTAAACTAAAGTTTTTCATCTTTTTAGGCTTCGGAGTAAAGGAATATTTTTCAATTACAACTTAAGTTTTTGAGTCTTTTTAAAATTTTTTTATTATAAAAAACAAAACATTATGGACACATTAGTGTGATTGTTAGAATGAAACTAACCGAGAATTACTAAATTAGAGAAAAATGGAGGGAATTTGCTTAATTAATCTACAAAGTTTTAATTAACCTCTCCAGTGGCCCAATTAAGGTTCAGAAGATATATCAACAGATATCCTTAAAATAAAACCACAAATTACGTTAAATTGCACATCAGTTGATTCCACCAACTAATTAGTTTCATTCCTGGTTTAACAAGCTAAATTAGAAACATCAGATATTGAAAGAAGAAAGAATAATCAAAATATTGTGAAAGAAGCTTTGACTAGAAGAAAATATGCATAAGTTGCTCCAGCTGAGTGGAAACACACTGAAGATTACTGGAAAGGAAAAGTTATTTTAGGAAGGTTATTAGATGACAATAATAATATGATCCATTAAATTTGTAACGTTGTAGCTGTCCCCATTTTGAGAAAAAGATATTAAGGTTTTGTAGCTACACAACACTTTCAAACTTTGGTTTCTCTGAGAATCAGCCCTATTCTAGCAGTATTTCTGAACTCTGCCCTTGTGACCTATCTCTTTTACTTTGCTGCAAACTGAAACAATCCAGTTGATTTATGTTCAGTGTACTCTTAGGAAGGTGAAAGTTTCCGTCCTCAAGTGCCATGTAGTCTGATATGTTTGCTTCTTAAAAGCCCTTGATCTCTTCTAGTTTTTTCTTGTTTTGTTTTTAATGATTGGAGCCTTTGGTCATGATATTTGTCAAGGTTTTATTATCAGAGGTTGGAAAAACATTTGTATAGACTGTTATGTGGTCAGTTGAGTTTCAGAGAGCAGAGGTTTGGCAAAACACTCTGCAATGAATATCTATTTCATGGAGATCTTCAACTGTGGATACTTGGATCAGGAAGTTCCTGTGAAAAATCTACCACATAAATAGTTTAGTCATGTTAGTGTTCTTCCAGTGAAAGTGTCAGCTATGCTGAGATAAAAGAAAGTATTTCGTTTGGGACTGAATGTAAAATAATTGCAAGTCTTTGAGTGCTCAAAATTTTTGAAAATCAGTTCGGTATTACTGCTTTGTTTGGATTTAGGAGATTGACTTACAGCTGTTGTTTTTATAGTTCATTTACAGGCTGGGTTTTTTCACTCTTGAAAGATGACAATAAACAGTAAATTTTCAGGATCTACAGGCTAAGTACATTAGAGGTGAAAATGGAGGACGACAAGCTATTGCTTGATTAACAATATTTACCTTACATTTTTAGGTTCAGGAAGTTTAGTTAAGATTTCATTGGAAATTAAGTATTTTATGATATCAAGGAGATTTCAGAAACATTTATAACAGATCATTTTCACCATTCTCTTTCAACATAGACACCTAAAACTAATTTATGTATCTCGCTCATTTCCTAAGATTCCTTAATATACAATGGAGATACAGAGGCAGAACATGTGCACTTCTTTGAGATATGTTTCTCGAAGTGACACAAATGATTCCCCGCAAGAGTTGATCACTGCTTGGTTGATGTAAATGGAGCACAGATAACTTGGTTTGACTGTTTATGACACTTCTCTTTCACTAGAAATATTAAAATTCTAAGTTTCAAAAAAATCCATTTTGGTCAACACCCAGCAAAAAATGCCAGATTTTCTGTGAACAGCCAGCACAAATCAACATCACCAACTAGCCTGTAGTCAAGAATTCTTAGTATGTTAATATCTGCTCAAAAATGATAATGATAAAAATACTTTCTGTCCAAGCAGCAGATATGTGATCTTACATCTCCCACATTTTGGTTTTTAGTTTTTTTTGTCTACTGTCTCTACCAGAAAATTAGAATGAAATTATAAGAAACCATATTGTCTAGCACAGAAGAGGGAAAGTAAGACAGTAAGATGCATAATAAGAGAATCAAGGTGTTAAACAAACTTTTAAGATCTGTAAAAATAATTCTTGGGCTCATAATAACTGGACTATGTGCCAGGTTATCAAGGAGAAACTCTTTTTTTTTTTTTTTTCGTAGAGTTTTAAACCCTAACAGTGTATTTTTATTTTTAAAATATATTTGTTTTATAATTATTTATATAAATTTACATATAAATTTATTGCATAACATTTTAACAGTTGCATGGATTTATTTGACTTCTTTACATAAAACTAGTATTGTAGTAACAGGATGGCCTCGAGTATTTCTTTGAGAGGATGACATTGTTAATCAATGCATTGTACAATAAAGTGCAGCAAATGAATGTCAGACACAGATTTTTGTCAAACATGAAGCAGGCAGCTAGGCTGGAACTCAATAAACTCAATTTTTATTATTTCTCTCCATGCTTCCTGATGTGAGTTTAAACTTGTACTCTGCCAAGAGACACAGAAAAGTTCATTACTTGTCAAAAAACTACTTGAGGCTGTCTCTCACCTTGCACGGCCAGGGAATAGACAGCGCTAATGAAAGATCAGCGTCATTCTAAAATACTATTATTACACCTAAACCATATACTTTTCTTTTACAATATAAATTATACTGTAATTACAATACAAATTACATTGTAGAGGCATGAAACAGTAAACAAAGAATTAATTTCTGTGCCTACTGCACTTATCATTTGTTCAGTAATTAGTTTCTCTTTCAGATTCTGAGTGACTCTCTCATAAAGAAAAATCTCCTGAGTATACAAAGGTTAACTTTGAAGTGATCACAAATACTAAGCTAACATTATAATTAATAGTAATGCTTAAAGCACAGCAGTGATTTGTCATCCCAGTAAGGAACCTTTGCTAATTAGCTAGGGTACTGGCATTATTCAGGTTATTTAACTTTTCGCTATTCAATCAACTGGGCTCATGAAGCTGAATAATACCTCTTTAAACTGTAAAGTTAAGAGAAAAGTTAACCTTCAAATGCTTAATAATCTAAAGAAATAGATCTTATACTTAATTTCATCCTGTCAGATCCTCAGACACTTTATAAAATATTGGCACTGTTATACAGATATAAATCTTCCGTGGAATCACAAACATTTTTATGCTGTTAACTAATTAAAATAAAAATAGTTCTAGACTTACAGATTACACAGAGTAATTTATCTACCATGACAATTTGTTCAATAGCAGAACAAATGATTGCAAAGTGAGAGAAATAGTGATATTAGACATTGTTTGATACAAAAAGATATTCATTGTTTTAAGATGGAAGCTTTTAAATTAGTTGAAGAAATGAAGAACTTTACTTATTTAATGCAACATACATGCATTTTACATTAGTCCATGCAAAGTGCTGTGGGAATTTCTGAATGTGGTCAGGGTAGGTACAGCCTGGCCTTTTCAAATATGGACTAACTCTATTGACCAGCTGTAAAACAGAAAATCATGACATTCAAGAGTCTTTTGAATGAATCCAGGTAACCCTGAAAGTGAACTCTGCTCTAACTCAGAGAGCTGTTAGTGATTGAGCCTTTGGGTGCTGATAAATAAAAGCGTTGCAATTCTCATTCCACATTATGACTTGTAGAAGAGAAGCATGTATAGCAGCTGTGTATTTCTGGCCTTGGCTAGTCCACACTCCTTGTTGAAGAAGGGCTTATGAGGCACCTGCTTGGATTTATGGATGCATCATAGTAAAGGAGACAGCAGATGTAGCAGTAATTTCTAGGTGCTTTCCTAACAATCTGTTCAGAGATTGAGAGCACATTTTTTCAACTATCTTTATTAAAAATTCTCAGTTATTTATATTTACTATTCATCTTTTCAATAACAAGTTCAAACATCCAGTTTTTGATTTTCTCTTTCATTATTTATTTCAGTTGTTTGCAAAAATCATGAACGATCAAGTGTCAAGGGTTACAGTTGCTTGCAATGGACTTTTTTTTGGTCTTTGCCAGAATAAGAGCAGCATGAAACGTGTGCATGCTTGACTAATAAGAATCTTACTGTAACCTTTGTGTGGAAAGGTCTTTTTCTGATTAAAAGCAAATCAATTTGAAAAGGTAATAATCTTTTTTAATGTCAAATATAAAGACAAAACTTGGAATACATATTTTTTATAACATTTTAAAGTTCAACCAGAAACTGCAACAGAAATAAGAGCTGCAGAAAACATCATTTATTAAATTATTTTTGTTATGTTTTTATTTTCAGAACTCATACGGTGTATCTATTTTCTCCTTTTTTTTAATAATAAGCTGAAAATTCTTGAGAATTGGGGAAAAATTTACATAATGTGAAAGCAGAAGTTGAAATTGCTACTGAGATAAATAATGGTGTTTGTATACTAATTACTTTGAATGCTGCACACATATGGAAGGCATTGGCTGGAACCTGACCTTTTAGTAAAATATACTTTATATTATAGCTTTAAAACATACTGCATTTTTTCTTAATAGTAGAAAAAAGATAACTTCCATTGAGAATTAACAGTTTATCTCATGGCTGAAGTGCATTACCTTTTAACTACTGAAATATATCTTCCATTTTTTTAGAATTGTAATGCCTGTTTTTTTCTCTAAGTGTGAGAGGTGCTGCAAAGCTTGAGAAATTAATACTTTTTAATTGTCATCTAGCTTTGAAATAACATAAGAATTAAGCTGTTATTAAGCAGACCAAATATCAGATTCTGTAATGTAGTACAGCTATGGGATAGAAAACAGCTATTTTCTCCGTGGTAGGCATCACCAGACAGCCCCTTTTCACATTGTCTCTGAATATTAATACTGTCCTTTACAGAGATTGAAAGGTTTAGTTTGGATCATTTCTTAAATGTCATAGCTGCAGATATTAAAAGATCTGTGTCAGATAACTTTTCAGCAAAATGTAGACACTTACCTGAATACAGTTGTAAGGTTAGGTGGGAAAAGAAACGTGAATCTAGGATTGAGACTTTAGACAGCTAATACAAAATTGTAATTAGAAAGTCCCAGTTTTGTAAACAAACACCCAAATGCCCTAATGCCTGACTGTACCCAGAATGACAACAAAGAAGCACCATCCTCCACAGAGATCCTACCTGTAGGTACCTTTGACTGTGCCTGGTGCATTAAAAAGATGGAAGATAAGACTGGCTTTCAATTTTTTTTTTCCTCCCAACATGGACAGTGATAAAGATGCTCTGTAGGGGACATCTGTTCAATTGTCTTCAGTTTGAACATTACAAAGTATAATTTTCTAATTGCTGTACCAAATATGGGCCTATTATTTTATCCAGTCTGCCATTCCTCTGCAAATTCAGTTTTATTTTGTTATTTGGTAGTTTGCAGCAATTGATTTATGGAGAACTGCAGAATAGAAGTAAGAAAAGATAATAAATACAGATTTTTTTTTCTGATGAGACATACATTTCAAAACTCTAAGGCTCAAAGTTTAGAGACATTGGAAAAATGCTTGGATCAAAAGAATATGTTTATAGCAAGCTTTGAAAAAGTGACAAGGTAAAATGCTCTGCTGCAGAAGCTGATTTTGTATTTATGTATTTATTTGGGTAGACGGCTTTATGGAGTAAGCAAGATGATAGCATGTTCTAATAAAGTATTTTGAGTACCTAGAGTAATTATGTCATATACAAAGTGTAAAATAAGCAAGATAACTTTCTCAAAATATAATCTCAGTGGGTTGAAATGCCATACCTAAGCAATACAAGGATAGTATTAGGCTGAACTCCTGGCTGACAACGATGGTAACCACAACATGCTAAGGGAGATTTACAGAGTGGTTAAGGCAGAAAATTAATTATACCGGAGACTGATTATTCCTATGCTGACTGTAACAGAAATTCATGATGCAGACTCTGCATTTTAGAGCCCCTGAGTACTTGTTGGAAAAACTGGTCTGTTAACAGGAAAGGGGAAGTTTTTTTTTAACTTTTTTGTTGTTGTTGTGAGTAGCATCTGCTTTTGGAAGGTTTCCAAGCAGCTTTTTGGGGATCTTGGTTGTAGTACATCCTATTTAACATCCAAGCAGGAAGGAAAAAACACCTAAACTGAAGACAACAGATTTAATGTAGAAAAGGAGAATTACAGAAAAATGTTCAGAGGAATTACAGAAAAATGTAGATGAACAATTCTAAAAGGGAGCTAAGAGGGTAAAATATACCCTCTTTTTATTTTAAAGCATATTTATTTTAAAGCATAGTTTGCTTTAAAAATTCCAGGTGCTATAAATAGAAAATAATAAATAAATAAATAAAAATAATCTTGTGCCTTTGTAAGGCACAAGAGTCTTGGCTGAGGCTAAAACAGGGCAAACAAAACCAATTTTATTTCTTTGTAGAAGCGGAAATCTTTTCTGAAAAGATTTTGTCAAGTTCAAAAAATATTATTTTGCATTTCAATAGATATTGTGAGCTGCAGTTTAAAAAGACAAAAAGTTAGTTTAAAAACATTTAACCTGATTTTTAATGATGGAGAATTGATGGCTATGAATTAAGATACTGCTGCATTAGAGTCATTGCATGTCAAGCAAAAATTCAAATAAACCAATATTAGAGATTAAAAAAAAAGAAAAAAATCAATGATATATTTGGTGGGAAATCACTGAGTGGATGACTTGTTCATAGAAAGCTGAAGTTAGCATGTATATCCTACTGTTTAAATCAGCATTAACAGAACTAACGTAGATTCTTCTCTGAATACATGAGGTTGTGTGCCCCAGAAATCTAGTAGAATATCAGGGATCATTAGGAAAGGAATTAAGAGGAAAACATAGTTATGAAAATAGGTTTGGATAGTAATGATGCACTCAGATGTGGAATAATGACTGCTCTGTAGGTTACTCCATCCCAGAATTGACTCAGTACAAGTTAGAATGTTAGAAAGAACAGCAGTTATACAAAGAGACATCCAAAGAGATTTGGAAAACTGGTTAAGCAGATATGAGGAAAATCATAAATGGTATGCAGAAAGTGAATAGAGAATGTTCATAGAAAGAGATGACAGCATACAGTTATATTATCAAACCAATGCTTTAATATAAGCAAATAAATATTTTTCAATTTTATTGTGGAACTCCTTGTCAAGAGGGCAATCACTAGTCAAAATTGCAAAGAGACCACAGTGGGAACAAGTAATTCCGTAAAGCGTGGGTCAGTCAGTCAGTATTTTAATAACAATTTTCTGACTATAACTTTTTTCTTAATCAGAATAAGACAAGTTATTCCAATTTCTAAAGCTGTATTGCAACAAACACTAAATACTTAAATTCACATTTAGATAAATTTTATCTGAGCATGTAAAATAATTGTTTTTCTTTTTTTTTTCCACATTAGTTTATTAAATATACATCCAGGAAATCAAGACATTTTATTCTTTTTTTAACATCCCTGCCAACTCCTATGATTCTGTGTTTCTTTGTAAAAGTGCTTAAAGAAAACAATCTTCAAACGGCTAGACAATCAGTAAGTAGAAAAACAAAGAAAAATTATACCATCACTTGCAAAGAAAACAAAATAATTTGAACTAAATAAATTGTTAAAAAAAATTGCAAAAGTCTATTATAGAATAAAACAAGAATAGAAAATCAGAGATCTAGTAAAATTTATTTTATAATTTTAAATAGTATATACTGGTGTCAAATGAACTGTATAAAATGAAGTAAAAGCTGTGCATGCAGAAATTCTAGTATAGTTCCTTAATGAGATATTCCAGTTTTTTGAATGCCTGAACAATTAGCAACACAGGAAGCAAACTGGATGTGCACAGCTACCTGTGGGAAAAATTAGCCAGTGACTGGTGAGAGTTTGTGCAAACGAAACCTATTGTTTTCAATGTCTTGTTACATTGCACATATGCCTCTATGATCTCTGAAGTCATGTCCTTCAATTTACTTATCTATAAATTCAGATGATTATATATCAGCAAAGGCCTTGAGCCATGAGAATTGAATCTTTATGAACTGTATTGAGATTGTCAGGTTGATGGGATTTTATAAAACCAAAGCTTATGATTGAAAATCTTATTCTTGAAGGCTGCAACTTGAGTACATAATCAAATGGTTGCTATCATCTATAACCACCATTGGAGCTAGAATGTTTTGAACCTTCCATGAACACAAAATACTTTCTGTTTTGTGGGTTGATTTGTTTTTAAAAATTTCATCAGTACTGCAAATAGTTATGAGAAAAATGTGGGTGCTTGGAAAAGGAATAAGCTATATGTGTTATTAAAATCTGTATGCTACAGATGTGCTATCCTACTGGATTTGGCTCAACACACGGCTTTGGTAATTTTCCCATCTTCCTGTTTCTCATTTGGATTAAAAGTTGTACATTTGTACATTGTTTATGTTCATACAGATAAAAAGCTCTGTGTCTGAGGTGTAGTTTCTATATTATCTGCCATCTTTGACTTCCACCAACTAATCATAAAAATGATTTGCTGTATGAGAAAGAAAGTGAAAGTAGTCATTATTTAGCTATATGGAAGAAAGGAAGCATGGGATGTTTGGCCACTCCTGAAAGACTGAAAAGGGCATAAGAATAAAATTCATTTGTAATGTTTCTTGCATCTACTGCCATTCACTGATAGTCCTCTACCTCTTCTAATTTTCATACCTCCTAGTCTGATGGTGGAATTGAGTGACACTAACAAGAGTAATTTCTCTTGTGAAAGCATGAGACCATTACTTGTTGCAAAGTACTCATTCCTAATATTAGGTCAACTTCCTGTTGGCTGGGGGGAAAAGCAGGAATAATTTTAAACTAGCGTTCTATGCATGTGTTTATGGTTATGTGCAGTGTTTATTTGTCCATTTATTTATTTATACTTTTCAATTTTTTTTTGCCTACAGGGGTCAGCTGAAATGTAGGCTGTCTGTCTGAAAACTTATCACTGAAAATGATTTCTAGGAAGGTGGGCTGATTGTATAGGTTAGACTAAGCTGTATGAGAAATGCTATATAATTTGGCCCTTTGACGCCCACTAATGCCTCAGTCTAAAAGGCAAAATATACTGAGAAAACCAGATCAGAAAAGTTGTTTTGCAATGCACATAGAATGAAAGAGGTAGGGAAAGTATTTGCCTTTGTGAAGGCTGAGGTACAACAGCGTAGAGGCAATTTCTGTGAAAAGGAAAAAAAAAAAAGCAAGAAAGTAAATAAACAAAAAGAACAGAGAGAAACATTTGTGCTACTTCTTGAATAAAATTCAAGCTATAATCTTTTGTTGTGAGGAAAAGAACTTCTATAGGATACACTAAAGTCTCAAGGAATGCTTGCATTTTACTTTTGTTTGTTAGAATCCCCAAAGTGCCTTGGTAGTGCCTGTGTATTTTACATGTATTCTTTATCTCTTTTACTGTGCTCAAACTGAGCTGCAGATTTTCTTCATACCCCAGTATCCCTAGGCACTGACGGAAACAATGAATTACTCTACCTAAATCCCACAAAACCAGATATTCACTGTCTCATGTGTGTTCTCAGAAGTCCTACCAGTCCATATGACTATCTTATAAAGATGTGCAACAATTTCATTTCAGTATTGATCAGAATACTCCGTGAAGAGGTTTTAGGAGAGAAAAAGAATTTTCGAACTATTGCTTTTGAAATCTTTTTCAAAGAAGTAGAAAATACCCCTTGAAATGAGAAACATTCTAAGAAAAATTTTATTTTGTTATGAATTGAGAGTTTGCATTTCCTATTAATTACAGTAAGAACTTGCTTATTTTTTTAAATAAGTAAATGAAAACTGAAGTCCTTACTCTAATGCTAAGGTGAGACATGCAGTCATGGTGAGCAGAAGGGGAGAGAGATCTTGTGACTTTGCCAGGCATTTTATCTCCTCTTCAAATGCAAAATCCTGTGGGGTATGTAGTTTGTCTTCTCTTCTGGGACAGGTATTTGGAACTGGAACATTAACTCCCAGTGCACTACATGATGTTATGATGTGGAATACCGATAAGCAAAAATCATAAAACCATGACAGTTTCATATAATAATAACTTCTAAGTGATGATGATCCTAAGCAACCGAACAGCTGTCAAACAAAATAGTGGAAATTATTTGAAGTCAACAGCAGTTTTCTTGAAGTCATACCTTAAGAGAATCAAAGCTAAGCCATTCCCTTGCCTTTGTTGATTAACCTATCAACACGGTATCTAGATGATTTATAATTAAAATACCCAACAATCTGAAACAGTGTTGTACACTCTAGCTTCTTCAGAAGACAAATAATTACAATTTTTGTTACTAACTGCTAAAAAGTATATGTAACAGAAGCACAAATATCTGATACTCACTGTTGTAGATCAAATAGAAATAAGATCAGATAGAAATAAGAGCTCATTGTGTAATAATTATCTGTAAGTTTTTCTGTTTTTAAGTTTTTTTCCAGGGTAATGGAAAACCTTGTCCCTTTTGGTTTTACAAGACATTTCAAGCAGCCACACTATTAAAGATAAAGAAGTTAAACTGTAAATGAAAGTGTTCACTCTTGTTGAATACAGCTATTTTGAATTTGTTCTTTCTTTTCTGATTATGTCTCATTATTTCCTTACGTGCCCTATTAATTATATTCTGTTTTTGTGCTTCCTTCTGAGAAGTTAGACTGCAGACAGTCTGTCCTTTTTGTATAAGCCTCATGACTATCACCTCTGCAAGGGCCTCTAACATCTAACACAATATTAGGAATAATTAGAAGCAAACACCTACCACATTCACCTTATAAATGAGAAAAGATAGTGCTCTTTGGAAATTTCTGTTATATTGACTTTGAAACAGTGAATTTCAGAAAACATTGGGAAGAAATTTATTTGAAAGATTTCTTTGCGCTAATTCAAAGTGTTTTTCAAATTTTGTCTGTGGGACAGAGTTTGGTAAAAGGGAACATCTTGCTAGGTTCTGTCAATATTTGGAACATGAGCATTAGCATCTGTTCCCATCTTTTGTAAACATATTTGATACAATCATAACACCATATGTTACTAATGGTTGACAAAACATGATTAATACACAGTATGACCTCCAGTCTTATACCACTGTTACGTAGTTCTTAGCATCATTTCACTGAACACTGACAATAAATTTTTGCTTCTGAGACATATAAATTTTGAAAGAAGAAAGGAGAATTTATTGAAATAGATGTTTAACTCTTTTTTTTTAAATTATTATTAGTTTAAATGTAACTAAGAGAATTTAGTCTAGAATTTAGTAGAATTGGCCAATCACTAAATATCTCAGAAATTTATAGCAAATACGCAAATTTCTGCATGGTCCTATACTACTAACAGAAACATGTAATAAAGCTCTTGAAGCTGTCTAACAAACTATGTGCTTACTTTATTTTCATTCAACCAAAAGGACCTCAAGCTATTTAATATACTATGCGTTTTACTCCTCTTTCAACTCACACAACTGTTTTTTCATGTTTATCTGTGGAGCTTTTATAATGCAGCAGTTGCATATCCTTATTTAATTACAATCATGGGGTCTTGATCCTGCTTATGTCTTTGGCATCACATGTAATAAAAGAGCTTCTAAGCAGTGCTTGAAATGGAAACTGAGAAGTCTTAGCAGGAAACCTCTCCTGCAACCTGTTAGTTGCTGTGTCCTTGGAAGAAGAAGTGACAATATGTACAATATTGCACTGTGAGAATTTCTGGAAAATTTGTCCATTTTTGCTCATGCCATAAGAGATGCCATGAATCTGATTGTCAATGGTTTACGGGCTGGTTTGGCCCAGTTCCATGACTAGCAGAGCAGAGGTGTCTCGCTCCAATTTATAGGAGAGAAAGTAGGTTCTTTGATATCTGTATACCCAACGTGAGATTAAAAAACAATGGTTCAAATGTTGGTCTGACCAGTTTATTATAAATCCTAATCAGGGAGATGGGGAAGGGAAGGATGGTGACTATAATGAATTAGGGTGATGGGGAAGGGAAGGAGGGCAATAGAAAAGATAGGAAATAAGCAAGAATTTTGTAAAGTGGGGATAGTCACCATCAGGATCCAGCAGCGATCCTGTTGCAAGCTGTCCTGATGGTCTGAGGCAAAAGCAGCAGGGGAAGAGCAGCAGCAGTGTGGCCGACCTTGGGCAGAAAGCAGGTAGCAGGAAGAAGCCGCAGGGTAAGTCCAGTAGGAAGCAGCAGGACTCAGGTAGCAGGCTGAGGAGAGTCCATCAGCATGCAGGATTCCGTAGTGAGGAATTTGATGGCAGACACCTTTCAGGGGAGAGCAAAAGCAGCATGGCTGGCCTTAGGCAGCAAGCAGGAGAAGGAAGAAGTCTCAGAGCAAGTCCAGGAGGGACAGGGGCAGGTTGTGAGGCTTCTCATGTCAGAAACCTCTTCTTCTTCTTGAGGAATCTGTTGCCAGAAAACCTAAACCTCATGGTTGTACATCCCCTTTTTATCCTTCTTCTGCCAGCGTGGCATTCCTGGATGTTTGGGTAAGAGTCATGTGTAGCACCTTCTGAGATGGCCATCTTCCTCAAGATAAGCCCACACAAAAGAATGCTTCTTGACATTAATCTGTGGCTTATCTCTCTCTCTCCTTGCCCCTGGCCTTGCCCATCTGTGTCCCTCAGACTAAGGGTTTCACAACCCTTGACCAAGACTTGCTTGGACTTGGTTCATCTGTGTCCCCAGCAAGTTTTGAGGCAATAGTGTCCTTTGGTGTCTCTTACAGGAGGGATCCTTGGATCCACTCCTCCAGAAAGGGGGAACAGGAGACCCCAAATAATTATAAACAGCAGCAATGATCTGAGTAGAAACAAATGAATTTACTAAGTATGGTATTGGAATGCAAGATAACACACTCTAATACAATATAATTAGAATTGAAGCTAATAAATATAATGAGAATGTCCAAAAGGTGGAAAAGGACTCATCATAAAGCTGAGGTGAGATGTGCAGTTGGGTCAAGCAGTGGAGAAGAGAGACAAAGGATAAAAGGGACATCAGGTGACCTTGCCAGGGATTATATCTCCATTCTGAATGCAAAGTCCTCTGGGATATGTAGTTCTTTTCCCTACAGGAGCCTGGAACTGGAGCAGTAACTCTTTAAATCCCAGTGCACTACATGATGTTATGATGTGGAATACCGATAACCAAAAATCATAAAACCATGACACTGATGTTGCCTATGAATAAATAGGATGACAATGCTGGGAGTTGAAGAATATAAAATACAGGTTGTGGAATTTTGTGTACAATATCAGGAATATTCTGGATATATTTTGGAGATCTGAAAAGCAGCATGTATTTCAGTTCTTCAACATGCATAATCTTATGTCCAGATTAATATGAATATCCTGCATGAGGGCACAGAAAAGTAAATAAAATGGAAACTCAATAGCTTTTATCTTGACATAAAATGCAAGCTTTCCTTAGAAGCCTTTAGTCTGATTGCCATCTTTCTTCATTCACAGCAGTGAGCTTTAAAGAGCTCTGCCTATGCAGTGAAATACTACTGTATAAAAAGGTTATCAAAACACAATGTTTGTTTGTTGAAATCCTTATCAACAAAATGTCAGTGTTTTTGAGAATGTAACATCTGTACTCTGAATTCTGTGTCTGAGCAAATGGTTTCTTTTAGATTTAAAAATGATAATGTCTGTTGAAATAAGTCTTTGTCTGCAAGTTTTCCCCCTAAGGATAGGGAACTCTAGCAAAATAATAATAATAAAAAAAATAGTACCACCTAACTACTGCTACATATTCTGCTTTAAGAAAATCTATCGTACAATATTCTCAAAACTCCTCAACTAAACCAACTGAGACTACTTTTTTGTCTGTTAAAATATGCATTATTTATGCTAAGAGTCAGCCTTTAGAACATGCTTTACATATTAAAAATCACAAGAACAGAAAGACCAACTTCTGACAGTAGTTGTCTCATTACAACTAAAAATAAGCAGCCAGAATGTTTTACTCTATTTCAGCTTTTTCTCTAAATTCCATTTCAACATCAAACCACAGGAAGGAGAATATATGTTAAGAACAAAAGCAACACTAGAGTGGGATTTGTGAGCCTGATAAAACAAAGGCACACAAGCAAACAAAATGCTTGTTGTTACATGAAGAGCATTTGATGAAACAAATTGAATAATTTGCAGATACCTCTTAGGTCAAGGAGAACAATGTTGCTCTGTTAGTGAAAACATACTGAAGAAAACATCTTTTGCCTAAACCAGAACATTTTCTTTGTTCTTCAACCCAATTAAACATCAGTTTACCTCCTTGTTTGCTGAGATGAATGGTCTCAACGCTTTCAGCTTGAGTTGCTCATGTAAGAAAGGTTTCTGTTTATTCTTTGGTTAGGAAGTTTTCCTAGTAATTCTTAAACAGCTGGAGGACACCTTGTTTATCCATACAGCAGAGATAACCCCTTGCAGCTCTGAAGTCTGCAGCCTCTCTAACTTCTGAGCAATTGGAATAGAAAGACGTTTGGTGTAGTTATTATTTTTCATACATTTTAATCATCCAGCTGTGAAGGGGAGGGAATGATGTTCTTGCTCTTCACAGATCAAGTATCCATGTTTTCAGTAGTCATTTGTAGGAGGTAGTTAATTGAAAATCCAAAGAAGTCCATCAGCTAAATCCATTACCAGGTAGGAAATGTAGTTGCTATTCAAAGACTAGCTATTCTACACCTATTCTTTCTTACTGTAATAAGCAAATATAAAATAATAGATGTTTGCATACAGTATGATCATTGTTTTCCTGAAGGAGTTTAATGGAATTGATAAGGCTCCTGCAAGATGAATGAGATTATATAATCTATCACTCACCTCATTTTCTAAGCAGTGCTGCAGATAAGGCATCCACTCATAAGGTCACCCTTTTGAACATTTTGAATTGGATCTGTAGTTCCTTTATCTTTTCTCTTTATGATGGGCCTTACTTTACTGGATGCACACTCATTTACTATGCAAAGAACTGATGCTGAGACTCTGGGCTGCTGTCTTGGTTAGAGAAGAGGCTTAATAATGTCTCCACCAGTTGAAAAATCTTTTCACTCTCTTTGCTTATACTTATTATAATACTTATTATGTATATATATATTATATTATACTATATTATTATATATACATATTATATTATATATATATTATTATTATACTTACTATATATTCAGAGGGAAATTTTACTAATGATTTCTGCCTCCCTCTCAGGACCCAGTCCTGACCTTTTAGTACTTTCTCTGCTTGCTCAAATGGTATCTTCAAACTCAGATTTTTTAAAGGCATGACTTCATAGATTGACATCCTTTTTCTAAAGGTTTTATGTGCTAACATCACCTTTATGCTCTTTAGGGTTCTGACCACTGTCTTCAAAACAATTCTGATCTATCTTTTCTGTCTTTCTTTATTTTTGCCAAGAAATGGAATTTTCAATCTCTTTATCTTAATGTCAGCTTTCTTTTTCTTCTCTGTTGCGGTCTGCAAAAGTCACTGGCTATGCTCGGCTCAGTAGCATTAGATTGTGTTACAAGCATCCTGACATTTTACGTAAATAATGTAAGCAATGTGGTGTCCTAGAGCATAGGATTCATTTCAGAAGCCTTTTTAAACCTTTGGTGAGAAACTGTAATTTCAATCTCTTCTCCTTACATACACTTGCTGTTCTTCTAGAAAGTGCTTTCAAACAGTTCCTTATACAGGGAGCCGTACACCTAACACACGAAGGGAAAAAGCTGCCATTCTAAACTAACGCAATTTATGCTTAATGCAATTTCTACTGAATTTATGAAGGAGGAAAGAATGTCAATACTCTGAGGTCTGTATCCTAAATTTAAATCCTGGAGCGCTAACATTGAAATAACAATCCAAAATTTGTGATCTTATTACTTTGACCTCAGATCTTAAAATGTGATGCTTGCTGAGGCTCTTATTTCAAGAAAAAAACAGAGCTGCTGCCATCTCTCCAAACCCATCCTTTTTCTGTTCATTTATTCGTTTATTTTATAGTTTGTTCATTGCTTTTGTTTATTTATAGTTTAATTTGCTGCAAGTTCATTAGTCTGTGATGCCAGAAACGTGCCAGACAGGTAAGAACCACCACTGGGATAGGCAGAAATTTTCACTTGATACGACTTTTCCTGCAGCTTACTGCAAAACTGTGCCTTTACACTTCGCAGCCTTGGTTCCATGCACAAATAAGATGTTACTGAAATTCAAGAGATCTTATTCATCGATTTTTAGAGAGTATGAATTTTTTTTTTGTCTACCACTTCGCTAGTCAATAGTCACTACTATGATGATGTAAAAACTCAACCCTTCCAAGTTCGATATCTGTAGAAATGTAAATGGAATGTTTGCAATTTGCTAAAACTTGACCAATAATGCTCTTTCTGGATGTGCAAGTGAAACATTATTAATCAGTAAGAAAATCTAGACAAAATGTTCTTTTGTCTGTCATCTTTAACTACACTTGTTAATAATAAGATCTGTGTCTGGTGAACCAGAGCAGCTTTTTAACAGGACTGCAGCTGTCCTTGTCAGGTATGTCTTTTTTTTTTTTTTTCTATGATTTCTATTTAGAAAATCAAATGTACTTTCTGCAGGTAATGCCTATGAATGCACCAGTGCACAGACTGGGGCAGCTTACAGCCCTAGGCAGTATATGTTCCACTTGAATGGCAGATGGACTTCATCCATGGTTCTGACCTATTCTTGTCTGTTTTCCGGATTGTTTTGTTAGTCAGTCATAAACTAATTTACTTTCCTGGGATACTTCAGCCTTAGGCCTGGAAGAAAAGGCCTAAGAACAACCTTCATATGTTCATCAAGGAGACTTTTACAAAACATTCAGAAAAAGTTTAAACAATGCCACATTTAACACTTCAGTCTTAAAAAAGTCATTTAGTTAAATATGGTTATGCACACAAGATATGTATCCCTCGAAGTAGAACCTCAAAGAGTATCTATTTTCTACACTCATAAAATATTGAGTATTTGTACCAGGAATTCAAAGGAACTTGATTAAATGACAGTTTGAGCTGCAAAGCTCATTTGCTGATCTAGTGTAATATTTGTTTTGATTAAACCTGGCAAGCAGCTAAATGCCACACAAGCAAATTGTAGGGCTGTGTTTCCACACCCGGGGCAGTTGATTTCAGGTGTACTGAATGCCCCTTCAAGTGAAAGAAAACTGTGTCCTACACTTTGCCACCGAAGAGACTGAGAAAAATGTGTTGGTGTTATCCACTGTAGCATACCACTTGGCTGCCTTTGACTCTAGTTTGTATTGAAATTCTAGCGTGTCTGGAATAGCAGCACTCAGCAGTGGAATGATTTCATGCCGGTGTTGACTGTCCGTTGTTAGACTCCACTCTCCACTGCACTTTCACACTGGTTATATGGGACTATTGAAGGATGAGCAACTCTTGTTGATTATTCCAGTTTATAGATGGGTAGCAGGGAGTCCCATTTGGTGCAGTATTGCCACCAGTGCGCTGCTATGGCAGCAGTCAGCACCTGTTCTGCACTCTTAGCAACCCCCACAATAGAAGGGTCCTCTGAGAGTCAGGGCAAGGTATGCAGCTGCTTAATGTTCTCCATCTCCAAGGTAGATATGCCAAAAATCAACAGTACCCCTTTGGGTCCTTGAAGTGCCCTCTCCTGAGATAATCTATATCAAAGGTACTCAGAGTCGCAATGGGATCTTTTTGCCGCTCATTACCTGCTAGCCTCATTTCAGTCTACAATACAGTTAGCTCTTGAAATCCCCTTGTGACTCCAGAAATACAGATGGGGTCTACTCCTTTATAACTGGATTGCAATAGGGTAGACTGTACACAAGCATCCACTAGAGCCTTATACTCCTGTGGTTCTGATGTGCCTGGCCATCAAATCTACACAGTCCAATAAAATAGATTGTCCCTTTCTTTCACTTGGCTGGAGACAGGGCCCCTCTATTTCTAGCTATTGTATTTGTTACTCACTTCTCATAGATGAAAACTAGAAGGCTCATTATCAAACTTAGAATAACGGTCAGGCCATCTGCTCTGTCTGGAGTACTGCCCACTGGAACGTGGAGCAGTCATTTTCCTGGAAGAATTCTCTCGTGATTGTTTTCCCTTGCAACTTTCATACCTGTGCCTGTAGTTTCAAGGTGTTTTCCATCTCACTTCATCAAATCCTCTCCATGGTCATATAGTTCCTCCTGAGCAGAGGAATGCTTACTTCTAATAACTGGGATACTAGTCTGTGCATGTGGAGAGTAGGGCAAACTCTCTTTGAATTGCTGGAACTCCACTGACAGTTTCTCCAGAGCTGAAATGCAAGCCCATAGGGAGGAAGAGAGACATTCTTCATATTGCTGGAGCTGATCACCCAATTGATCCACCATTTGCTCCTCTCCATCTTTCCAGGTCATTACTGCCGGTGATTCGGCATACAACAGTGGTGAACTGTGTACAAACTTCTGCCATGTGGATTGTGTACACTTGAGGCTATCTGGACTTTGAGATAATTGATCACTGCTTAGGTCAACAGATACACGACCTCCAGCACATCTTATTCCCTCAGATACTGAATAGCTCTTAGCATGATGGTTTACCTGTCTGGAAGACGACTAGTATTGTCCCTGTGGGAAAAATTTTCCTTCGCAGATGACAGGAGTTGCATCCAGAGAAGGAGAGAATTTTCATGTTTTGCAATTGCTTTGCCAATGTCCCCTTCCCTGTAGAGGGATGCCAGCAGCCTGGCTTCTATGCCCACTACATCCAGGCTATCAACTTCATTATCTCAGCATCGTAGCAGCCAGGTGACAGTGGGCTTGTCTGGACAATGGCTGAAATCTTTCCATATATCTTGCAGCTAACCTAAGTATAGACATCGGGAGTTTACTCATTTATAATTTCTACCTTCCTTTCTCATGATGGCTCTGATATGGAGTGGTCTTTCTCTTCTTTCCTCCTTACTAAATGAATTTACTTCCACCTCAATTTTTTCTACTTGTGGGCAGGGGTGATGGATGCAGGTACAGATTGGTTCTCTGATTCAGTCATGGGGTCTGTTGCAGGAGTTGAGTTGGCAGACATTTTATTTCCTTTGAGAGTGCTGAGCAATGTTGAATAGTGTTTGATAGGTGCAGGCCAGATCCCAGCACAGTGCAGCAAGCTGCAACTCTTTGCCAGGGTCGGGGCACACCATTTAAAATCATACTGTTAGCTTTATGGCATTCTGCACTTGTTTGAGAGTGAGTTCCAGACTCATCAGAGGTGATAATCTTGATAGATCCCTGCCCGTATTCTCCCACATACTTTGCCACCCACAGTCATTTATGAGATATGGTTTAGAAGCTTATGGTAGCCATGGTAGTGGGAGGATGTTCAGACTAAATGATCTTGTAGGTCCTTTCCAACCTTGTGATTCTATGATTCTATGACTCCATGACCCTGACTCAGGGAGAATCTCTGGGTGGTATTTTTGAACTGTTCTTTAAATACGTTTCTTCATTCTGATGTTACACAGGAGATGATATTCAAAATCTTAAAAAATTTCTTCTCTCTTTATCAATGGGTTCTTTGTTTTCACCATTTGCGCTGTTTTCTTGCTGTCTAAAACAGTATGGTGCTACTCCAAGAGCTAAAATTTTTGTATTATATTAATTCACACTGTTTGAACTATGCTTACTGAATCCCCAAGCTGGCTAGAACTCAGAGTTGTTGAACCTGCCTCAAACTGGAATGATGCAAAACCCCAGTTTACATTTTTTACCTCAGTCTTCTGTTTTCTATTGTGCTCACCTCTGAAAACAGAGCGCTTCAATAGAACTGAAAAGACAAGAGATAAGAGGAGCTCAGAATATGCATGTTCAAGTTACTACGAGTGTTATTGTTGTCTTGTTACCCTGTGGTATGACCTAAGTCATCAGTTTGACTTGTATTGTGGAGAGTGAGTTAAGACAGCTTGGTAAAGTGAAGATACTGGAAGAAAATAAAATAAAAAGATTGCTTCATAAGTGAGCATCATATTTCCCTGTGTTTGAGTAGCTGACAAGTTCACTTGGAAATTCAGCTGTGGATTACTCTGACTCAGAAAACTGTCATAAGTTTTTTGCATCAGTATTTTCTGTGGTTTCAACAGACGTGTATGAGCAGAAAATGGAAGATCTATTGTAATAATTCAAATTGACATAGGTACAATAAAAATTTTTGATATTTGCCTAGAATTATTAACATTTAGGCACTGTTTATACTATTCTTTTTTTTTATTACTTTGGGATTCAGGTAGAATTTTCACCTAGGTGAGTAACTTCAGTATTAAAGACTAAAAATATGAAAACTAAATAATGAAGAATCTATTTTAAATGGAAATTGTAATCACTGAAGTTTTAAGTACACACTTGCATTACTTTATTCCTATTTTTATAACTTTAACAGATGTTCATTTAGTCAGACACTTGCCTGTTAAAAGAAAATGATTGTTTTTTACTTCTTAATATGTCTGTTAAGATTCAGTCAAATATTTTTAATGTTGAATGTGCTAATGGAATAAACTGTGAAAATAATAGAATTCTACTGGAAAACGAACCTGATGGAATACATCTTTTAAAATTAAAAATTGGATATATATCAAGACAATATAATATTATCTCAAAATAATTAGATATTAAAAGAAAAACATGTAAGTTCAAAAGGTTAGAAATTTAATAACTGCAACCTGCAATTTGTGAAATAAAGAAGTGGTTTGATAAAAGCAGGACAAAATGAAGTTGTAAGAAAACTTTTTTGTTTCTAATTTGAGACTAGAGTTTAACCTACATTTTTGAAGCAGTCTGCCACCTTGCTGATTATTTTACACGCAGAGGTAAATTGTTACTGATAGAAATGTTTGGAAATGAAACTGATATTACAGCTAGAAACTAGGTTGTAGATCTTCAGATTTATACTGCTGAGGTAATAGTGAAGTCTGCCTAGCATATATGAGTGTTGGTTTCAGCTTTTCCACATCAGTGCCACAACTCTTATTTTATGTTTACTTAGCATTTACTTGTTCTTTCATCCCTTTGATCTAAAGCTGTGAAAAGCAGTGATAATTTTGAATAAATAAATTAGTTGTTTTCTTTCAAAAAGAACAAGATTAATGAACATGCTACTTTAAAGGTCTGAGTGGAGATGATTTTCAATCATTTATTTTGAAAATACAAATGCTGTATCCTTGTAGAGGGTTCATAAAACTTTGCTGTGGCTCAGTGTTAAAATAGCAGCTAATTTCTATTTCATGATATTATTTTCTGATATAACCAGTTCTGAATTTTTTACTCTTCAACATTTGTCTTTTGATCAAAAGCAATGATAAGTCCAACTTCTTAATGATTAGAGATTGATAAAATTTTGAAATCCTGCCTTTTTAAATTTGAAATAGATCGGTTGATAACAGTAGCTTATAGAAAAGAAAACGGGTTAGTCTTTTACAGATGTACAGAATGACCATTGACATAAGTTAAATAATTTCTTTTCTGGGCTGGCGTCATAAATTCAGTTTAATAAATGGAACTACCAATTCCATTCAAATGCTTTTGTTATCCTTGCATGTTACTTCTTCATTCTGAAAATAATTTACTGTTCTTTATAATTAAGCAGTGAAAAACTCTGATGCGTTTTTTTCTTTCTTTTTTTCTTTCTTTCGTCCCACAGAACTGGTGCAGTTCTTTAATAAGGTGCCATGGCCAAGATAACATGCCTGTCTCTCTGACTTGAGAAAATGAGGTCGTACACAGGTGTGGGGATGTGTGGTCTTGGTATCTCTGCACATAGAACTCTGTGTTGAGTAGACAAAACTACAGAAGCCTTTTCAACTTGCTGGCTGAGAAATTAGACCCAAAACAAAGCCTCCTAATCAAACTGGCACCAGGAACATATTAACATTCCAAGTGCTTGTGTACCCAAGCGAAAATGTATATTCTCTTCTTTTTCAGGGAATAATTTACATCTAATGAGAGCAGGTTTCCTGAAAGTGAATTGTAAGGGAGGTGCCATAGTGAACCTCCCTTACATAGTGAACATAAGAAATTCATCACACTGAGCGATGTGAAAAAATGGAGAGAACTGGAAAAATGTCAATTGGTGAATGCCAATCCTTCTTCCCAATATCTTTATACAAAATTGACTTCACATCCGAAGTCACTTGGTAACTGTAGACTATGCTGAAATAAAAATAAAATGTTTGAAGTAAGAATCCTTATTAACTTCATGCACCAAATGAATACTAGGCTCCTGTTGTTGATTCCAGTACTTAATAGACCCTAAATGAGGGGTGACATTTTAGAAAAGAAAAATTGCATGATCTTTGCTCTGATCTTAAGTGCTACAGGATATAAAAGCTCTCTGCCTGCAAGAAGTGAGGCAGAAGTGAAATAGCCTTTATTGTTGACTAGATACTCACTAATGGAAGTATTCTTTATTTAAACACATAGCCTCTATCATTTATTTACTATGTGAAAGACTATTATCTGCAAAAGCAAAAAACAAACAAACAAACCCACACAAAAACATTTCCCTATGACTAGAATTTATTCACTGAACTATGAGATCAAGAAATATCTCCAATAAAACCATTTTTTTCCTCTTACATTGAAGTTTCCCTTTAACGAAGTCTGTATTTTAAATCCCCTCTTCCCCAAGACCCATTTACAGAGTAAATTAGCTCCAGCTGATTTTGACTGCTTCAGATACAGAAGGCAGCTTGTTAAGTGAGCTCTTTACCTATACACTACATTTCAGCTCATCCTTAAGTGAGTCAGCAAAAGCTATTTAGGCTTTTCCCTGCAGGATTGACTCCTACAAATGTTGTCATTGTTTCAGTTGCTTGTGTTTTCAACTCCAGCAGCCAGGGGCTAATGGTAGCAATTCGCAATAGAGCAGTTGGAAAGTCTCATTAGGAAGTAACAGAAAGAATCAAAATCAAATCATGAATTCTACCCATCTTTTTAATGACTTTTTCTTACTGTAAGTTACCGATATCAAAGATCACCTATTAAATATTGCTGAAATTTTTCAAATTCCAGCTTCTTATATTCTTACTTCTCTGTGCTGATAGTCACATTCCTTGTTCTCAAAGCTTGCGTTCTGCCCTGACTCTGTTCTTTCCTCCTTTCATCCTTTTAATCCATCCATTTAATGCATGCCAAACCACATTCCCATGTTTGCAGAACATAGGACCATCATTTTTCTTCATTTCTTTCTCACTTTCTCATGATTTTCATGTTCTTCCACTGACCCTTACATTTCTCAAAAAATCCTTCTTTGAGATATTGTTATATTCCTGTTATGCCTCAAGCAATTTCCTACTAACTACTCCACAAATAGCATTCTCTCCCTAAATTTTCCAAAATTTCTCTTATTTCAATACTTGCCACCAGTGATCTGCAGTAGTTGCTGGCATTTTGTAGTACTGAGTATGTGCTTAGGTTCATGTTCATCTTGCCTATCATTATAGTTACAAATGAAGAGACTTGGTCTATGGTTAGTCTGATGTGAGAGAAAAAGGGATCTAAATCACCGGGTGAAGCTGTATATTTCATTTGAGTACCAATACAAATAAAGTGATTAGCCACCTTGTTTAGGTGCCTGAAAAATGAGATGGAATTAGTCTGGGTTTTGCCTTTACATTTGACTGTATGGTAAATAATTGCATTATTCCACTGAACTAATTAATTTATTCTGCTAAAGTGGTCTCAATACAGTTCTGTCTGAACCTTGCTGTAATGAAAAAGGAAGCACAGTCTTTTTGTAGACATGATTAAAAGTAGATTTGCAGTATTTATAATATTATAAAGCTGGTAGTTTGGAGGAGGCATTTACCAATTTTTCAAAGTAACAATTGAATTTAGTTTCCTAAAGTGAAGTAAATGCTATCTGAATTATCCATATGTCATGCTTGATTTTTTTTTTTTTTCCCATTAAAATTAGTGTAGAAATTTAGCTTACAGACATTCTAAATGTCACCTGGAAACAACAGTGCAGTGAGTGAGACAGAGGCAGAAAGGGCAGGCTAAGAATTTGGAAAAGGTAGCTGGAGGGGGAAGTTCTCTCAAAAAAAGAAAATATCTGAATAAATTATTTTAAAAGTTTTCTTTCAATTTTTAAACTCTTTCCTCTTTTCAAATGAAATTTTATTATTTCTACTAAATAAGTATAGTAGCTCTGAAAGTAGCACACTGCCAGATATCAGCATTCTTTTCTGCTGCAAATATTTTTGATATGATTAGGCAACTTTTCTTAGAGATGTCTGAGGAAATGACTAATGATTAAAGAGAACGATAGAAAAGAGAGGAGAAAGTAAGATCATATTTGTGCATAAGATAAATTACTGATTGCAACCTTCTATGAGTTCTGAGTTCTGTTCTGTGCTTCTAACCAGCTTTTTCTTCTCCGCTTCATATTTTCTGACTTTGATGCTTGCAAGGGAATACCCTGAAAAAGGAAAATGATTTTCATCAATACCTCACAAGGACTCCCAGTATCAACATTCAGCTTGAACTGGCTTGAAGAAGCCGCAGGCATCAACAGGTTTTGCACGACTTACGCTCTCCAGCTCTGTTGTGCCCATAAACTATTCAGGGGACTGAGTTATCTTTTAAGTTTTGGTATTTCATTTTTGCAACAAGAAACATATTAATCTAATTTAGGTCTTATTTAGCTAGTGTCATTTGGGAGAGAAAAATCAGAAAAACTGACATCTATGGAGAACCTGTTCTTCTGCATTTCAGGTACATTCAAATGCTGTACATCCTTTAAATGTTATAGTATAAAATGCTGTCATGTCATTTGCATTGGAGATCTGAGACAGTGCTGGCCTTGAAATTTATTTGCACAGATTGATCAAAAGTGAATGTCAGAAAACGATGTGTCTGTCATAGCTAGAAATATCTTACAAAGGCTTTTTAAACCTTTTGGGTTAATGAGAACTTAAGATTTCTCTCAATTTTCAACCTGTTACATGGATCTTTTTGATATCATGGTTGGATTGCTGCATGCACTTGATTGTGTGCTGCCAAAAATGTTCATCCATCGCCCGCAGCTAGAGCAAATTTCTGCAAAACCTAAATATCCCTTTATTTATTTCTGATTAATAGAATATAATTAGCTTGGCAAAATCTAATCTGACCAAGATTTTCTTCAAGCAAAGCAAGTGATAGTTTTGGCAGTGCAAATGGCATAGCTCTATTTTCACTTTTATTTACATCAATAGGAAACAATTACTTCAAATTACTTCAATTATATGCAATATATTCTTGAAGGAGTATTTACAATGAAAGGATTATTTAGAAAATATAACAAGTATCATAACATGATGCATGTTTGAATAGTAGTATTTTTTAGTGTTTGGTACTTTCTAGTACAGACCTTTGTGCATAGATTTCTTGTAGATCCTATTCTTATTTCACCTCTGTGAGCAAACCAAATTTTAGTTATTTCCATGTTAAACTGAGACAAAGTTCAGTTATTTACCACTTGCATTTGCATTTGATATACATATTTTTTTAAAATGTAAATCAATAAAAGTTTCTTATCCCCAAATTTGGATTCAAGCTGAAAATCTATGAGATTTTGATTGATTCATTGCAGATGAAATTTGACACTCTGGACTAAGTTCAGAAAAGTTTTAGATGAAAATGTGAGCCATATGGCCAAAAAACTGATACAACTTAAATATATTAACAGACATGTGATACAAAGAGTTTAAACTCAAAAAAAGAATCTGTAAGTGAGTGCAAAATTTAATGTTGGTAATCAAATTATATATATATATATATGTAAATATATATGTATAATTCTCTTAACCTCCTATTCCATCAGAACCATTTTGTACATTTTATATCTTGACCTTGATCTTCATAGAATCAAACTGAGTGAGTTAAACTCATCATTTGCTAGGAGACAAATATTAGGGAGACTCTATGTTTGAAACAGATCAGAGAGAGACCTTGTGCTAAATTTAGTAGGGCTAAGGTTAAATGGTATTGATCAAACATTATGGCTTGAGAGAGTGATTCTGGAGAGGTTTCATATAATTAGTATTATATAAGCTCATTGGAAAGAAGTGTTAACAATGAAGGTATTAGAAGTAATACTGACAGCCTTTGCAAATGCTATACAGATCTTTGATTTGCCTTTGCATGACTTTGCCTGTCTCTCCAAAAAGGTTTTCTGATGCTGAGAATATTACGGCATTCATGTCTATTGTGAAATTGTTCTCAAAAATTGCTTAAAAATAATCCTTCTCTGTAATGCAAAATCTCCACATGGTATTATAGAAATAATCAATAACAACAAGACAAATATGTAAGCTCAGTTGTGGTTATGAAAGGAAAATTGTAGGAAAAAAAGACTAAAAAAGATGACAAATTAGAGTGTAAAAATTTCTGTGTGGTATTTCTGTTAAACTGTTCTATTTGAGGAACATAAAACATGACTAAATACATCAGCAGGTGTGGTGTAGGTGTAGTGTAATTATACAGTGACATTTTTGCTGAAGCCTTTAAAGTGTTATTATGTGCTGGCTACTGATCTAGATGTAGACCAGATTAGATATCACTGAAGAATCTGTTATTAACTGAAAATTTTCCATTAAATTGTAATACTTAGGAGGAATGGAGTTATTCTGGTGAAAATTCAGACAAATTATTTTAATTCAAAAGAGAGTACCACATCTGGTTTAAGATTTTTTGTTTTTATGATAATGTTGTTCATTTTCAATAAAAATATCTCAAAACTTAATTCTGATTGTGTTTTATTTATGTTTACTAATGTATAATAATTATACATATACAAATATACATTATAAATAATATTATTTGCACAATAACAATACTTGGTAGAGCAAATTCTCAGCTACAAAACACAACTTTTCAACATAGCTACCACTGTTAGATATGCATTTTCATGAGCAATGAACAAGAGCCTGTATTCGACACTATGAAAGACTGCATAGCCACCTGGAATATGACTTTTCTTTCATGTCACTGTGCTGTTGCCACTAAAAGGTACCACCCACCACCTCACTGTGCTCATATCCACTGTCTGGTGGTCTGCATAAATGTTCAGCAGTCATCAGTGAATATCAGTGGATGCCATTTTTTTCTGCATGGAGGAATTCAGTTCCACGCCTTTGCTTCATACGCACTTCTATGTCAGACTGCTGTCATCTGTAACATGGCAACAAAATGGAACAGATTAATGGTAGGAAAGTTCAGCTTCTACTGCCATACCACAGACATCCACCTCTTACTTGTGAGTCTACATCATTAATTAGGAGGCATTACTTTTGGAGGAGCCCTCATAATATGCCATCAACTTCTTTCAAGCAGTGATTTTTTCAAGTTAAAACTAATTTGCTAAGTTCAGTTCCTAACTATTTTCTTGCAGATAAACATTGCTATGATGGAATGTGCCTAAACATTTTCATAGTTATCACAAAGGACTGTAAAATAGTATTACAATATCTTTAACTGTCAGCAACAGTTGGTAGACTTCAATCTCCTGTCACATGTTATGTGAAAATATTGAATAACTCAGTAAAGGAGTGGAATATTTTTTATTTACTCCAAAGGAAGGATGAATAAAATGCAATTTCAAAAATAATGCTGAGAAGCAAAGGCATGTAAAAAATTTTCCATCCACATTTGAATATTTTCAAATAATCAGAAAAAGGTGTACAGTCTTCCAAAGGCACAATATATGTAAGTTCCAACATTCCAAAAATACAAAAGAACAGTTTTCTTTTTCACTCACAGTAACGACTTGTGGTGTTTCTTTCTCTCTCTTCTGAGTCACTAAATAAAAAGGAAAGTGATAGCTGGAAGAATTTAAAAAAGTCTTCAAAATACCCCTGATGAAAAACAAACTTTTACCAGAAAGTCTTTATCTGTCCGTAGACACTACAGCTCTTGACCATAGGTACTTTATCATAGAAATCATCTTTGAGATATTGATTGAAAGATAACTTTAAGCAAATGATCACAGATTGTTGGCAGCGGTAATTACGCAGGATAACTTATCATGGGTGTATCATGGGTGATATAATCCATATAATCAAATATTCTTTAAAATAAAGACTGATACGATCAAATATTAATTTAATGAATAAGGATTTCTCTGTATTCATTTAATTTTCTATTTTCAGTTATTAATGTGATCAAGAACCAAAGAAATAGTTCTTGTACGCCGTGCTATACTTGAATAGCTTATTTCAGGAAACCTTCCAAGTGGGTATTTTTTTCTCATGAGTTAAAGTAAAACTTAACTCTTGACTAAGAAAGAATGTTATTTCTCAGGAATATTTCCAGAAATATTTGGGAACAATACTTGACCCTGTAATAGTAAAGCACATTTGGAAAAAGTAAATTTCTCCTTTTCTTTAACATGGAATGAAAGAAAGCACATTAAGGTGACAACTGCAGGACCAGCTTTGTCAACTGACAAGAGATTAATGTTTCCTTTGTGTAAGTAATTGTTCCCTTGGTGGATCTTAAGACCTTTCTAACTTTCTAAAGTTAATTCTGCTGCTACTCTGATGTGATGCAGGCCTAATTCAACAGCAAGCATGAATACTGGTTGCAATAACAGCGCAGAGCAAGACCATAAAAAGTTTCTAAGATACTAAGCATTATTAGTGGTATAATGCAGTGGGCTATTATGCCTAAAGCTACTGGTAACTGAGTTTAGAGATAAAGTGGTCATGTGCATTTCTATAGGTGAAAAGACATGGGTTACTCTCCTGCAGTGAATCAATATGGATTTTTAGCCTAGCTTAATACAGTACGCTCTTTTTTTTCCTTTGGTGAAGGGGTCAATCTGGAAATTCGCTCACTTGAGTTACAAGTGGCAGCTGTCATGTAATACTGATAACTACCTGAATGCCAGCAGGGATGTGAATAGAGTAGGTAATGCAGAGTTGCATTCCCTGTAAAAAATAGAGGAAGAAGAGCAGGAGAAAAAGTACAGTGAGGAGAGAAGAAGGGAAACGTGAAAGGGATTGTATCACAGAAACTATGCTTTTGTTGAGTCTTTGCTAACTATTTGGCAGTTTTGTTTAGCAATACATAGATGAGTTCTGGTACATGAGATAATTCAACCGTGAAATGGCAGTAGAACAGAGATGGGAAAATATCTGTTTGTCTAAGAACTCTTATAAAATCTTTTTCTGCATTAGCAACATTTTTTAGAAACTTTTCAGGTCCCAGCAATGATACAAGGAATCATGTGAAATGAAATGAATATTGTGCATTGGCTTTATCACAGAATAACAGGAGGTCTGCAAAGCAGCCGGCCATGTGAATGAAATGATGTTCCAGAAGCAGTCTGATCTGGGTCAAGACCATGTTATTGGAGTGTGATTGCCAATACCTTAATATTATGATCATGTGATAAAAAAAGAATGGAAGGAAAACAAAAAATGTGGCTGTGAGTTGGTATTCCTATAGTACCCTCTTCGTACTCTGAAAATAAACAGAAATAAAGCATACAAACAGATTTGTTTCAAATAATGGCTCGTCTCTGTCAGGCACGGGATCTGTTACTGAGTTAAACAGCACAAGAAACTGGGTTGATGAAAAGTATGGAGCAGGGAGGGATTAGAAGAGAATTCAGTGCAGCCAGATGGTCAAAGATCAGCCTTCTGAAGTGAGTGATCTGGTATACTATAGCAAAAGGGCTAATACAGGCTAGGCCTATACTTATTAGAAAACAGCACCAACATAAAAGTGTGCACATGCTTATTCTGCTGTCATCCTTGTTATCCTGTTCTCTGGCACATATTTTCCTGTGCCAAATTGCAGCAGCCTAGAAAACACTCAACTATGGTTTGTACTACTACACATAAGATATTATTTCCAGTAGTTCCTTTCTCTGCTTAGATTGATCCCTCCTGATTTGGAAGAAGACTATTGAGGTGTGAGAACATGAGCCATTCAGGGCCAAGGGGTCACGAGGTTATATATTAGACTCTCAAATCCTGCTCTTTGTCACAGTCCTAAACTGAGCTGTGAGATTTTGATACATTCACAGCCACGAAACAGATGAGAGACTGGTACCCACACATAAGACATAATTTATATAGTAATTTTTTGTAAGATTTATAAACAATCGCCTACTGTTCAGTGACTGTGCTTTCCTTTATCCTTTGTCAGTCAGTAAATGGAAAGAAGACCACTAGGGAATTAATTTCCTTACCTGTTATGTTTTAGACCTCCCTTGCACACACAAGACTTGGGCTTGTGAAAAGTAATTGAAAGACAAAGAAAGAAATGTCATATATATAGCAATGATCCTGAATAAAAATGCCAAGTTCTAACACTTTTAAATGCTTCAGATTCTGAAAAACTGTATTCTTTTCAGAAAATATTTCTACACTAGATTCTCTTATTCTTTGGAATGTCTCTGTAAAGAACACTGTAAACTGAGCACAGATATTATATCATTCATTTTTATTGAAAGGTTGACACATTATTTCAAAAGGCTTCTTGTCTAGCAGTTAATTATTTGATTTAATAATATATAAATAAATAAACACATCCTCTTTTCCAGTAGACATTTCTCCTGCTCGCTTTTGCAAAGTTTATAGTAAGTGTGTACTGTTTTAAAAACGGATGGTTCAAATCTAGCACAAACCCAAGTGGCACTAACAAGCAAATTGTTTCAATTTCTGAAACCTATTGTAGTAATTGCTACTGACTCCAGAGACATTCCCTAGGCAAGAGCAGTAATGATAATTTGGTAACTTTCTTTTAAATAGACTTCGTTTACAAGAGTTAGCAGATATTTCTGCCTTTAGGGCTGAGGAGAGTTTTATGGACTGAAGTAATAGCTTCTCACTTTTAATTTTTCAAAAGAGGTTTGCTTTAGTAGTGAGCAAACAGCCCCATGTTTTTCCAGATGTTATTTTTAATCATTAAAATTAATGTGTTTTCAATCCTGCTTCTTTATGAGGTTCCTAAAAATATGTCTGGTAAAATCCTTGTTGAAATTTCCAGACAGAATATTATTTAAGTTTCATATTAAAAAATCAGCAGGGACAGATTTCTTTCTCTCTGTTGTACTGTGCTTGTTCCTGTCCCAGTTGCTGCTGATGATAGTGTGTTATTACTTGCTATCCAGACTGGAGCATCAAAAGTCTTATTTGTGGAACAAAACCAAGTTGTAAAAAAACCTATATTGAGCAAAAGACAATATCTGTATTAAGCAATCCATAAATGTATGCTAGTACCAGGAGCAGTTAATCGATACTTTTATGCTCCTTTTCTGTTCTAAGAGGTCTCAAGTACCTTTGACAGACAGGATACCATAAGGACCCTAGGGAACAATACATTATATGTGCCTGTACTTTTAGGAAACTGACTACGTATCTTTCCCTTCCACAGATATCTTCAGAGATACAACAGATGAATAACTTGTGGCAGTCAATTACCAAACCATGCTTCAGTGTCCCGTGTTTATTTGAAACCAGATGAAAGTAAATGCTGCAGTTGTTTTTGCTGAGTGCTAAGTTAATTTTTTTTTTCCAGAACCTAAGTGCTAATAAAGCAAATGAGATCTTTTTTTTTTTTTTTTTTTTTTTCTGTAAATAGAGCAAATTAATATGGAGAAGTAGAACTAAAGAAAAATTAGAACAGTAATATGAAATCTAATAATGTTATCTCCTTCATCAAAACTAACAAGTATAGCACGACTTTTGATACCATTTTGTAAGAACCAAGCCATGTTTTGACTGTCTACAGTGCAAGAATTTTTAATAAGAAGAGTGCAGTGAGAATTCCAAGCAAGCAATTAAAAGAGGAGAACTGTGGGTGGCTCACAAATGGGTGAAATGTTTAAATTAGCAGACTGGTTTAATCGCATAATTTTACTTGGTCATTTCTTCTTTTCTCATGATTTATATAAAGCAGACACCACTTTCCAGCCTGTTGTGGTTACTTGTTCTCTATATTTAAATAAATAAACCCCATGACATCCTGGCTCAGTATATACTCTGCAGGAATATTTTGAACATCCTAGTGTTTTCTGCTGGCAGAACTGATTATTTCTTCAAATTGCAGTAAGCGTAGCAAGAATGCCTATCTCCTGCAGGCCTTTATGTAAAGTAAGTACTGGAAAATAATTATTTCAAGGGAAGTGCATACAAAATGTCATTTCATTTCTTCATATTTGAACTTTAGCATTTTTGTTTGTTTGTTTTGATTTGTCAGATTCTTGTTAATTTGATATAATAGAATTAGAATCATTGAGGCTTAAAAAGAGACCTTCAAGGCTATCAAGTACAACTATCAATCTGACTTATCAGGACCTATCATTGAATCATTTCTCTTACCACTACGTACATGTCTCTTAAATACCCTAAGGCATGGGGATTGCACTATTTCCTGGACAGCCCATTTTAATGGCTGACCACCCTCTCTGTGAAGAAATTCTTCCTAATATGTGATCTAAACCTTTCCTGTCATAACTTGAAACTCTTTCCTCCCATCTGATCACTTATGACTTGAGCAAAGAGATCGACACTCTCCTTGTGCAACATCCTTTCTTCAGATAGTTATAGATAACAGTGAGCTCTCCCCTCAGCCTTCACTTTTGCAATCTAAATAACCACAATACCCTCAGACCCATATAAGCTTTGTTTTCTAGCTCCTTCACCAGATTTTTTTTTGCTCTTATTAGCACATGCTTGTGTACATCATTTAGTATATCAAGGGAGAACAGACTGGAATGAAAATTGAAGATGTTATTAACACTATTTCTCAACAGAGCTTGCTCCTCATGTTAACACTGAACTTAGAGATAATAGAGGTAACTTTGATATTTTTAATCACATAACAGTTAGCATTTTCAGAACAATTTTGAAAGACTTAGACACTTCCTGTTAAATATTCTAATTCTAGACGGCACCTTTTTAAAAACTGTCTCATTTTTTTTTTCCTATAAAGTGCGAAAAATGCAAAAAAGAGAAATGCAATGTTTTTTGAAACATAGATCACATAGGAATTTATGCTACCATAAAATTATTAAAAGCAAGAATACTGCTCAAACCCTTTCTTTACTGCTTATCTTTTTCTTTTTTTCTTTTTTTTTTTTTTTTTTTTTTTTTAATGTACTCTCACTCACTCTCCCCTTTGTTCTTGAATAAGATATTTAAATGATAGCCTTTTAGCTACAGTGGCTCCAGTCAACTTCCTAGTAACTGGTATGACATGTATGGGACAATATCACTGGAATAACTCATTTTTTATCCAATTGCTCTTCCTGTTGAGCAGAAATCCTGAAATGGACTGTTTGTGTTGCAGTTAAAATTATTCTTGGTAAAAACAGCAGTGTTCAAATTTAGCACAGTGGGATTAACAGCATCGTGTTTTCAGAAAAGGTTAGATATACTACTATAAAAATTTGTGGCTCTATTTAACAATTGAAAGAAAGACTCTGACTTGAAACTGAATTCTGGAAACAAGAATGTCTGTGTTATAAAATATAGGACGAGATTTCTGATGTTGACAGCAGTATGATGTGTGTATAAGCTATTTATTTTCTCTCAGGTTTCCTTTCATTTTTTATACATGTGTAGGTCTACAAAAGGGGCACCAATGTATCTTCTTATAGATCACTTATAGATTGGGACTATTCAGCACTCATTTATGACAGGGAAATCATGTCTGACCAACCTGATAGATTTCTGTAGTGAAATGACTGGTTTGGTGGATGAGAGGAAAGCAGTGAGTATTGTTTGTCTTAAATTTAGTGAGGTTTTGACATTGTCTTCAATAACTCTTTCACTGACAAGCTGATGAAACATGGTCTGGGAAAATGAAGAGAGAGGTAATGAAAAGTAGTTGAACTTCCAGACTCAAACTGTTATGATCAGTGAGTGGTACAAAGCCCAACTGGAGATCAGCTGACAGTAGTATACCCTAGAGGTCAGTACTAGGGCTGATACTGATTGACAACTGCATTAATGACCACAGTGATTTTGTGATTCTATAATCTTTGCTATTCTTGAGAACCTGTAAATGGAAAAATTGTTATCTAAATTAAGAATGTGTTTTGGGAGTCTTCTTTCAATATTGGAAACCTAACTGTTTATTAGATAAGTAAGTGCTTTCAATCTAAGACAATGTAATAATTGAAAAAATAATATTATTACTAATTATATCCAAATTGTCTACTATAATGCTATCCTTAATTTCAGAATTAAGCAGCCACAAGATGGAAAAATGTGATTATTAGTGCAATTGAAAAGTTTGCAACTTTATAACTTCGTGGAACAAATATATTATTCTATGATCTATAACTACAAGTTTGTGTTCTAACAGCGTGTTTTACCAAGGTGAGTAAAAGAGAATATTTTCATTTGTTCTGTAATGTTCAATTTTTTCACCATACTATTTCAGAATAATCTTTTGCTCTGTCTTTGTATATTGCTGTTCTCTCAAGAAACTAAGGAGGAGAATACGGTAGCCAAGAAAAAATATTGAGATTAGAATCAGCTTCAGCTTTAAAAGCAAAAATTTAGACATTTACTTGTGCAGTAGGTGCATATATTGTTTTACTATACTCAATTCCAAACATGTTCGTATTGCTCATGGACCCTACAATTACTGAACCTTTTGGTTAATCGTTTGTGTCTGTTCCCTAGATTTTATTGAATATTTTCACTTGGATGTCCATTGCCTATAATGGGAACTTAGACATCAAGCTCACCTAGAAATAAATACTGTATATATATTAACCTTGAGCTGAATCCTAACTATGGAGATAATGTCCCAGAAGCTGTAGATATAAAACCCTTGAATCATAAAAAAAGGGAAGGGAAGGGAAGGGAAGGGAAGGGAAGGGAAGGGAAGGGAAGGGAAGGGAAGGGGAAGGGAAGGGAGGAAATCAGGATTCCTCTGTTGTGATCTGTACTCACTAAGCCAGAATTACTAATAAAGTTATTTGCTTCATACTTAATAATCCTGTCATGACAGTATTGTACACAGATGCTGAGAAGAAAGTCGTGCTAAAGTTCATGGAAATGAATATTAATTGTTTCTGTTTGATTCTTCTCCAGGAAGATTTGCATGTTTTATCCCCAGTATTTTTCTCTCAGTACAGAAAGAAGTTGTAAGGGAAATTATTTAGCACAGATTCCTAAAATAAATAAAAAAAAAAAAAAAAAAGAGCAAAATTGTCTGATTAAAACCTTCTGTTGCTCATTTGGGCTTGCATAATGTGGGTGGCAGCACTTGGGGGCTGGTTTGTTGCTGCCTTGAAAAAGATCTGCCTTTTACAAATGAGAACACTGTTACGTGACAACATATGGAAAGATTCAAATGAAGACTTAGTCCTTATAATTTTATTAAAATTATACATGAGATCAGCAGAAGTCATGTTCACTTGCTGGGCTGACCATTTTTATTTCATCTCAGAGAGAAATTTCAATTCCTTGCCCTCTCCTAGGCCTTTGCATTGGTAAAGGCAATATGTATTAATAAATCTGTGGTGAAAATGTCATTTATTTATTTTTGAGTAGTGAAGGCTAATCCTCAGTGTTCTGCTGTAATAAATCACAGTTTGTCCTAACAGCACACAAAGACAATGGAGAGACTGGATTAGTTACATAGATATTGTCCAATTTTAAGGTTTGTTAAGCATCCTGAATGTGGTAAAACAACTTTGGATCAGTGTCTGCTTTTCCTCTCTCTTTTACCCTAATTTATTGGTGAAGGTATTCAGTAGGGCTAGCAAAGCCTGAGTAGGAATCCTCACAATTCTGTTATGCCTCAAACTATTTTTTCTCCTCTGTGTCTTGGGAAGATCAAAATGCCTCTGGAGATCACCTGTGGCCTTTTGTTTGTGACAGCATTGCAGCTCTAAACTTATGAAGACATTTTAGATACTGAGACTTGGACAAGTTTTCTAGTTTGAGGCAAGGCTTTTAATGGGCAATTTGCCTTCACTTCTACTTGCAACAACACAATGAAATTTCTTTACATTCATCTTCCTTATACTGAGAGCTCAAAGCATTAGTTAATATGATTAAAAGCAAATCTTCATTAACAAAAAGACCCCAGGGAACCAGGGGAAGTACAGCAGGTAGAGGAACCCCAAGAAGATTGCTAATGGAGAACCCTGACTGGTGTTCCCATTGCTGTCAATGGGGAATGATCTAATTCTTGTCATGGTGAGAAGTCCACTGAAGCAAGCCTAAGACACTCCTTCCCCATATGCATACTGAAAGGGGCTGTGTACAGGCTGTAGGCACCTATCATGGGATGCAGGGGAAACAGAATTTCGGGAATATTTAACACCCATCATAGGATGTTTAGTGAAAGGATCAAAGGCAAAGAAAGGAAGGTGTCAGGATGTTCCTGAGAGAGACAAGCTTGGGAAAAGTAAGGGCAAAAGACAAAAGGGGGGATATAAACAGGCTTGAATATAAACTAAGACTGATCTGTACAAGTCTGGATGAACTTTGTGCCTGATCACTGGAAGCTCCACAATATTTTCAGTAAATCCCAACTATCTCTTTTGTGGGTATATATGAATGCCAGGGAAATACAGGCATGACTAGTTGATGCTAGCTCTGTTTACTATCAGCTGGAGTGGAACCAGAGCCTCAGAGCCCTGAGGGCATCAGGTGCCAGGTAGTCATGAAGACATGGTACTGATGGAATGTCAAACATTGGCTTCTGGAGAGACAATTAGTTTGTATATATCCCACTGATAGATTCTGATCCTGCTCAGTCGAAGGGGAAGAACAGGGTTGGCCTATCCGCATTGTTCATATTTGTGTGGATTTGCTTTTGTTCAGGTGAATGCCACTGTTTCTTGTCTGTACTGATCTGTGTGGCAGGCCATTTATTTAAAGTGTGTATGTGGAGGTGTACATGTGCTGTTTTGGCCTCAGTTTTGGGCTGGGGACATAGAACTGCAACAGTCCTGCAGACCATTTTGCTCAGCAATATCTAACACAGAAACCCTAACAAATCTGTGTGTGTCAGCAGATTCAGATCTGATTGTAATCTAAATACAAAGTAAAAAAAGAAAAAACAGTCACATAATTCCCTTGGAATGTAGTTTAAGCAAAGGTATTTGTAACTCAACTATTTCAGTTTCATATCTAGACCCTACTCTGGTGATTAAGTGAAGCAGGAATAATCCCATGATAACATGTTGTTTTGTTTTTTTGTTTTTTTTTTTTAAGTTGCACATGACTTCTCATAAGCCAACAGTTGTTACATATCTGCTCAAAGTCTAGCAATTTCTTTTATAAAGTGTAAATAATGTTTGAAACATTCTTAGCTTTTTCTTGTTCCTGTTGTGTTGAGCTCATGGAATCTGGGGGTCATGTTACCAATATGTTTTTAAGCTGTGTGCAATTACCCTTAACCCCATAAAATACTGCACAGCAGGAGAGTATTTATGATCTGTCACAATGAAAGCCACTGTCTTATGCAGCCCAACAGGAGTCCAAGTATAATGCAGTGGTTACGAAGAATATGAAGGTACAATGTAGGGATAACATATTTAAACATCACATTACTGTGCCTTTGAAAATAGCTTTTTTCATCCCCTTTTTTCCACTCTCAAGTTAAGCTGCATGTGTCCTCGGTGGGTTGCTGAAGTAGAAATTTTGTTTACTACCTATTATTTTCTTAGCAAAATTATCATCCTGGATCACATTATTTTGAGGGATTATTAACCTTAACTACTGAGATCCAAGGGCACTTTACAGGTTATTGCTCACTTAGTCCTCATGATGTCAGATAATTTGTTTTGAAGATTTTTTTCTTTTAAGAACAACCTATCACGTAGTTCTACATTAACTTCAAATTAAGTCTTCATGCAGCTGAAGTTGTTGAGGTTGTATATAATGAAATGGATATATATTCACATCATGTGAAAATAAGAGTGCCATTAAAGTGATGCAGCACATAAGAAAATGTTACTTTGTTTGATAGCAAAGCCCTTTCACAATATGGCAAACAAATGTCAGTATGATAAATGCAGAATTTTAGTGTCATTTGATGACTTTTTGAAAACACCACGTCACTTTTTCCCCACAATATCACTTTCATTGCTCCAATTAGAAATGTGAACAGTATTAAAAGTGAAAATTATAAAAATAAAGTGGAATATACTCTCAATTTCTTTTCCCTCATGTTGATTTTATTCTGCTGATCCTTTCTCTTTCTCTCTGTTCACAGTCTTGCCAATTTTCGAAAGTGATTTTTTGGCTCTTCTTTTTTTAGTGCTTCGTATGAAACACCTTTCATGATGGTTTTCATAGGATCATTGAATAGCTTGGGTTGGAAAGGACCTCAAAGATCATCAGGCTTCAACACCCCTGCTGCAAGCAGAAGTGACCAACCTCCATGTTTAATACTATACCAGGCTGTTCAGGGCCCATCCAACCCTTGTTTTATTGACCACTTTTTTTTTCTTTTTTTTTTCCATGGGATGATAATTAACATTCATCCTTTTAAGCCTATCATTTTAAAATTGTTAACTCCGAATTATATAATATTCTTAGAGGATCAGGGTCTGTAATTATTTTCACATCAGTTCTACAAACTTTTTGTAATGAGTACTTCTTTATGCATTTGTCTGGAATCCATCATACCTATGATTAATATCATGACTTTAGCATCAGAACGTATCATATAACTGATAGTTTGCCCAAGCTGTCAATGATTTACAGACAAACAAGTAAATACTCAAAAATGCTAAGCACTCTCTTTAATTTACAAGGGGATAGAATATCTGTTAATGATTTTGTCTCAGCTGACTAACAACTTAGATCAATGTCAGCTGTCACTTGATTAATTATGTACATAAGGCAGCTGATCACAGAAAATTTCCACCTTTTCCCCTCAGTATTTGTATTTGCTCTTCACAATTAGTCATAGTCACTCAACAGCTGTGTATGATGGAGTCAGCAAAACAAACATTAGCAGGGTGTTAAATACTGGGTAAGATAAATTGAATTTGTTTAGTGCAATTTAAAGAATGATAATGAAGACATCAGATTTTTGAAAGTTAAATATATATCACTTTGCTAACTTGAGAGAGCTGACTTCTTTCCCTTAAGAGGTTGTTATGTAGCCTTTAATACGTCATTATTTTTGTTGATACTTACTGACTTTGATCCTTGCCTTTGCTAATAGCATTTTCCCATCTTTTTCTTAATTATACCTTTAATTAATTTAGTAATGTAAAATTCAATGTATTTTTTTTTTTTACCCTGCATGGACACTGTGCATAAAAACTGCAGTAGGTGGTCAGTGGCAAACCCCAGCATGCATTCTGTTACTGCAAAACAGTAAAGTAGCATTTTACAGGTCACTTTGGCCTAGTATGGGTAGCATTATTCAGAGGCTCTTTGTATTTACTGTTGGTTGCATATGTTTTCAATCGTTAGGAGACAAAATATAGGTAAGAATATCAAAGACTTCAGTGCTTGTATGTTATAGCATTGCAGTAGTACAGCTAAACTGCATCCTGTCCTGCAGACAGAGCTTAGGTGTCTGTCCACTTTCTGCAGAGCTCATTTCTGAGTTCCTCAATCCATACTCTCAGTAATCTGGCTAAGAGAAACCTCACTGCCTTTGACCACAGAGTTTTTAAAACTTTTTCTCTGAGAATTTTGTGTTCTCCTCAGCAATCTGGCTGAACAAGTAGTATGATTGATCTGGTTTGGTACATTGAGTTTTGTACAAGTTTGTCACTAGAACTGAGCAGTGACTTGTGGCATGTGGGAGAAAAAAAATTGTGTCGTATTTTGGAGCAGAGAAACAGCAGCAGTTTACATATGTAGCAGAGATGCTAAGTGATGGCCTGAACAAGTGACTGAGCACCTGGTGTGAAGGCAGGGCCAACTCAGGGGAGCTCTGTACATGCAGTGCACCTGAGTGACCAGAAGGGGTTGGGCCAGGATTCCCTCCTTCTAAAGGGCGGTAGTGGAGACAAGGGCATCTTGGTGGAGATCCCTGCCTATCTGTGGCCTTTTAAGGTTAAGCAGTTTTTTTTGTTTTTTTTTTTTTCCTTTGGTTTCTATGTCTATGGCTGCTGTATGGCTGCTGCACATCCTCACTTGCTGCAGGCTACTCTGCTGTCATTGGTACGTTTTCTGTCATATTACACCATTACAACAGCTCTGTGAAGAGCAGACCGTTTACACCTACTGCTGTGATTTCAACCACAAATGAATTATTTGCCACTTGAATTAAAACAACACTATTTACTGTTAATCCTTGTTTCTGATTGTGCCGTAATTGCTGTAACTATTTTTAAAAAATACTTAAAACTGAACTCACAAACCTCAAAATAAGCATTGATTCATTGAAAATGGGAAACCTGCTGTTTGTTGAAGGCATAGATCTCCATATTATTTTAGCATTGTTTATTATTACTCTCCTTCCTATATTTCTTCATTTCTTAAATCTTTGTTTTCCTCAAGTGACTTCCTTTCTTCAAACCTTTCCCCTTTATGTTTTAAAGCAAGTAGTAGTAGAAATCCTCCAAATACCCTATACATTCCTTCATATGTTCTTCATAGCACCAGCAGTGCTACAAACACTGATAAATATTTTGAAAGTTTTTTTCTGGCTTTGCTATTCTTTCTTTCCTGGCTGAATTTCTTTATGAACAGATAACATGAAAACTAAAGCTCCAAAATCAAATTTTTGTAGCACAGATTTGTACATGCTCTTTAAAATTTTATTTCTCACAATGGATACTGAAACTTTAAATATTAATGTGATTTTAATATTGCATAGAAAAAGACAGAAGGTTGAGCCCTTCTTATATCTTAACATAATTCCTACAAAGTAAGAACCAGTTATGTATTATCAAGACTTGATTTAGCTAGTGGCATGTCAATGAAAAATAACAAATCTGCACACAGTGCCATAAAGTGCTGAGTTACTTTTTCATTATTCACTTCTATCTCATAACTTTAGTGGCATGCAAGGCATGAAATACATTGTCAAAAATATATCGTTCAGAATACAGTGTCATTAAATATTTTATCCAATTGGCAACGGTGATCCAAAAGGATTGAGCATTAAACTGAGCCCTCTTAAAAAAAGTGACATTGAGCTGTGTCAGCAATTTCTTTTTAAGTAAAGCAATCTCTTTTTCTCTCTGTCTTTTGGTGAGTAAACTAGAGAATGACTAAATGCAGAGAGGCTGTTGAACTAAAACATGAAAGGAATCTCTTAACTTTTTTGCTGGCATGCAGATTTGACCTTTAATTAGCAATTGTTTTCTCATGAGGTTAAGTTAGAATATTTTCTTAGATAGATGGACAGTAAGCAAATCCTAAGTTATAAATAGATATTTAGACCTTACATATAATTAGTACTTCAAGTTTTCCTCATTTTGTCAGATGTCAGCTCTTATTAAAACGATTCTGCTCTACACTAGTTTCTTAACTGTGTATGTTCTCTGATTATTCATGCTGCTTTGCCTATGGCAGTTGGACATTCCACATAGATCTTTGCTTTCCTTAACTAACAGTCTACTATTTCCTCTGGAAGATCTGTCCTAATCTATTCTGTATTACTGATGCTTATTTGCATCATAGCTAGTAGGTTGTTTCTGAAGATTGTCTAAAGACCTGTTAAAGTCTCTCTTGCATTTGGTACAGTCAGAGAACAAGATAATGTGTTTACACGAACATAATGAGATCCCCATGAATCTCTAGTCAAGATTTTTGCAAATTTTGTGTAAAAATTTTTTTTAAGGAAGGAATAATTCTGTGGTGACTTTAAAATTCCTTAAACTTATCTATTTTTTTTTTTTATTATTTTTTTTTTTTGTGCTAATGTGATGGATAATGTGGGAGAGTTTCTGAAAATCTGTCAGGTCACTTCTGAAGGAGTCTGTGTTGCAGCCCACCCAGGCTTAAATTACTGAGTGTGAACTTGCACAAGTTTGAATGGTATTATAATATGAAATATACATATAACCTTCCAACTTCATGGGAGGGAGTCCCTAGCTTGCTTAACCTCTCGTAATTTAATGTATAGCCCGTCAGTGACTGTAGATAGAGAAAGTATAGAAACTTTGGTTAGTTTAATAGCTGATCACATATAAAGATTATGTACCTAATATTCAGATTGTCAGCATACATGTTCTGTCTTGACTGACAAGTTGATGAAGCCTCCAAAGGGAAGGCTGCATAAAGGACTTCTGTCAACATCCCTCACATGCTGAATGCTCTGCTGTCCAAGATCTTTTTGATCAGATTTTCATAAAGCCAAGGGTGACTTTGTAAGCAGCTTGACTTGGTGGTGGATGTACTTTGTGTGGCTATGATCCTCTAGTTGCTATGTTGTTTTATTGGCATTATTCTTATTAATAAATGACATGTTGCTATTTCTGGGCTTAGAAAATCTTGTTTAGCATTTATTAAGTGGAATAAACCCTTTTGGGGTCTTGGTGTAGAGCTTTAATTCAAAATTGTTATAAGGCTTTTTGCTTGTACTATGATTTCTGCCAGGTCAGAACTATGCTAGAGAGATTATAGGAAGATGACATTTCTATTGTTTATAGAGGGATGAAAACTGTTTTAAACAAATATCACTCCAGCTTCTGTGCATGTATCTATTGCCTATGCAGACATATTAGGTGCATGGGGCAAGGATTTCATTTCACTGCATCAGAAGAAACGATTTCCTACCTTGTCATTGCAATTCTTCACATGTTTTCAGCTTTCTCTGTTTTCAATATCCTGGTAAATTCATCTCTCCAACCTATTGCCACAGGCTACAAAAGATAACAACAAACTTCAGCTGAGATTCACACATAATGAAAATATAAAAGGTAGAGTTAATAGCCACAGCCATTCAAATGGCCCCTTTGCCCATGGGCTTTGCATGTTTTGAAACAAGCTGAGACAATGACATGATACTGCTTTTACTTCCTTTGTGGCCTAACTTGTTTGTAGTCACAAAGGGATTTTTCAACAAGAAAAAGAAATATTAAGATATCCAGAAAAAAGTACAACTTCAGCGGGACTTCTGAGCATTTCCAATACCTACTATGCTTTTCCAGTATGCAGAGTTGATTCTTAGATTTCTGATTAGGGTTTAAGCACCAGGCAAAATGACTTTCTGTAACAGTACACAGGGTACCAGTATGTGTGGTATGAGTTAAGAGTATACAAATGAATGTACTTCTATATAATCACACATTACCTATTAAAGAAATTAATTTAGTTTCTTTGTGCCTATTCTGTATTTTTCTTTTGCAGCATGTCTTGAAATTTTGTCCTTGGTGTTGTATAAAAATAAGTTAAGGATTATTATACAATGTGTAAAATAGACTTTCTTAAAGTAACTTGTTATGAATATGTATATGTTTACATGATTATAGATAGTGTTGCTTTTAACTAATTAATTTGCTTGCGTACTGCATGATGCCAAAGCTCTTCTAATGATGGGATAATCATATACTACCAAACAGCATCTACTGGGTTGCTGCAGCTAGTCTGCTTCCCAAACAGTGATTGAGTAGGCCTATATTATAGTAGTAACTTTAGTGATACCTGCTCTCAGAAATGCTGAGTTATGTTTAAACAGTCAGGCAACAGTAAGGGTATCATCTTAAACTGGTAACTGTTAAATTGTGTTCTGATAATAAATATAGTTTCAAAAGAAAACTAGCAAGCAGGGGAAGTGCTGCTTAAGTCTGGCTCCCACCTTTGGATGAAGTAATACAATGGTGACAAGAACATTTTGACTTGGCTATGGTAAGCCGCTGGGATGCACGTGCTGCAGTAACTAGGTTATCTTAGGACTCTTCTTGTTCAACAGAAGAAAGATGGCGGGGCCTTGTTTTCAACCTTGAGTTACCCCAGAATAGTTGAGGTCAATGTATGTTGAATTTTTGCTGAGGAAATTGTTTTTGCATGATAAGAACAGGAAATATGGATGTCACCCAGAGTGTAATTATAGTTAATGGAGAGTAGTAGTGAGGTTTATTTAGTGAGTTAATAACAACAGTTTGTTTGCAAGAATAAAGCCCTTTTAGTTTCAGTCACAGCAGGGTTAGGCTGCTACTGAGAACTTCTGAAAGTGTTACCTGGAAGCAGTATTCTACCTTGCATATGCAAGTATTTAAGAGACTATCTATGCACTGATATTCTCAACATCTGTTAACAACCAAAATAGCACTCTTGTACACAATGTAATTTGCCTTCTATTTTCAATGTTTTATAAACTATCCTCTCAGACAAAAATGAGTTAAATACATAATTATTTCACTTATTTTGCTAATGTCCACAATTAAGCCTCCCCAACTCATTCTCTCATAATTTTATTTTTATTTTTATAATGTATTTTTATTATTAATACATTATAATCAAAATTGAACATAATGCCATGTTCAGGGGACTTGGGTATATGGATGTGGGCAGACAGAAAGTAGTTACCCCTTTACCCTTATTCTTTCAGCTCAATAAAATGAAATAAGAGTTGTAGTAAGATAACAGGATTATTGTAGAGTCATCATTTCCTGCAGCATTTATCCTTTAAATTTGACCTTTGGAAGAGTTCATTATGCCAAAATTGATAGATCATCCTCACAGGAAAAAGTCATCTGGAAAACCTGAGAGCTATTGAGCTAACTAAATAAACAGCTCCAGAGATAGTGCATGTACATATTTTAAAAATATTTGTGTATCTATCTATATGTATCTATACCCATGAAACAGGATGTGTCTCAGTAACTTTCTCATAATGATGATTTCTGAATATAAATTCAGATTTAATTGTGATGGATACTAGTGGAGTTTAGAAATAAATAAATGAAGAAGTATGCCAACCCAACATGAAGACGTGTCTTCATACTTCAGAAAAAAATATTTTTTCCTTTTTTTTCTGTTCCTCATCAAAATAATAGATGGGGTGAAAAGCAATAGGAATCAAGGAGAATTGATGTGACAGCTTCAGTGGAATGGAAAGACTGTGAAAAAGCAATGCACTCAGTTTGATCAATTCCATCAAGGTATCTGCTTCCAGGCTTTCAATGAGCATCAAGCCAGAATTCAACTTCAGAATTCACTTCTGAAGAAATACAGAATATTCACAGTGCTAGTGCCTTCAAGCAATTGTAACATATCCCTCTTTATAACCCAGTGGCTTGCACTAGCTGCTGCGTCAAACTTGGCTATAAAGTTCAATTCACCCTTGCTATGCATAACCCAAGACATTTCAGTTCTTTGCAGGAAGCATGAAGGTCATACATAGGTGTCTCTCACTTGCATTCTAGCTTCTGTAAACAAGCATATCACTGTCTAATTCACTGTATCAAAGTTACCATCTGTTCACTTTAACCGTTAAATGTTTTAATCATTTGGTTCTTATTTGAAAGTTAATCTTGCTGGGGATACTAACTTTTAGAGAGTTCAACCTCTTCTTCAGCTTGCTGGTTTTTTATTAAGAGCCTTAATAATTTTTTATTATTATTTTTTTAATCTGGTTTCTTACTATACATCTCTAAGTTTTGAGCTTGAAATAACAATGCCAAGCTGTAGCACAACCAATCAATTAACAGTAGAGTATTGGGAGAAGATTGTAAACCAAACAAAAACCTTCAAGATTTAAAATAGTTTGTAAAATTGAGTGATCATAACTCTTTTTTCCATGCCACATGTCCTTCCTAGTCCATGGACAAACTCAGTGCTGTTTCTGAGAAAAGACAGCGATGGAAGAACTTTGAGAGTGCTGAAGTGTTGATGGGTGCCTTGGAGTAAATGCAGTGAGTAACTGTTGATACATCTGAATGTTTTGGAAATAGTCTGGTTTTGGCTTTTTTTTTTTTTGCTAATGTAATAATCAAAAACAATATGGCTGATAACTTCACGTAGTAGTGTGCTGATTAGAACTCCCTATACAAAGAGAAAAGAGACAGAACACACTAAACGTTCATCTGTCGACAAAGATATTCAACAGATAAACATGCACGATTCATTTTCTACATTTTTATTGCAATATTTGCTGGTAACCTATGAAATTAATTAATGTTCATTGTGAAAACTTCCTTTCACTCATTTGTAAATGGGTATTTTTTATAAATTCATGTGTACTTATTTTATAATGAATAGGTATTATTTTAAGATATTTTGAAAGATGTAGCGAATGCCTCAATTTAATTTTTAGAATGCAGTACTAATCTGCTTTTGTGCTTTATATTTTCTTATCACTGTATATAGGTTGTATAACAAATAAAGAATCCATGATTGTTTCTGGGGACCAGGTACTTCAGATTACTCTGGATGGGTAAAAACTCCTCTTACAGAAATTGGCTTATGAAATCAAGGTCTTAGGCAGATTCATTTCTGCATTAAAACTGAGTGTCTTGCAGATTTTATCATTTTAAAATTAGCTGGGTTAAGACTGTTTCTTATTAACATCTTTGCGGACTTCAGTTAAAATTTAGATGAAATCTCTTCCAGCAAAATTTAAAGCTCTTTATGGTGGGGCTTCTACTAAGATTTTTCAGATTTTTTTCTTTATTCTCTGTTCTATGGGAAAGTACATAATTAAAACTGATACAGATTAAATTTGAAGGTGATTTTAAAACTGAGATGGATTAAGATTACAGAAAGATTAAGGGGGGAAAAATATTATTTGAGATAACGAGGCTGTATCTTTGGGCTATATCATGCTTCATGCTTCATTATTTCATCCTTCTTTAGATGACATTCAATTTTGATGGGAATGACACTGGGAACATGGGAAGGACATTGACTGTGGAAAAGCATCCTTGATAGAGTGTTAGATAATTTTTTACGCAGCTCCGTTTTTTCCTGTTTCTTTTCTTATCTGAAAATCAGTATATTAATTCCATGTGAACTTAGCCTTTTTTTTTTTTTTTTTTTTTTACAGGCGAATGTTATAGTCATATTTAGTTAATCATATATACATTATAATTGCAAAATCATTGTGACTTGAAGGTTTCTACATTACACCAGAAAACGTTTGTACTCCTTCCTCATATATTACAGCATTCTGAAGAACTGCAATTAAGAATCATATTTATAGATGTCTAGCTACACTCTTTCATACCTGCTCCTGGAATCTTCAGTTTCTTATCAAGTATGTTTCATTTACTGAACTTAAAAGAGTAAGCCTATGGAACAGTGATATTACCTGATCATTCATAAAAACTGTTAGAGCTACCAAGATCAACACCACTGTTTTATGAAGAACTTTTTATGAAGCATGAATGTATTTGAAAAGTCTGTTAATACCTTGATAAATGTTCAGACTGGTTACTTTTCTGTAGTCAGTAGGTAAATTACTTTTTCGTTTGTAGCATCTTAACTGTACTGGCAAGGCAGTTAATTGGGTAGTGGGATGTGTTAGCACGAATAAAATCAGCAGATTCAGAATATGATTACTTTAGATGTATTTCTCTAGAATAAAAAAAAATATGACAACAGAAAACAGAGAATTGGCTGGATTTAATCAACTGTTGGGCAGTGAAAGAGAGCTAGGGACCTTATGTCTTAATGGTGAAATAGAGCGTCACAGAATCACAGAAACACCAAGGTTGGAAAAGACCTACAAGATCATCCAGTCCAACCATCCACCTATCACCAACAGTACTCACTAAAACATATCCCTCAACACAAAATCCAACCGTTCCTTGAACACCTCCAGGGTCAGTGACTCCACCATCTCCCTGGGCAGCCCATTCCAGTGCTTGACCACTCTTTTAGAAAAGTAGTATTTCCATACGTACAGCCGGAATCTCCTCTGGTGCAGCTTGAAGCCATTCCCTCTAGTCCTATCACTAGTTACATGAGAGAAGAGGCCGACCCCCAGTACACTACCACTTCCCTTCAGGTAATTATAGAGAGCAATGAGGTCTCCCCTGAGACTCCTCTTCTCCAGGCTGGACAATCCCAGCTCCTTCAGCCGCTCCTCTTAAGTCCTGTGCTTCAGACCCTGCACCAGCTTTGTTGCCCTTCTTTGAACACGTTCCAGGGCCTCAATGTCTTTCTTGCAGCAAAGGGCCCAAAACTGGACATAGCACTCGAGGTGCGGCCTCGCCAGTGCTGAGTACAGCAAGCCAGGATGCCATTGGCCTTCTTGGCCACCTGGGCACACTGCTGGCTCATGTTCAGGCAAGCATCAATCAATCAGTACCCCCAGGTTCATTTCTTCTACACAGTCTTCCAGCCACTCTGCCCCAGGCCTGTAGCACTGCCTGGCGTTGCTGTGGCCAAAATGCAAGATTCGGCATTTGGCCTTGTTGAACCTCATCCCATTGGCTTCAGCCCAGCTATCCAGCCTGTCCAGATCCCTCTGTAGGGCTTCGCTACCCCCAGGCAGATTGACACTTCCAGCCAACTTGGTGTCATCTGCAAACTTACTGAAGGTACACTCAATGCCCTTGTCTAGGTCATCAATAAAGATATAGAAGAGGACAGGTCCTAGCACCTACCCCTGGGGAACACCACTTGTGACCATTTGCTGGATTTAGCTCCATTCACTACCACTGAAACCCAAGGGATTCCCCCTACTAGCTACATGTTGATGTTTTCCAGCTACGTGCATGTTAATATAAACTAGTGAATAGCTTTATAGGAAGAATGGGTGAGAGAATGGGGTTCTCTCAGGGACAATCCAAAGCTTCCGGAAAGTGAGAAGCTTCTGGGAAGACTGGGTCACCTTCCATCAGCAGGGTTAAGGGACAAGAAAATCTGCACCTAAACTGAATATTTAAGCCTATTGAACTTGAGCCTGATGACTATGAACCCATAACAGCCTTGAAGTGTCAAACTTTCCTGCTTCCACACTGCACTCTGGCACTAAGTACTCATCAATATCTGTGTAGTGATTACTATCACAGAAATACTTAGAAAATGTAAGTCTCCTATTCTTTGTCTTAAAGGACTAAGTAGGTCAGTTCTCCCAATTCTACTTCCTTACCCTTCCACAATCAATCTGTGTGAGATACATTTCTTATGACCAAGTGCTTTGCTTGAAGGATTTCATAAACTACAGTTTTCCTTGTGAAGCTACAGCAAAGGCCTAGCATATCCAGTCCTATTTAATTCTTTACAGACAGTGTGGCTATTTTGACATTGTCAATATCTTTTTTCTGCGGAGATTTTCCTTCTGACAAGTTACAAATAGGCCATTTGAAGCTGCTAACATTTTCAGAAGTAGTCTTAACAGAATGCTACCTTCAACAAGGGATGCCTCTTCACTGCTTCTCTTTTTCTTACACCAAAACTATTTTCCAGCTAAGATGGCTGCTCCACATTCATTGCAATTTTCATTTAATTAGCTCGCAGTCATGGGAATTAGTGTAGCCCTTCGAGGATTTATTCAGTAACATTTATTAGGATGATTTGCTGTGACATAAACTGCAGTTCTTCCAGTTTTGTAACATGAGGACTGTGAGCTTTCTTGGAGCTAGCAACATTGCTAGGAATACTAGTAAGAGAATCCCCTTTTTGATGGTTATCTTGCCCAAAATTTTTATAAAGATCTTTTTAATATCTGTACGGTGCAGATGTTTGTGGTTTCTTTCACTTCTGTGCTTGACCTTTTCCTGATGTGTATATTTAGTGCAGCAATACAATTTTCAGACCTTTCCAAGATCTTTAAAAGCATATGCATAACTTTCCATAGACAGGTGCATTTCTGCCTTTGACTGTTACTAGATATGCTAGCATTTTTTATTTTTTAGTTCAATGACTGAAAAATATGTTTAGAAAGAAAAAAAAAAAAAAAAAAAAAGAGACAAATTTTTCCTGCATTTTTTCTTTTTTTTTCTTTTCCTTCCAAATTGGACATCTTTTTTTCTCTTTTATTAGGAATCCACAGGGGGAATTTTTAGTTTGATGATTCACAGAGGAAGCTCTAATTCTTGGGGAAGAGGTCAAAATTAGGTATTTTATCTCAGAACAAACAAGTGAGAAGACTGATGCTCAGCCTCCAGGGTGAGCAAGAAAAAATTGTCTAAATCTCTGCTCAGTGTGATATTTTTAATGAGTAAATTTTTATATTGAAATATTGCAAACATTCCTCACTTAAAGATTTTGTTATTGGAGAAGTGGTGGTCTTCATATATTACCATAGTTATTTATTTGGTTATATTACTGGAAATCTACACTGTCATTTTAGTCTACTCAGTAATCCCATTCATTCCACTAAGGACTGCTGAGAACATTCACATGGCCTCTCTCAAAGTTTAAATATTCATAATGAAAGAGGAAAACTTTCCACAGTACCAATACCCAGAGTGATCTGTGTTCCTAATGCATGTCAGTGCATTGGAGAGTGGCCCTCAAGAGTCTCTTTTGTTGACGCATGGACGAGGTCTGAAAATGATGAAGAGCTGCCAAGCAATTTTATGGTTAATTGAGAATAAGATGCTTTTGAATTTGGATTTGGAGTCTAATTTTAGAAGCTTTCAGTCACTCCCTGAGTGTATTCTTTTCTCTCCACTTGACAAAGAAGGATTTTGAGCAGATGACTCTTGCCAGATAGAACTGGTCATGAAGGTACCCTTTAGAACCTCATAAATAAGACATTTATTTAATTCATTTTTAGCAATATATTTTGCCTTCCATCTGTAATCTATCACATGATCAAAATGCATTTCTTTTAGAATAGCTGTCATTCTATTTTGTTTTTAAATCATAGCATTCTAAGTATTATTACAATTTATATAAAAGTGAAAAAAATAAAAATCTTATTTCACTTGTCCTTTAGAGTTTGCATATGATTAATACTTACAGTAAAAAATGTCAAGACAAAAAGAATCATAGAATCATAGAATCACCAAGGTTGGAAAAGACCTAAAAGATCACCCAGTCCAACCGTTCACCTATTCCCAACAGCTCCTACTAAACCATGTCCCTCAACACAACATCCAGCCTTTCCTTGAACACCACCAGGGTCGGTGATTCCACCACCTCCCTGGGCAGTCCATTCCAGTGCCTGACCACCCCTTCTGAAAAGTAATACTTCCTCATGTCCAGCCTGAATCTCCCCTGCCTTAGCTTGAAACCATTCCCCCTGGTCCTATCACTTTAAGACAATTTAATCAGTATTTTCATTTCTGAACTACAATGTAGAGCTGCAAACTTTGAAATTCATTCTTTTTTTTTTTTGCCATCCCAGCATTATATGAGGCAGTGCAGGGTAAACGAGGAACAATTAATTGGTTGTTTTCTTTTAAATAGATAATACTCTTCTATGATTTAAATTTTCAGATGGAACTTGTACCTAGAGAAAAATTTCTCATTCCATTTTTAAGCAAGAAGTTTCAGGAGGTAGTAGAATTCAGAAGAAGCAGACTTGCAAGACTACAGAACAATTTAGAACTGGGAGTAAATAGTTTAGTCTATGCACAAAGATTTTTTGGAAAGTATTCCCTGATTTTGAAAAACACCTACGTGCCTGCTTCAGAATGCCAAAATTGGACTAGCTTATAGTACATTTGAAAAATCTTGCTTTTGTGATATTGGGTGTTTTTAAGAAGCAATTTTATATTAGTTTTTTTTTTTTTTTTTTTTTTTTTAATTTGCTTGTTTTTTACTTAATTCTGAAATGTTGCCAGAGTGTTTCTGCCAAAATAGTTAAATGTAAATGTGAATTCTTACAAAGTTGATTATATCTGGTATGTTTCTTCTGTTACTATTAACATTTCCCGAATTTTGTAAGATAATTTCAGAAAACAGGAACAATTTACAGATTGCAGATGAAGCATGAATATTGGCAAAATGTCCATATGTGAGGAAGAAATAAAAGTAAAATCATAAATATCAATAGTTTTATATTATGTCAGAGGAGACAATAATGAGGGCTTAAATGAGAGCATAATTTTGTGCATAAGCTGAGGTAGTCTGTCTGGAGTAGAATAAACAGATGAAAATACCTGTCAGGGAGAAACATACATTGCCTCCTGCAGTTTTCATGGTTTCATATGCTGCTAATAGTTGTTATCTATCATATGTCACCTACTGCTGATTGGTCCAATAATTCTTATCTCCTATCTACATGAAAACAGAAAATTGCTCTTCTAATAATTTAAAGACTGTGTTAAAAGAATGAGATGCCTGAAATATAGATATTACTTGCTAGGTATACAATTAAATGACTTTTCAATAAAGGAATTTGATATTTACCATAACTAATTTACTAAATTGGCAAAAGAATAACACTAAAATGAAGCATTTTACAATTGTTGAACAGTTTTAGTTTTACTTTAATGGGACAAAAGCCAAATATGAAAAACTGAAACAGAACAACTACACATAATCCACTGATAAACACTTTTCTAGAACTTTGTCTTTCACCTGGAAGGAATATAAAGTCTTTACTACTGGGTTCCTTGTGTATTATTTACCTTGTGGCTACTGACATAAGGCAAATAGCACTTATTATTTCCAACTTAGAGAAAAAAAGACCTCAGTTAATATGGTATCTTTTTAAGGAAGGGGAACATAAATACTTTTTCATCTGAACTGGATGTGAGACACTAACGCTCAATCTTTTTCACATCTGTTGTGTTGTGATTAAGGGGAAAGTTTTTGTGTGTTGGTATATACACAAATGTGAGTGTATGTTTGTCATGCATAAAATGGGCAGTTAATTATGTGGAGAATACAAGTTCAAAGAATAGTATGATCATTTTGAGATTTGAGATGAAATCTTGATGTCATTCTACCCAAGACAACTTTCAACAATTATCTTCATTACAAGATCTTCCAGTTTCCTGACAGGAGAGTATAATTTTTTCTGAAAAAGAAGGTAATCCATTAACAGAGTGCTCAGATATGATGTTATGGGAAATGTAATAGTCAGGAGCAGTGCAGTATGCCTTCACACCTGCAGCATTTCAGTGTCTAATGCATACAAATTAGTGGAGTCTGAATTCACCAACCGTTTGCTCTCATGTTTTGTGCCCTTGTGAAAGATCCACCATATAGTAGTTCTGAGGTATAGAATGTAGAAGTTTTATGCACAATACACCTTCAAAGCATCAGCAGTCAGTTACCAGGTATATTTCCAATTGTTAATGCATTTTAACAATGTGCTTGTAAAGCTACATTGTTGAAGCAGCTATGCTGTTGATGTCTTCACAGTATTTCATACTGAAAAGTGAGGCTGATAAAAATGGGACTTTCTGTGTGTAAATATAATTCCACTGAGAAAACCATATGTGATTGTCACATTATGCAGAGGCTCAAAGTTATGCAGTAATGAATGAAACATACTGCTGTGCTAGACTCCTTCCTTATGGCTATTTTGGCAGATTAAACAATATCTAATAGAATGTGGTCATCTGTGCTGCTGAATTGTGAGAATGATTGCTAGCTGGCTTTTGGCTCCAGGTGTCAGGCACTCTCCCAGATGGTTTCAGAGCATGCTGTGGGACTTCTGACATTCCAGGAACCATTCACAACTGACAGTTTGCACACAATTCTTCTTTGTTGAAAACCAAGAATTTACCAGCACTGACAGTGACTGCTTCTAGTAATATTTAATTATTTGGTTTACATACAGACTGGCTTTTGACACCAGAAGACATACCTTATTATTCAACAGGCTTGATCTTATCTAGAAAACAAAGGGAGAACAAGATGGATTTCATTCTGATTTGTAAACTACTTCAGTGAATTCCAATTCTGTACTCCAATTCTATTTTGCAGTATATTCCTGGAAATTTGCCACCTGCTATTAGTTGACATGATACATCTGTACTACATTGTATTTAATGAAATATAAGAAGATAGATCTGTTTTCAATGTAAATTCACAGGAATGTCTGAAGTTATAAAATAACTCCGGAATGGAAGTCAAATGCCATCAGTGATGCTAAAATGTCACACATTCTGAGCAACTGTATATAGCCAATGGTGAGGAGAAAAATAGAGATTGTTGCTAATCCCATCAAGGTCATTTTAAATATTTTTAGATGAATAGTAAAATGTCATTCACATATGCTTTAACAAGGTCAAGCTGTAATACTTGTCTATCTTGTCTTTATGTTTTTAAAAATACAGAGGCTGTATATGCAAATTTTTGTGTTACTTGACTTGCCCCAATGGATATTTGGATAATTTCTATTAATGGGAAAAATAAAAAGGATATATAGATTTTTCTAGATTGTTTAGGAAAGAAAAGATGTTTTCTGTTATTCACTCAACAACACAGCAATAGATAGCTGCTTGCTTATGTTCAGTGACAATCTAGTCAGAGACATCACACCTTTTTTATTAACATAGCATTGATTATTTTTAGCTGCTGAAAGTTACATGGCTAAATAAAAGTCTTATGATTAAGCAAGAGTTAATGCTTGACCTAAGGAGAAGTGAATGTAATAACATTTTTCTGAATCTTCTCATGTTATTGTAAAACTGTAATTTTTAGTGAAGCTTCTGGAGCTGCAGAAAATGCATCATTCAATTCATTCTCTTCTCTATTCAGATTCATAAAAAAAAAAAAGTATATATGAATTAATAACAGTTCACTGGAAAGTACTTTTCATATGATTTTACAATTACATCCTGTCAAATTATAGTGAGATAGAACCTGCTAGTTCCCAGTTTCTTTGAGTTTCTGGTCTCATTTGCATGGTTTAACAATGATACAGTAATACTAGGGGTAAAATAATGTTTTGATATTTTTTATGTTCAAATCCTATTCATTTCTGGAATGTAAGAAAATATTTAAGTTTTGAGTGGCCAGTTCAGCATTGCATTTGTGAGATATTTTTAACCTGCTATTTTCCGAGAACACTTAAGAACACCAGGACTGAAATAAATTAGGTTAAAGGATTTATATATGTATATATATATATATATTTATGCACACACACACATATATAAAACAGCTTTGTCTGTTTTGTTCTTTTGACAACCCTCTATTTTTAATCAATTTCGTTCTTTTCCTTGCAAGCTCAGTGGGCAGAAACAGCAAAAAACCTGAGAAAAAAAAAACCCAAAACACTGCAAGTATGCATTTGTGTTGCTGACTTCAGTGAGGCTAAATTTGTTTTTGATATATGAGCACCTAATCTAATATTTTAGTAGCAGAAGAAATATTATCATTCATCACAGAAACAGGCACAGTTCCTGACGGTTTCAGCAGGACTCCTGCATTCTTCACACCTAACAAAACACCATCTCAATATGCATGAGTGTTAGCATCATTAAGCAATCTTTAGTGCTCTGCTTTTAGCAAATTCCAGTTACTCTTCCCACATTTGAATACTTTCTAAGAATGGACACATTTTTATGTATTTCAAAATATCTGAGCTATGTGTCTTTTTCTTCATATGGAAATGGCCTTTTTTCTTTGACAGGTGCAAGTGCATCATAATAATAAGATGAAGATAAATTGATTTGTCTTTGGCTTCATTTTTCTTATCTGCCCCAATAATTGGATCTCCATAACGTACCAGGGTATCTGCTTTGCTACATCTATTCCACATATACCATGATCAGCTGAACTCAGCAGAACTTTTTTCTTCATTTTGGTTCAGAGGCAGAAAACATATTTTATTTATTTCTAATGAATCCACATCAAAAAGTCACAAGATCAGAATCTTTTCTATTAGATTTACCAGTTACACAGATGCAAACACTAATATGTTGTTACCAGCTGCTTGCCACCTTTAGTGGATTATGTATGTTTTTTATAAGGTCAAAATGAAGAAATTTGTTAATTATCAGCCACAGAAATCTAGCACAACTTTTATGGGATGTCTTCTCGTATGATCTGACAATTCTAAAGATTCATGAAACATATTTCTATAAACTCTGTTTTAAGAAACAGATCTAAAAATTGAGATGTGAGAAATGAAAGGAAAAATAATAATGAGACAGTGTTGATGTTCATTGTACTGAATTTGAGCCTTAAAACTAAACAGGATGCACTTACATGGTTTCTGATAATTTTTTTTACTAATAATGAGAAAAATATATTCAAAGCTTGAACTGCAGTTTTCCAGGTCTTCTGTTTCCTCATTCCTTGTACTATACTTCCTTTCCCTTCTCTGGGAGTAATTTCTGGCCATTGTCTCAGTTTCTTAATGGATGCATATTTTTACATTTCTTCAAGCTCTTTATTAATGTTAAATGTTGATCTTTCTTTTTTTTCTTTTTCCCTTAAGTGTATTTATACAATTTTTCTTTCCATGATCGATCCAATATTAAAGTTTATATATTTGTTCCCAGAAATAAAATGTATGCTTTAGCTGCATCAATTTTTTGCTCATTACATTGTGAATAGTATCTCTAAATTCATGCTGTACAATGGTGAATTAATTAATCTTTGGTTATTTATTTTTGTTCCTCTGATATCTTTCATTACAACTGCATTCAAACATAGAAATTTGAGACAACATTCATGAAGAAGGAAATCAAAAAATCATTTATCTAATTCTAAAAGAGTGTTATAGAGGACTGTGGCTTTTTGCTAATTATTTATATTCTAACCTGGTAGCCACATTTACTTTGTTGTATTTTACCTGCATCCCCCTGGATGCCAGAAAAATGTTCAAATTTGATGTAACTAGGAAGGGTAAAAGATCTAACTTTAAATCTTATGTCAATTGTGCTTGTTCATCTATAGCTTTAATTGTACAAGGAACAAAATGTTGTAAACGCTGGGAACCTAATATTTTATCAGGACAACATACATCTATATCATATCAAGGTGGTGCTTATGAATTACTTAGTATATAGAACATGTTATCTCCTACATGTTTCAAACAGTGATTGTGGTTTGGCTGCTTAAAAATGAAATGCCTATTTCCTGAACATATCTGTCCACAATGGGCCATCTGCACTTGCAAATGTGTTTCAGTAGTACAGTACAAAACATTTTGTTAAATTATTTCCAATTATCATTGGGGCATAACTGTGTCCTCTCAATCCAATGCATCTCATTGTGGTACGGCTGAGTTTGATCAGTACTTTGAAGGTCAGTTTCTACTAAGGCATATGCAATGTAAAGTGAATGTTTCCTTAGTTTCTGTCTTACGTAATGTACACTGGACAACATAAGAGCATTAAGTGCAATATAAGCGGACACAAAGAATTCCAGAATTCCAGAATTGGAATTCCAGAATGGGAGGTGGATTTCTTTTTTATTTTCAAATCTAAATAGATAAATTATGATAAATAAAATTTATCATATATATATATATATCATATATATATATATATATATATGGAAATGCTTTCTTGATTGTGTTTTTGACATGCACGTGACTCAACTACTGTTGTGATATAATGATGCCTAGTAAATAATGGGAAAAGTATAATCAGAACAAATTTGCTGCTTGCATTCCCATTACTCCCTGTAATTTACATATCTTCTGCTTTTCACTTTGCCAGGTCCTTAGGTCCACTGTGATAATACAAAACTGCCCTTACTTGACTTACTACTGACTCTCTTGCATCTTGTGTTGTTACTTAATCAACCATAACCAGTGTCATTGCCCTACAAGACATTTTTCTCACTCCTTTCTTCCTCTATCAGCTCAGCAGTTTATGGTTCTGTTAAAGTGACTGGTCTGGGTCATAGACTCCCAGTTTCATCACTAGCAACACAACCAATCAATATATATTAATGGAAGAACGGTTAGCCAACAGCTGAGGACTTATAATGCTAACAACTGAACAAGAATAAGGTTTTACTTTGGAGCTACACTTTGTCTTTTGATCTGGGACAATTTTTCTGTTTTTGAAAGAAATCTTGAACAAAACTGTGGTTTCAGTTTTTTTTTTTTCTCTTGGGCAGCGTGAGCCACATCTAAACCTTCCCCCTTCTCTGGGAAAGTGTGTCACAAATGAAATACAGCTGAATTATAAGGTCTTCTTTGTACTAATGCACTACACTGCACATTTACTAATCTATTCCTCTCCTCTTTTATTAATAAGTGACATCAGTAAAGCATTTAAAGCTTCCTTTTCCCTGTCCTCATGACTGCCCTGCAACACTAAGAAGCAAAATCTGGCAAGAAGGCCTGCAGCTTTGTCAGGCCGCCAGCGTCTGGTGCAAATCCTTTTTGAGATTCAGCCTGGTGAAGCATGAATAAGGAAGTGCACCATTCTGTCTGCTTACCTGGCAGTTCATACAACCTTTAAGTCTAGCTCTTCTGCCTTCCTTATCTCCTTTGTAAATAGTACAAGGATTCCAAATGGGCTCAGGCTCTTAATAGAGGCTCTTACTTACCCCTGGAGAATTAGCTTCTTCCTTTGATAAGACCTTGCTGCCAGGTAACCACCAAAGTAACCCTCCTTTCTCAACAAGGCTTGCTGCCAGGTCATCACTTAAGCACACAAAGATCCCCAAGTGATAACTACAGTCATTTTCTTAACTTGGTCTTGCCCTTTTTCTTCTTCTAAATTGGTACTTCTCAGTCCCTGTTGAACAAGCCTGGCCAGCCTACAGACTGTCTTTTTGTTCTCTGAGAGCATACATCTTTTCTGCTCACATTCACATCAGTAAAATATTTTGCGGGAGAGCTTGTGTGGCATGAAATGCACAGAATAAAACCAGAATGTACAGCCAGGGCTTTCAACTGAATGCATGAAAGGAGAGTGCTGCTGTCTGTTTCTTAAAGTTCACAGCACCTATTTTGTTCTTCTAAATTTGGACATTAAAAAAAAGAAATACAACTTAAATGCAAACTCTCAAACTAGACAGTCTTAATGTCCTATTCAGGAGATTTGATTCCCCATCTCACTGTACACTGAGACTTCATTTTATTAAGATATATATATATTTTATTAGGGCATTTTTTAAAAATAAAATATTCTTTCCATGGTTTCTGTGTGTACCAGCATATCAGTTTACCAGTAATGGAGGTATTTCATCAGGAATAATGGCACAGTTTACCCAAATTCACTCAGATTTGTATGTGTATGTGTGAAGAGAAAGATGTTTAGCCTGTCTCTACTTTTCATAGTATTCAAGCATTCATTATGGGGTATCACTTTTTAATTAATAATTAAAAATAATATTCCATATAATTTGTAATAGATACAATTAGACAATGCTGCATGTCATGAACCTGTGATGGATTCAGAGACACCATTACAAATTACTGAGTCCTTTTGTAACATTCAGTCTGTGGGTATTTAGACAAAAGTTTCCCAGTAGGTAGTTATTGTTCTCCAACTTTCCTGAAAAGACTCTAAGGAGACAAGGCAATCCCTGTTGGAAAGTAATTTTTGCAATAAAAAACCACCAGCTTCTTGTAGAAGAAGAGGTGGAACAGTGAATTAATTATCAGCCCAATGTTTAATTTGATAAATGGGAATGCCAGAATGATTGAAGGTTGTGTGCTGAGGACCAAAGAATTGAAGTGACACGTGGAAACCAGATATTTGTATAGAAACGTGGAGCAGTTTCCTCATTTTCTGATCCCATTATTCCTCACTGAATTAATTTTGTAAGAAAGTGAAGTGTGAGCTTCTAACAAGGTGAGTAATCACCAGCTGGTGGCTGGAACTGCCTGGCAGGCAGACTAGGCTCTCGTGCATTAAGTGTAGGAAAACTTTTTAAGAACTCCCTCGCCCTGCCCAGGGCCCAGGACTCCATCTGACTCCTTCAGGGCTACTAGCCCTGCTCCAGAGAGTCTTCAACAGAGCTGTCGTGCAGCTCCTCACAGCTCTACTCTTCCCAGCCATGGGCCCCATTGAGCAGGGCCAACTGGCGTTATAGCCAGGCCTGGGCCCATCCCTCCAGCTGTGCCCAAACATCCTGAGTCTGCGTCTGGTTCCCCTCAGTAAATATATTAAAGTGGGTGTATGGTAATGGCTCTTGTAAGTAATATGTATTATTCTGTTTAAAAAGGGAAGTTCTTTTCTTGTATTCAGACTTGGAAATTAGGAATTGGTTGCCCAGATTCACTGGGAGAACAGCTTTCAACTTCTCTATTTAAATTGAAGATGGGTAAAAGTTTTGTGGAGGTGGGGGAGAGGAGGATGGATTCTCCTGCAGTGTCATCCCTTCTGACAGAGAGGAATTATAAAATCCTAAAACGTATTTGTCTCCTCTACTGAGCACAGAGGGTCTGCGCCAGCTGGTGTCCTCCAGAACCAGACTTTTAGCCTTTAGTTATTTTCTGCTTGGACCTTCACATCACTAACATCTTAAACTCCAACTCCAAGAAGGCTTATGCTCATACCTCTCTGAGCATCTAAAATAAACATTTGCCTTAAGCAGATGTGCAGGCATACGTATACAAAGGCACGTATGCATAGACAGAGACACACGTACATTATCTATGCAAACTCACAACATTAATAAGTAACATAATATATACAATTTTTCTAGACAGTCAACTAACATTTTGAAGATCTAACCTAGTGGATCTATTTGTTGAAGAGTGGTTTTCTTAAGGCAGCAAATGACAGAGGAAGAAACTACATCAATCAAAAAGAATGAATGCTTTTAAGACAAATATATTTTACCTGGTAAAAATGACCTTTTAAGTAAATTCTTGATATTTTGTTTTAGTAGAGAACTATTTACAGCAGAAAATGTTCTGTTGATAACAATAAGACGGAAGTCCTCTGAAAGTACTGATCTCAAATGCCATAACTACTTACAAGAATATTCCTTAAAAAAAGGGCAGGGGAGAATTTTTAGATTATGTCCCTTGAACTAATATCACAGGGAGGTTGTTTAAATGCAGGAAATAAAACAAATTCCGGTGTTGAGAAATACTCACAAGGAAATGTTCCATAATTACAGCAACTTGCATTCATTTTTGCCTTCTTCAGCTAAGTGCTTGCCTGCCCAAATAGTCTTTTGGAGTAGGAGATGTCAATATGCTGAGCAAAGGATTAGGATAGTTCAAAATTTTCACAGTCAGTTAAACTCATATTTACTGGGTCTAATCCTCGTATAATCATTCTAAGGAGACAATCTGGAAAAGAAAAATCTCATCTATTTAAAAGGGAAGTCCAGATAATCATTCTTTTGTAGTACTCATCTGTTAATATTTTGTAAACACTGAAGAAGATTAATGTGCAAACTTTAAGAATTGTTGCTGTTTACCAGTCACAAAGACCTACATACAAATTGACCTACTTTCTGTACATAAATATCAACTTAAAGTTGAGGGAGTTCTTAAGATGAAATATTTCAATTCTCCTTAGTAGAATTTTTTTTTCTTCACAAAAATTTTCCTAACTTTTAGTTTTAAAAGTGAGAATTTCATACTTACTATACAAGCTCTAGACTTGAAAGACCACTGCTGATAATGTGGACTTTCAAAATGTTCAAAATGTTCAAAAAATAAAAACAATTGCAATCCCTGTGTTGCTGTGCAGCAAAGCCTCAGTGCTCAGTTCAAGCCTTCCAAAAACCACTGAAGCCTGATGAAGTTACTTCAAACAGAAAAAAACTCACTTTGCAAAAGGATTGAACAAAAGTGAAAGTCTTAATTTTAGTTTATAGAGACCACAACAAATTTTTGTGAAATATTCTATTATAAGAATTCATTTGGATTTATCGCGGTATTTTTCACTGGCACTTATGTATTTAAATATTCCTCATTGTAGGAAACCATTCTATCATTAGGAAGCTAAGTTTAGGAAAAAAATCACTTACACTAGAGTTAAAGTGTAGTTCAATTTGAATATCTAGCAAAAGTGACATTAGATTGAACACGAACAGAATACAGTCCTTAAAGAAGTGGCAGTGAATGAGGCTCATTCTTGTTCACACATTTAGTGAAGATATGTGCATATCCAGGCCTCTGAGCTAGTGGCACAGGGACACATTGTCAATATTGCTACAGTAAACATTGAAGTGAAATGACATATTTTCCTCCTGGGGCTCTCATGAGAAGCTGATATGTAATCGTTATTGAGGCTTAATTTCTTTCCTGCTCTTAGCTGGGAGGAATGTGGAGTTCAAAGCTGGAAAGACTGCAGTCTGTTTGAGAGCAGGAGACTCGTGTGTAACTTTCAGAATGTGACTTGAATCTGCAACCTGGAAAATGCTGCTAATTGACTTTATCACAGCCCAGTGCATTCATTGGTAACTTGTTTCTTCTGCATTGTTGCAATGGATAAATATCATCAACTGCAGGAGTTGGCATCAGGAAAAATGACCCAATTTCCGGAAGGCAAGGTAAATTGTCTTGTCCCTGAACATACATTGAAAACATTCTTGGCTCATCAACTTCCCGTGTATGCTTGAGACTCAACTCAAATGCTACCTGTTGGGCATGGAGCTTTTATCAAATCAAACACTGCAAGACTTCTGGAGTTTTTCTTAGTTGGGCAAGAAATCTCTGAAGAGAAACGTCTCTGGGGCAATTGTCTAGGGGAACTGACTAAATCATAATAGGAGGAAACAACAGACAATTGTTCATGGAGACAGATAAATATATGATGATAATATTAATATTTATTTTTGAAAAGAATCTGCAGTAATGAAGGTGCTTCTGCTTTCAAAGACCATGAAAAGATATCAGTATCATGACTCAAACCTTTTAACACCTGTGAGCTATTTCCATAATAGCAATTCCTCACTGAGTGTGTTTCGTATAGATTTTTTTGATACTTCAAGAAAATCTTTAGAATCTCTGTTTAATCTTCCATCTGGTGTTTATAGTTGTTTTTCCCACTACGTGTTTTTCTGAAGATGAGCAGGTATCAAGGAAAAGCTACCCATGGGTAATCACTACTTTTTATTCTTGGAACACTTTGTATATTGTTTAGTGGGAAAAAATAAAAGAGAAACAACATTATTTGATTTTTAACACTTTCAATACGTCACATTTTTACAAAAATATTGTCATCTGAAGTAAATGTATCATGTGATGCAACACAATATTGTGCAACAGGAGTCACCACAGACTATTTCTTTGTGAAAATACAATGTAAATTTTATTTCAAATAGCCAATACTTTCTTCCATTTGAAAGGTAGCCCTTGAGATTCAGATATTTCTCAGCATATTCAATTAAATATGGTTAATATTACTCATCGTTAGTCATCCTCTGCCCTGATTTTTCATTTTGAGCTCATAAATACTATCATTAGAAAAACCTTTCAAAAGAGGTTACATATTTTAGAGCATTTAATGTGCATTTCCAGGTAGATTATTACTGCTGATGTATTATTATCCAGCACAAAGAATCATGCATCAGGTATATTTAGCATCAAGCTGTTTAACTAAGATTGCTCTTGTTATTATACAATGTGCATAATATTCTTTACTATGTAATACAGTCCCAAAAGCAAAAGCCAAAGGGCTGAAACAAGATATATGTATTTCTATCATTCTTGATTTTTCAATTTCAGTACACAGATTTGCTTCCAATAAACTTAATAACAGAATTACATTTTCTTAGAAGATGCCTGATTTTTTATTTATTTATTTTTTTGTCGTGCATGGAAAAAAAAAACCCTCATTTTGTTCTCTTTTTTTTTTTTTTTTTTCCCCCAGACTTTATTATTTCCAGTTAGTGAGCTGAAATGATTGCTTCTATCTCCTGGGTCTAATAAAGCAATTTGGCTCTTTAATGTGCCTTGTTAGGGTTGAAGACCAATGTCTTTCTGGTACTATTTTTTGCATTAGTGGTGCACTACCTGCTGAGTCATCAGCACAGAAACCAGAGGTTAATTTCACTTCTACTAAATGAAGCAGATAATCAGCCATCAGAGGATGGCTTCTGTGCTGTAAATAAGTCTTGACAAGCTGAGGGACAGCATTGTTCATTGCTGAGCCCTCTACGCACCATCTGTCCGCAAATTAAGTCAAAGTGAGGATATTAATTTGTTACATTTCAAAAGCTGTACTGACAAACCCACATAGACATTTTTTAATGGCAATGAATAACTGAAACATTTTACTAATATTCCATTGAGTCATGGGTTATAGTTTTGCAAACTTCTTTTCCAACAGTGAACATGTGGAAAGTATTTTGAGCAGATGTGCAGCTAATGAATATCAAAGCAGATTCTTCCAAAGTATAACACCATGGAACACTTTTTCCTTAGGTTCGAAGTGGCATGGCACAAGAACCTGATGGCACAAGAATCTGTTGAATTTCCCAGAAATGTTATAAGGAGCACAAACTTCTAGCTAATAGAGAAGCTGTTACATGGTTTCAGAAGCCAGAAACATTTACACAGTAATTAACTTCATAAAGTATTGTATGGCAAAAGATAACTCCTGGAAATTGCTGAGGTAAGAGCATGTCTTCATCTATTTCACTAAACCTATGCGACATGAAAGCCGAGCAACGATTCAATTGATCTTACATTAAATCATCAGTTAGCTATGGAAATAAAAATGGCTATATTTTAAGTATTTATCATATGATATGCCTATTCATGTGCAGCTCTATTACTCTCAAAAAAAAATTTTAAATGGGTGCAAATGTCAAGTGTGTACTAATTACTGAAGTAAAAAAATAGCATGGAGTTATTCTAATGATCTCCAAACTACGCACTATTAAATCAGGGATTCTGGAGCTGGAGATGCACTGGAAAGAATTGAAGACACAAAGCACTTTTATTTTTTCACTGGGACTGTACCATACAATGACTACAACGCTATGAAATAACTGCTAAGCTATGATTAGTGAGTAACAATGCTTCCATTTCCAGATTAGGCTAAAAAAGCTTTTTAAAGACAGTGTTTTTAACTCTTCTTCTTCATTACAAGGATGAGATAAAATTGGGCATCTAAACAGAATTTAAAAAGATACCTTTTCATGAAAGGTCTTTGTATAAACACTTTGAAATTCCAAATGATCGTTGTCTATAATTAGCCAGAATAATGGAAGCTTACACACCTAGTTTACCTGCTTCTCCTTGATTCTACATGCCCTAACAGACAGTTGAATCCTATCTTCATATGACTGTCTTAGAACAGAGCAGTGCTCTCTAGTGATATGTGTCTTTACATTTACCCTGTGGGGATCAAAGGCAACAAGTTTAAATTAAGGAGCTAATTTTTCATCTGCTAAACTTAGATGAGATAGGAACCACCTATGGTTCAGAAAAGTACTTTCCAAGTCTTTTTAATTAATGGTAATCAGATTCTCATTAAAACCAAAGGAAAGACTGTCACTGAATTGTGTCCTTAGCAAAAAGACATTTAGAGGTTAGGTTGTTACACTAGAGCTTTGGACAAGGTTATTATTGAAATTTCCTTCTTCAAGAAACTTTTGTGTTACTTCTTGCATATTTTTAGAATCCTTCAGTATATGTAAGCAGTGGTAAGGTGTAAGATGTAAAGAGTGTTAAAAACTGTTATTCTTAAACAGTGGGAGAGAAAATTTTAAGTAAATTATTGTTAAATAAATGTGAGATAATTTTGGTAAAATAAAACATCTGTAAATAATAAGAAATAGTTGTGTTTTTTTTTTTTTTTTAAATGTGTGATTGTATTAAAATGAAAAGAATATGTACAACTATAAAAATAAATAATGTATAAAACTCTATGCATTGAGTTAAGTAAAAACAAATTTTTAATTATGTGGAATTAAGTCACTTCACAAGAGCTAACCTTTATCTACTGCCAGGTTTCTACATTTTGCACTGAAGCATTTGATCCTGATTACTAATTGGAGCCTGAGGTTTTCACTTGGTAAAGTGATGTGTCATACACCAGTGATTTTGATTTTCATCAAATCCGGGTGAATAGAAGCACTATTCAATGTTACCCTTCTGACAGCAGTTTTCAGTACTGCATTATTCCTTTTTATTTTTCATATTTTCTGTTGCTGCCCTCCATTTAATTATCAAAGTTAAGATACATTACAACAGCTCTGTAATCTATGTTTTATTGAAAGTAAGTGCTGAAGATTAAATACAATTAAATGTTTGGACACAGAAACTATGAAAATTACTTTTAATCTCTAGGACATGAGGAACAGAAACTAGCTGAAAAAAGGTATTTGAAATAGTTAGTTAATTTAATTTCAGTTCTGCTCACCTAAGAAGTGTTCTATATGGTTTGTTTCTAATACTCAAAGAGCAGGATATTTTACTATAAGATGAATATTGAAGTTAGATCAGATATGCCTCTTTCATCAGTACGGGATGAGGATTTTTTGTGTAAAATGAACTGGTCAGAATATGTTATTTTCCAAGTTTCAAAGGTGCAAATCCGTGAGAATTGGTTTTGTAAGGTTTTATTCATCATGCAAGAAGGATATAAAGAAAAGGGCAATCAAATTGTCCTCCAAAATAGCTGAGTTGAACTGCCTTTGAAGACACTTTTGACTGGATGTAGGTGTAGTAGCTTAGCTGATCACAGCAAAGGAAAGGTATCCTCTTAGCTTGAGAAGTTTGGCTGAAGAGCCAAATGAAAATTTTTTCTTGGATAACTAAGTCCACAAAAAGGACTCCAGATAATCTCTGAGATTCTTTACCAATGGGAAGGGGAATACTCTCATACTCTCGTATATACTAACTCATGCATTCAGCCCTCTAGGTGCCAGTAGATTTGGTTTTGATTTCCTTTGAAAGACAAGCAAAAAAACAGGAGCATTTGTAGTATAGTAGTTACTACAAAATGGTGTTACACGTATTTCCAATTTAAAAAATAGAAAGTAAACTAGGTTCCTCAGACATTTATCTCAAACAGAAGGAAATAAAATATATTCCTCAGTACCCAGAAAATTTCTTCTAGTAAATTTCTCCTTAATTGTGTAAGTATTAGAGGAAGTACATTTCCTTACTTAACCCTTCTAAAGAGATTTAGTTCCATTATTTCTTAAACTGTATTTTCCCACAGTATTTTCTAAATTCAGGCTAAGAAATAAGATACAGGTTCTATGTCTTTCTTCTTTATAGTTAATAACTGCTCAATTATTATGATGAACTGAGATTTGGAAGATCTTTCACTGTTCCATAGCTGTGCCTCTTTCTTGTAAAAATTCCTTGGGAGCTGCAATCCAAAGTCGTTTGTTTGAGCTGTGTTGTTTGAGTCGTTCTGAAGCTGTGTGATGTAGTCTATCAACTGGAGCTTCCTTGGAGTCCCTCAATATTGTCTTGAGAGAGTGAGAAGATTTTAAAATTAATCTTGTTCATCTTTATTCTCACACTTTTAGTTATATTTAATTTAACTTTTAAATGTGATCACGCTATGCAGAAATGAACTGGAGTGCAGGAGAAACAGCCTGCATCTTCATGTAAACTTGGAGCATATTTCTAGAGTTTTTTTGCTGTTTCTCTCTCTTTTTTTTTTTTTTTCTTTTTTTTTTTTCTTTTTTGTTCATGCTTCTTAAATTATCAAGATGAAACATGAGGTTTAAAATAAATTAAAACTTAATTTGCATGCAAATAGTGAGCTCATTACCATGAGCAAATATCAGCCTGATTTATTTAGAGAGGTCTCTGTTACTATGTCTTTGAGTAGTAGCTGTTTGAAGGGCCTTGGAGCATTGTGCATGTCACTTTTCATTCAGCGTGAGGTTTTGAGAAGCAATAGAAAGAGCTGTTCACATGGTACTTGGGAAAGTCTGTTCAGAACACAAGTTCTATTTTATTTTCTGGATAACATATCTATCTAGGTGTACAGCATCACTTTGCTCCAAATAGAGCTTTCCTGATATCGATATCCTATTATTTCTGTGGTCTGGACATTGACTGCATTAAAGCCGAGGTGAGAAGTAGAATCCCAGAAGAGACAGCAGGACCATGGGAGAGCAGAAGATTGCATTTATGAAGCTCATTGCACTTCTTTTGGTTAACATAGCAATGAGCAGCCTATAACCTCTGATAGCAGATGGAGTTACAGGAATTTCAGCTGTCAGACATGGCAGTCCTTCAAGGACTATAGACAAAAGGGCTTCCAACAAATACTTTCAATCTGTCATTTGTATGTGATGCTGTCTTAAACGAGTTTTCTCTTTATTCTTTTTGCTCTGTAATATGTATACTACCTCACTTTAAGCAACAGTGAATTCATTCATCAATTAACTTTTAACAATCATCCTTTTGTACTAATTGCATTTTTATGCACTGTTTTCTTGATTTATCCTGTTTTTATTAATGAGCCAAATGTACTCTCATTATTCTTTAACTTGTGTTTGAAATTATTCATTTTCTTTTCTTGATTTCCTTCCTGATTTTTTTAATTGTAATGCTTTATCACTATATATTAATCAAGTAGCAATATTTTAATTTATTGATGACAGAGGCAACTTTAGTGCTGCTGCAGATCATTGAAAAACTTGTGAGACTCTGCCCTCATAATTAAGTGGTTTTGGGGACTGACAGGCAGAAAAGATATACGAAGTTTTGGGGAGGCTGAGTCCTGCAGTGTTATATATATATCATTGCAGTGTGTATACAGGTACATATATGTACAGTTTTATATATGTATATACATATAAAATGAGAAATGGAATCAGTTCTTGATCAGTGGCTTGAAGATCTCCATGCAGAGAAATCCAGAGGAAAGCAATGCCTCAAAACACTTTATCATTTGTTGAAGTCCACGTATATACAGGCTTCTTACTGGATGTCACGAAGTGACTTTAAAGCACGTTAGTAATAACTGTGCAAACATTCATCTTTGCAAAGGTCTTGCTATTTTTTGGAAGTTACAATTAAAAAAACCCAACAATAAGTTATCCCTTAATCCTATTCCTATCACATGCAAGTGCAAACTTTCGCTGATTGTTAAGATCTAGGAAAAGCATATTCAGCATATTCTGAAATTCAAGTAATTTCAGGCCTTTTGCTGACTTACATGGTATTTTAGATTTCAGTCAGTTAGGAAGTTAGATTCCCCAGCCTTATCTGCTGTGAAAATTACCTGTTGCTAATACAAGGCATTAGAAATATATATAACTAAAGAAAGGTGAAACAAATCAAGAACAAATATAGACAAGGAAAAATAACATTTTGTACTCCTTCAGAAATAATGTATAGCAATACTAGCTGGTTAAATCTGGCTTTCTGCATCACGTGGAAATTGAAGATATTCAGAGCCATACAGAAATATTATAGAGTATATTAGGCTTTTCATGCAAACTTGAGACTTTAAGAGGCAATGTCAAATGACTTTTTTCATTCAGTTTTTTTTGTAAATGTTTAGCATTAAGCATTTTTGCATAGTAATTTTGGAGGATCTTTTCCCAAGTTTACACTGAGTATTTACATACATATTTAAAAAATAAAGGTAATTGTCCTCATACAAAATATATGAGAAGGTATCCTAAAGTATTTAATGGTCCTATTGCCAGTGGGTTTTTGAATTGAGCTGATATATGTAGAAACACATGTACACATTCATTATCTGATTTAGGACTGAGCTACACCCAGCCAATCCCCAAGCAGCAGCCAGCCCCCAGCCAACTCCCAATGGCTTAATGGCCATCCCCATGAAGGCCATCATCACATCACAAGGTATGGAATAATATTTCCCACTTCCTTCAGTACAACACCTAAACATTTCTTGGACAACTCCAGGGAAGATACTGCACCATCTCCCTGGGCAGCCCCATTCCAGCACCTGACCATTCTTTCAGGGAAGAAATTTTTTCCTAACGTCCAACCTGAATCTCCCCTGGCACAAACTGAGGCTGTAATCTTGAGACCCTTATTCTGTCTCTGCCTGAACCCCTGCTGCTGTGTAATAAAGGAAATGGCTCTTCCTTACCCAGTGTCCTGGTCTGGCAGTGCGTGTGATCCCATCAGTGTGCAACAACCAAAACATAGGTGTGCTATTAACACCCTCTTGACAGAAACCAGGACGACAATGTTCATGGTCTAATGACTCATAGGCACTCATACACATTGAGTTTCTGAAAGCAGCAGAGGCAAAAAAAAAAACAACAATCAAAAAAGCTCTCTAATAACTCAGAGCAAGTCAGCCTTTGCTGTTTATTGAATGGACACTGACTTTGCAAGTCTTTATTTGTAACCTTCTCTTCCACCTCTGTGTCTTCATATATCTGCTTTAAGGCATTTTTATGTAAAGCGCTCTCTGTAGTGTCATCTCTGGGATTATTTGGGCTGTTAAAGCTGTTGCTCCTGAGATTTACATCTGACTTTTCAGTACAAATTCAGAAAGATTTTAAACATCTTGACTCATCCCCATTCAGAACATCATGTGATCTCCATGTTTAAGCTGCATTTAACTGCTGCATAAATGATGTTGAGAAATGTCAGTGTGCACAAATTTTTATTTGTGAGGTCCACAGCTGATGACATAAACTGACTTCCAAAAGTATCTGAGTGTAATGTTACTACTTTAAGTTTTGGATTGGTCAAAATGTAGAATACAGTCCTATGGGTACAGATCCTTATAAATATTTCTGATTTAACTCTGAAGCAAGAAGGGAAATATTACTGAAGGTATATGGAGACATATACTTCTGACAGCAAATAATATTTTTTATCATATGCCAGCTTGCAAGGCTTAATAGAGTTTTCAAAAGTATTTGCTTTTGTTCTTGAACTGCTTTCAAATGCTTTCATTATTATTATTATTTTCTAAAGATTACAGATGACCTCTATCTTCTGATCTACTGTTCAATTCACACAACATATGGTTTCTAGTCTTAGGATGGTAATGGGAAATATTTCTATTCTCCTAAAGTATAAATATATATGGATAACACAGGCTTCTTCCTACAGAAATCTGAACTTACAATGAATTTTGACAGCAATATGTGAATGTTTGTATGATTATCAGGCTTCTATATGTTATGTTAACTGGCTCTATCATTGGAGTATGTGTCGTATATTTTTGTGTCAATCTAGCAAAAAAATGTAACAGGAAGTGAATTACTCACTAGAGGGATGTAAGCATCTTAAAATCCATTCAGCAAGGTATAGTGAAACTATCTAAGTTAGTTCTTTCAGAGAATGATGTCAGGAGAGCACTGGAATTGCCCTGTCTTGGTAGTAGGCCAGTAATCTAGGGCTTACCACTGAATGATAAACACATGGATAAGGATTAAACAATTTTAAAGAATCTTGAAATTTGCTCAACCTACTTTGCCAGTTTTTTACTTTGGTGTCCATTTTACACCTCTGTCTGGGATGAACTAAGTAAAGAATAGGACTAGAGGGAAGAAACTAGAGGGCTTGGACTAGCTATGGGACTAGAGGAAATGGCTCCAAGCTGTACCAGAGGAGATTCAGGTTAGATGTTGGAAAAATTTCTTTTTTGAAAGAAACTTCTGGAATGGGCTGCCAGGGAGATGATGGAGTCACTGACCCTGGAGGTGTTCAAGAAATTTTAGATATTGTACTGAGGGATATGGTTTAGTGGAAAATATTGGTGATAGGTGGACAGTTGAATTTGATGATCTTAGAGGTCTTTTCCAACCTTGGTGATTCTATGATTCTATAGTTCTATGAATTGCAGTGCTTGTGAAATTTGAATTTTAATTGAAGTTTTCTTTTTCAATATCTTCCCTTCTTACTATTTACTTCTTCATCTTTCTTCTAAACAAGAGAGTTGTTCTTTTCCAGAAAATTAGCAGATCGGCTCTGAGTAATATTTCTACTCTTTGTTTTGTGGAAATTCAGTGACATAACTGAATTAATTCACCAGAGTAAGAATAGTATATTTCCAAAAATATAGCATATTTTCAGTCTTCAAATGTTCCACCAGACAAGGAGAGCCTCAGATGGACTTCTAAGTAAAAGCAGAACAGTTAGTCACAGTACAATTCAAAACTAATGCTGTTTTGGTGGTTTTTTTTTGTCACTTTGTTGAATGTATACTGCCTCACGTAAATCTTGAGTGAATATGACCTATTGTGCATTATTCCTATCAAACCTGGCGAAGTTACAGCCAAACTAAATTTCAAACTAAAGTACAGTGGAATTTTTTTCAAGACAACTGTATCAAGCTAATAAATTATCATCAATATTTTTTTAGGCATTTTATCTTATGAAGAAGGAAAAAACAAGTAGTGTAAAAAATTACCAGTCTTTAACTAAGGCCCTATCATTTTTATTGCACTCTACATTTTTCATTTTGAACTTTTCAGCCTTTGCTATAGAGCACTTTATTTGGCATATTAATCATTCACTTTCTTTTTACTGTTACACCAAGTAATTTCTCGACTGACTCCATCATGTAATGTAAAGAACAATGTATTTTCACTCTTAATTGGCAGTATACTTCAGGTGAAATTCTAGATTAGCTGTGTGAAATTCACCTGTGGGAAATATAGACCCTACCTACTGTTAGATGAATGCCCTTGCTTAGGAAGAGAGGGAGATGGGCACCTCTGAGTAGAGAGTGCTCATTCCAGGAATAAATGAGGTGAACAATTCTTTCATAATGCTTATCTTTCATTATTAAACATTATTATAGCTTAAGTGACTGAACCACACCTTAGAAGACAATTCTCAGCACAGCGAATGAAGAGTTGTAGGAACAACTGAATATGTATGCTTAACTGTAAGCATAGAATCATAGAATCATAGAATCACCAAGGTTGGAAAAGACCTAAAAGATCACCCAGTCCAACCGTTCACCTATTCCCAATAGCTCCTACTAAACCATGTCCCTCAACACAACATCCAGTCTTTAATGTTTGCATGCATGCATGTTTGATTCTGAAAGTTTATTATTGTGATAGGACTCATGAGGATACTGAGTCAACTTAATCTGACTAATTTGTTTGGTCTGGTGGTAGTCCTTATCTGTGACCAAAACAAAGAGGCAGCTAAGGCTATCTGATTAAGAGGTATGTAAATACATGTAAGTGCAACATAAATATGTGCAATATGGGTGTGTTCTCATCATTGACTACTGGTTTATAGAACAAGCTTAGCATGGACACTCAACCTTTGGATGGACAAAGCAAGATAAGATGAATCTCCACCTAAAGTTTTGCTAAACTTAAGTACTTGATTTGCAAAGAATTGCTTTGCCATACTGGAATTAGCAATAGCAGAGGTGAGAAGGCTCCCCCCTTCTTCTCAGCCCTCTTACCACTACATTAAAGTCTTCACCTAAAGAACACATTTTTCACTTTCAAAATATACATAAGAAAACCAGAATAAAAGACACAAAATTAATGAAGTGAGCCCTGTATTTGAAGGATATATCGACTGATATATTTGAAGGATATTGTACAACTGAGAAAGAAAATTTCAACCATTTTTTTCCCATATAGTATGTATGATTATACATTGAAAATCATATACTATCTTAAGCATTAAAGATATTCTTTATGACAACTTGTTGATATGCCATACACATGCTATATAAGTCCTTTACATTGACTGAACTGGCAAAGTTGCTCTACTCAACTGGCAGATAAATAAATACGCTGTGCAGACTATAAATGAATTAAAAAAAAAGTCTGGAGAATGATGTTATTGGAAGGTTGGTTAAGGGATTAATAGAATTCCACGAGGGAAGTTCACTTTTATAAACTGAAGTAGATGCCTATGGCAGACTGTTGACCCTGATAAAACCTCTGTCTTCTGTATTTGTAAAGCAGACGATGCATTTCTCACTTTTTGAATGTTATCAATTTGTGTATTATTTTAAGACAAACAATGAAATATTTTTTAGTAAACACTGATAATTTGTAACAAAAATTCAGTGTCTTTATCCATAAGAATTTGGAGTCATCTGGCTTGCATGGGAGAAAATCGATAAAATGCAAATCTGAATATGATTTATCTTCCTACATTTATGAATAGGTAACTAGAGAAGTACTAAGGTGTTTTTGTGTTTTTTTTTTTTCTTTTTTTTTTCTTTTCTTTTCCTGAGTATTATGAACATACAAAATATCTTTATAATATCTGTAGTTCCTAATTCAAAAAGACTCTTGCCCAAAGTGATTACCTGTGTTGTGCTTCATATATTAATTCACTTCTGAGAACCATCACTGTGCAGATGGGCCTGTCCTATACTCCCATGTACCACTCTGACTGCATTCAGTATGCATCCACTACCTCTGCCTCAGGCAGATTCATTCACACTTGCATTTCTTGTACTCTGGCAAGGAACTGGCCTCTAGCATCCAAAGGTCTAATGTCTTTAAACACTCCAGATGAGATGAAGAAATCTCTCTTCCCTCTTAGCATCCCAACAGTTAGCATCCTGTCCATGCTAGTTGTTTGTATCTCAAGTCTTTTTGTTTCCTGGTCTTAACAAGAATTTCACTTCTGAATTTTACTTCTTCCCAAAGTCTAAAATAATAGTTTAAATTGTTACTAGAGCCTCAAACTGATACTCTGCATGATGTTACAACATACAGTTGCATTTTATTAACCAGCTGCTTGCTGTACTGCTGTACTGGGAAAGAACTTCCCTGGCAGACAGAGGGGTGACTAAAGGTTTGTTCTTGTTTGGGCTTTACTTAGTGAAAGAATGCAGCTGTGCACACTTTGTGTAAGTCTAGATCTACTCTATCAGAGCAGAACTAAGTAGTAGCAAGGTGGATCATTCCATTTCAGGTACTGGAGAAATACATCAATTTGAAATGAGTGAAAAATAGGAAAATCTCCATTTCATAAACCTTAAAGTGTCAGGTCTCAGATTGCTTTCTTATTTTGTTATGGTTTTTAATAAGACACTGTCTTTTTAGCTCATGTCAGCTTGTTCTCTGCAAATAATACAGGAAAATATTTTGTGTTACACTGTGATAATCTGAACCTATAAGTCTTTCAAGGTTGAGGTGAACTGCTTCTACCCTAGATTTGTTATTTGAAACTGTATCTACCCTCTAGCTATTGTATAATCTATAGTGCAATGTTATTCCTATCAGTACTGTATTATTTATATATACATATCAATATAAGCCTTACAATTGCATGAGCTTAAATGATAGATACTATTGCATCATGCAGAATCTGACTTTTTATTAGGAATTTTTAGAATGTGTTGATCAGGGCTTAAAGAAATGGACAAAGCAATAAAGGAAATTCAGTGATAGTAGTGATTCTTTTCCAAGGACTGTCAAATTGCTGTATCTCCCATAAAAATGTATGGTATATCTCAAAACAGAATAGGCTGAAATCTCAATTTGATGAATCTGTTGCAAGCTTATATGAGCTTTTCATCTGGGAATGAAGTTTTAGGTATTTGTTATTCATTACATCTAGACTCTCTCTAGAATTACTTCATGTATGTTGCTTGATATTACAGCTTGCTTTCTCTTTCCAGACAAGATATACAGTTAGAGAATAAATCAGAGAAGAAAAACATATGAATCAGAAGTAGCCCTTAACCTTGCTTTTTACATGGTAGATTTTTTGTAGTTAGAATAATTGAAGCTGTATTAAGTAGGGAAATCATTGTGGACTGGCTGTATTACATTTCTGAACCCAAGCAACCAAAACCTTTTAAGAATGTCTACTGTTCCTTGCATGTGGCAGAAACAAAAATAAGGTAAGCAAAATTATGTTCTTAAGAAATTCATTTGCAAGTTTTCATTTCTCCTGATTGTTTGCCTATGTGCTGCTCAATAAAGCAAACCAGAAAAGAAAATTATTTTGTTAAAAGTGTCAAGGACTTCGATCCTTTCTGTTCATTTTATGGTACAAAATATCTTTTTCCTTTTCCCCCTCTCTCTTTCTCCTTTTGTGAGGCACAAATAATTTTACATTTCTTCTAGGTTGTTTCTATTTTTCTGTTATTAACAGAGTACATCTGCACTGTATCTATATTGGTGGTGGTAAAGATAGAGAGAAACCCTTTGAAAAGCTTAGAGAGAAGTCTGTATTATAGAAATCTATTTAAGTATCTTGGATGAAACTGTTCATTTTCTGCAAAATGTAGATTGTATTATATTTATTTTGTATTTTCTTTTAGTGTATAGTATTACCAGCAAATAAAATAAAGTGTTTCTGTATGGAAAATGGGTGCTTTAGTGTTGCCATACAGATTTCACACTTACAATTCTGAAGGATAAGCAAAGCCATTTGACAGTGGAGTGATTCAGAGCTGTGTGATGCTGTGAAGGTGTGACTGCACCCCGCCAATTCCTATTAAATTCATCTCAGTACAGCAAACAGTCACCTCTGTTGTACATTAAATGAGGGTACAAACAAACTGACAAAATCTGGTAGTGTATTACATCCAATTTGGGATAATCTTACACACGCTTATCCCTTCTTTTAGGATGCAGTTTAAAATGCTCCTACACACTTCCTATACACCACTTCAAATATTTAATGAAACCATAGTATAGATTACAAAAAAAAAGTTTTGCTGAATCTCTTCTATACATCCCACTTTAATGAATAATATGGAGTACGAACAGGGTTTGGGAGATAAATGAAAGGCACAGGGTAACATTTTCAAGAATTACACTTCCAAGCCAGCAGTGTAATTTCAGTTTGCAAAGTAGCAGATCTAAGTATTTGTATCAGTGTAGAAGCAGCAGCTTGTCATGAGCTAGCCGCATAAATATTTACTTGTGGCCTTGGATCTTTTACAGACATTATTTCACATTCTAGGGCAGTTGATGGACTAGAAAGTGAGTTCATAAACCTCAAGCAGAGGTGGAGGATATTAGGTCATTATAACATTGAATATTTACTTGCTGAAAATAACCTTTTTCTCTCTTTGTTATCAATAAGTATATTAATACAGTCTTTATCCTGGAAAACGTTTCCTAATCTCTTCTCCCTATGGCTTGCATAACTGTGTCCTAATGTCCTAGATTTAAGCAACTAAAAATTTGACAGTGTGCCCAACATTCACAAGGTGGGGCAGAAGCTTTGTATCCAAGAAGTAATAGAAAAAAAGCACGCAAAATATTTTCTACTTGTGATACATTATGCCCTTTGTGAGGTTTGTAGGTCATACTAAATATATATTTGTTCAAAACATAGATTCTGGACTCTGATGGGCTGCTGTTACAATACATACAGTTAACAAAAATGCCCTTCATGCTATTCAGAGGTAGAACAGAAAGCCAAACCACATCTTTCACCTTTCTGGGGAAATAAGACCATTCTTGTGACTAAGTACTTGATTAAGACCATTCTGGTGACTACATACTTGATTAAGATTAGTGTGATGTGTGGCTGAATTCTGTCATGCCTTTTATTTTTCTGCTTAATTTTAATTGTATGCTAGTACATATATAGTATGTACAGGGAATGGAAAACATAAAGATATAAGGTTCCATAAGCATTTCAAACATGTACTCATTACAGATTTTTCTAATCTTGCTTTAATAGTACTCAGTGATTAAAGAGAAAATGTGTGTGTGTATGCATGTGCATTTAAAAGTTATGTGTCCTGCCAGCATCTTGTATATTAGAACTACCAGTTTTACGAGCTAGGTATTTATTGGTGGGCACTAAGAGTCAGTAGCACAAAAGAAAATAAATAGACTTTTCCCTACTGTCCACATGAACCTATAAACTCAGCATAAACTAGTAAAATCCTTCTCTGGCAATGACATCAACTGATAATAGTATTTTCATCTGCTCTATATTTCTTTCTTTTGGCTATAGGTTTTGCTTATGTTGCACTCTGCTACGTGGGATAGATGTATATCATAGAAAGAAGGGTATGAGACTAGCAGCTTCTCACCCTCATTCCTAGGAATGAATGCCTGTTGCCAAAGCAACTACAGAGATATCTAAACCCTGACGTGATTGAGGAAATGGTGTGAGGTGAAGGAAAGTGTGGCAATAATGTCTAAAGCTGACACACTGACAGTTCCAGAGCTTGAGCTGGTATACACTCTATGTGAAATATCATCCTGAGACTAAAACCCCCAGATGTAGATTTTGTACCAGAATAAATACTGTCTTTTTCAAACTGTCATCCTATCTCTGGATTGTGCCTTGTAAGTTCTTCAGCGTCCTGCTCTTTTTTATTTCTTTTGCCTGTTTTCATGTTTTACTCAGGTAGATCATCAAGTCAAGTGGTGTGATGAGGCTAGAAACATCTGGCAATTAAATGAAGAAGGGAGAATTACATTTCTTACTGAGTAAAAACATTGGTGAATACCTTCTCCTAGACGCAGAGTAACAGTCTACTACATTTATCACTTTCCAGATAAAAAGAACAACAGGTGAAATCCTCAAAATGGAGCTCAGTATGTTATAGGAAGATCATTCTGCACTCCAGTTGAAAATACAAAACGTAATCACAAAGTAATGAAACTGTTGTGTGTGGGAGGGGAAGGGATCCACACAGATCTGATTACCAGCATAAAGTTCATTTTGTTGTTCTCAGGTTGACTACCTGACTGCAGACAAAGGTATCTTAAAATATTTGGGAAAGAAATCATAGAATCATAGAATCACCAAGGTTGGAAAAGACCTAAAAGATCATCCAGTCCAACCATTCACCTATTCCCAATAGCTCCCACTAAACCATGTCCCTCAACACAACATCCAGCCTTTCCTTGAACACCCCCAGGCTCGGTGACTCCACCACCTCCCTGGGCAGTCCATTCCAGTGCCTGACCACCCTTTCTGAAAAGTAATACTTCCTCATGTCCAGCCTGAATCTCCCCTGCCGTAGCTTGAAGCCATTCCCTCTGGTCCTATCACTAATGACACGAGAGAAGAGGCCGACCCCCAGCTCACTACAACCTCCCTTCAGGAAGTTATAGAGAGCAATGAGGTCTCCCCTGAGCCTCCTCTTCTCCAGGCTGAACATTCCCAGCTCCTTCAGCCTCTCCTCATATGGCCTGTGTTCCAGACCCCTCACCAGCTTTGCTGCCCTCCTTTGAACATGTTCCAGGGCCTCAATATCTTTCTTGCAGTGAGGGGCCCAAAACTGGACACAGTACTTGAGGTGCGGCCTCACTAGTGCTGAATACAGGGGAACAATCACCTCTCTGCTCCTGCTTGCAACACTGTTTCTGATGCAAGCCAGGATGCCATTGGCCTTCTTGGCCACCTGGGCACACTGTCGGCTCATGTTCAGGCAAGCATCAATCAATACCCCCAGGTCCATTTCCTCTACGCAGTCCTCCAGCCACACCGCCCCAAGCCTGTAGCGTCGCCTGGGGTTGTTGTAGCCGAAGTGCAGGACCCGGCATTTGGCCTTGTTGAAACTCATCCCATTGGCTTCAGCCCAGCTCTCCAGCCTGTCCAGATCCCTCTGCAGGGCCTCGCTACCCCCAGGCAGATCCACACTTCCAGCCAATTTGGTGTCATCTGCGAATTTACCGAGGGTGCACTCGATGCCCTCATCGAGTTCATCAGTAAAGATATAGAAGAGGACAGGCCCCAGCACCAACCCCTGGGGAACACCACTCACGACCGGCCGCCAGCTGGATTTGACTCTATTCACCACCACTCTCTGTGCCCGGCCCTCCAGCCAGCTCCTTACCCAGCCAAGAGTGCATCCATCCAAGCCTCTGGCTGCCAGCTTCTGCAGGAGAATGCTGTGGGAGACAGTGTCAAAGGCTTTGCTGAAGTCTAGGTAGACCACATCAACAGCCTTTCCCTCATCCACCAGATGGGTCACTAGATCATAGAAGGAGATCAGGTTGGTCAAACAGGACCTGCCCTTCACGAACCCATGCTGGCTAGGCCTGATCCCCCGGTCATCCCGCACATGCCGCATGATCTCCCTCAAGACAATCTGCTCCATAACCTTCCCTGGCACCAAGGTCAGGCTAACAGACCTGTAGTTCCCCGGATCCTCCTTACGACCTTTCTTGTAAATGGGAGTCACATGAAAAAAAAGAAACACAAAGAAACGTATTTTGAGAAAGACAACCCACCAACTGCTTGTGAAAGGACAGAAAAAGGAAAATATGGACTGATGCTTGATAATTTCACTACAGAGAAATGCCAATGTGCATTTCCAAGGACGCTTACGCCACATGATCTTCCACATAGGAAGTAAAAAATAACTGAGAGAAGGCACTGTCCAGATGTCTGTCATTTAGAAAGAAAATGCTGGGTAGACTAAAAATGTCTAGAGATTAAACACAAGGAATACTAGCACATTAGGTGGAACAGCAAAGTTCAATCCCTGGTTAACACCAGTATATAAATAGATAACAGAACATGAATGTGAGCCATTTACTAATACAAGAAGTTGGGAAAGAATGCTAAAACACACAACCTGAGTTATAATTCTCAGAATGGCAGTAAGCATTGCGCATTTTATAATCTAAAAGAGCTCACGTATTGATTTATTTTCTCTTTCTGTTTCATTACGTTATCATTAGGGAAATTTATCTGTGATGAAAAAAGGAAAATGAAAACGTTTATACAGAAGTACATTCTGTATTTTCAGCCATTTGCCTAGAGACTAGAATGTCTGTTCCATGATTCTTTATTACTCCTGTCCAAAGACCATTCCTTAGGCCAACCACTGAACACAGATTCTCAGAGTTCGTATAAGAGATAAACAGCACTTAATATCAATTAACATCCTTACTCATGTGCTATTACACTGTAAGAAATGTGGCATGATATTTGTGTCCAAATCTGTGCCCAATATTACAGAATATTTGAGGAAATTTTGTGATAGTTTGTTGTTGTTTAACCTGGCAGGCAGCTCAGCACCTCACTGCCTTTCATTCACCCTCCCTCTGCCAACGATATAATGGAGAGGGCTGGAAAAAGTAGAAGTCGTGGGTTGAGATAAAGACAGTTCAATAAGACAGAAAAGGCTCCTTATCTGCTCCTTATCTGCTGACCAATGCCCCCAAATAGTCCCCGAGTAGCAGCAGTACTCATGGCCAACTCCCCCAGTTTTATTGCTGAACATGACACTATTATGGTGTGGAGCTTTCCTTTAGCCAGTTCAGGTCATCTGTACTGGATCTGTCCCATCCTGGCTCCTTGTGTGCCCTCATTCCCCTTGCTGGCATGGCAGTGTGAGAAGCTCGAATGTTCTTGCCTCTGTGCAACACTGCTCAGCAACAGTGCAAACATCAGTGTGTCATCAATACTGTTCTTCTACTAAATCCAGAACACATCACCATACCAGTGACTATAAAGAAAATTAACTATATCTAAGACAAAACTAGGATATTATTTTCAAAATTTCTGCTAAACTCTCACCCCTGGATATATTCAGTTTAGATTGATGGGAATCCAGTTGTACTCATTACATGCTGGGAAAGCACATTAAACCACTGGAGAAGTTCCTAGATGCCCTGAATAGACTGTGAAAAAATAAACTATGTAAGATTAAAAAAGGAGTAAGTTTAGTTAGAGAATTTCAGCAAATAAAGAGCGAGGTTGAAATTATTGGATAACAGAAAGAAACAAAGAAATTCAGAGAATTTCAGAAATATCAATGAAGGATTATTTGTTCTGGAAATGAATTCTAGCAAGATCACCTTCACCCTGTAAAGTCTCGTCTCTATCCTAACCTCCAACGGAACTTGCCAGCATGGTCTACTGAATGTATTTATGAGAATCTTGACACTTAGACAATTTGGTTTTTGAAAAACCAAAAATCATAAAACCATGATATGTGTTCTCATATATGTAATGTCATACAACATCAAGTTTTTACAAGTTGTACTTGAGAGACAGAGGCTTCTGTACCCCATTAAATTTTGAATGTAGTGTAAAGAAAGTTTTCTGCAAGAGAAGCAAGGTACTTCTTGTGCACACCACTGGCACGTTTTTCCTCTGAGCAGTTCTGGCTAGTGAAGCAATTAACTCATTGCTTTGGAAAAGAAAATACAATCTAACACAAAGCTCAGGATTGAGTAAACTCCTGAGACCCTGTCTTGCCTTACTTTCTTATCTCTTTCACATTTACAAGGCAGAAAATACCAGAATGTTCATATTATCACAAAATGAGCAATAAATCCTTCATTTTTGTTAACCACTTTGAATTATTTTTTCTTCAGCTGTATATGTGCTGAAGCCAGGGCAGATAATCTCTAAATACATAACAGAGTTTAGTGTCTTTTCCTTTACAACAATGACAAGGATGTAGACGAAGGCTTAAGTCTACATAGCAATGTCTCACTCTTTTGCCATCACGGGTTTGTTTTCCACTGTCTTAGATCCCTTTAGGCTTGGTATTGTGCTTGGTTTATCTCAAATGAGAGTTTAAGTAAGTGTAACAAAAGAAACTTATATTTTAAAAACTGTATTTAAAAAATATTGCTAGATGCTAGTATGAGAAAACTTAAAAACCAACAAACCCACTAAATAATAACACATCAAAAAATGTTGGAAGGGATGTGAAACACTCGATATTGCACTGCTTGCATATTTGTTTTTGATATTGGAAACAATATTAATCAAGGAAGGGTGCTACATGAAGACAGAAGAGTTAAGGAAATTTGCTTTTTATATGGAAATTCATTTCTATTCATTTATCTTCTGCATTCTAGTGTGAGAGAGTTCCTAGAGATAAGTCGATTGAATCAAACTTTGCAAAGGCAGTCACTAATTGTGTGTTTGGGTATTAGCTGTGTGACCAACTTTACATTCTCTATCTTGATTTGCATAATTGCTGAGCTTTCACAGTTGCAACCAAAATCCCTGAGGGTTGAGCTTTGTAAATGTTCTGTGCACGAGGTAAAGAAATCCTAAATATCTCAAATTGGGTATATGAAGTTAGTGAAAACTTTTGTATTTTCTTTTTTTCCCTGCCTCTATAAAATGGGCATATTAATTACAGGAGCTATAAGATAAATTTATATTCATGAAGCAGAACTACAACAATCAGAACTGCTCTAAGAAACCAGGAAATAATAATTCTCTCTTCAGATCTAAGTTCAAATAATATGTTACAAAAATACATAGTTTATGAACAATAAAAGTAGATCAAAATGCTGCATTGTTGTTCATTAATTTAATATCATTAATACTGCTCACTGAATGAGATAAAAAGCCTCTTGAAATTCCTGAAAAATCATAGAATCATAGAATCCTTAGAGTTGGAAGGGACCTTTAAAGGTCATCTAGTCCAGCTCCCCTGCAATGAACATGCACAGCCAGATCAGGTTGCCAGGGCCTAATCCAGCCTAAATTTGAAGGTCCCCAGAGGCAGGGCATCAATCACATCTCCGGGTAACCTGTTCCAGTGCTACACCACCATCACTATAAAAGACTTTCTCCTTATGTCCAACCTAAATCTACCCACTTTAAGCTTGAAATCATTTCCACTTATTCTATCACCACAGACCCTGCTAAAGAGTCTATCTCTTTCTTTCCTGTAGTTCCCTACTAGATGCTGAAAAGCTGCTATCAAGTTACCGTGAAGTTTTCTCTTCTCCAGTCTGAACACCTCAGTTCTCTCAGCCCGTCCCTGTAGGAGAGGTGTTCCATCCTTTAGATCATTTTTGTCATCCCCCTCTGGATACATTCCAACAGGACTATGTCTCTCCTGTACTGACTCCACATCTGGATGCAGTACTGAAGGTGAGGTCTCATCAGAACAGAGTAGAGGGGCAGGATCACCTCCCTTAACCTGCTGGCCATACTCCTTTTGATGCAGCCCAGGACGCAGTTGGCTTTCTGGGCTGTGAGGACACATGCTGTCTCATGTCGAGTTTGCCATCTACCAGTTGCCACAGGTCTTTTTGAGCAGGGCTGCACCCAGTCATTTCATCTCCCAGCTTGTATTGGTAGTAGGTGTTGCCTTGACTCAGGTGCAAGATCTTGCATTTTGATTTGTTGAATCTCATGAGGTTCATCTGGGCCCACGGCTCAAGCCTATTCAGGTTCTTCTGGATGACATTACATCCCTTTGGTGTGTTGACTGCACCCCACGCCTTGATGTCATCAGCAAATTTGCTGAGGGTGTACTCAACTCAGCACAGAGAGACTGACATGTTGGTAGTTCCCAAGGTCATAATTTTCAGCCTTCTCAAAAATGGATGTGATGTTGCCTGTTTTTCTAGTCATCAAGAACTTCACCTGATTGCCACAGCTTTTCAAACATCATTGGGAGTTGTTTGATGATTACAACAACTAATTCTTCCAGGACTCTGGGATGCATCTCATCAGGATGTTCAGGTTCCTCAGCTGGTCACAAACCTTATCTTCACTTACTATGGGAGGGATGTTATTTCCCCAACCCCTTCCTACCAAAGCAAACATTTGAGCAAATAATTTGCTATATGAGCATTTATCAGAGAAGATCGAGGCAAAGAAGTTGAGTACCTCAGCCTTCTTCTTATCTGCTGTTACCAGCTTGTCTGTCACTCACTAATAGGGGTATGCCCTCCAGGATTTTCCTTTTCTAGTTGAGGTACTTGTAGAAGCCTTTCTTGTTCTTCTTGCCACTTCTTGCCAATTTTAGTTGAAACTGGGCCTTGGCCTTCCTGACCCCATCCCTACACAGCCTAGCAGCTTCCTTATACTCTTCCCACAGTATTCCCTGTTTCCACTGCCTGTGCATTTTCTTCTTCTTCAATTTGACTGGCTGGTCCCAGTTCAGCTATGCTGGTCTCTTGATTTCCTTTCCTTGCTTGCTACACCTGGGAATGAAGAACCCTTGTGCTCTGAGAAAAGCTTCCTTAAAGATCTACCAGCTCTGCTCTGCACTCTTACGCATGAGGAGATTTTCACAGGGTGTATTGTTCACTAACTCCTTGAACAGCTGGAAGTCAGCATTCCTAAAATTTAGCATACTAATTTTACTCTTTGCCAGTCTCATATACCTCCAGAGCATGAACTCAACTGTAGCATGATCGCTACTGCCCAGGCAGCCTCCAGTCCTAATGTCACCAATCAGTTCATTTGCACTGTTTAGTACAAGATTCAGTATTGCATCTCGTCTGTGCAGCCATATATTTCTGGTCTCAAGCAGTTATGCTTGATGCATTCCAGGAGCCTCCTGGATTGCTTACAGTTTGCCATGCAGATTTTCCAGCAGATGTCTGGGTGGTTGAAGTCCCACAGCAGGACAGCGCTTGCAATCGTGGTGTCTCCTGCAGCTGGAAGTAGAAGGTCTCATCTACAGGCTCTGCTATTACAGGTGGCCTGTACTGGATATCAACTACAATGTGGCTCCATTTGCTGCCTCAGTCTCTGTCATCCATAAGCTTTCGACTTGTTTGTGACAATTCTTTATGGACAGCTCTTCACATTCTATTCCTCCCCTGATGTAGATAACAACACTCCCTCCCTGCTCCTCTTTTCTTGCCTTTCCATTCTGAACATCTTGGAACAGTCGATAGCCACACTGCAGTCATGGTAATCATCCCACCAGGTTAAATCAAACTTAGTATTTTCTGTGCTGTAAACATTTGATTTAATAATAGTTCTCCTTTACTGTCAATATCTGTATAACACTGGCAGCCCTGTAAATGTGGAAAATAGCTTGGAACCAACATATGTAAGAAAAATTAATTAGTATTATGTTTCATGGGAATAAGGTTTTGTGACACTTTTTAAAAAACATCCTACAGAGCAAGACTTTGTAATGTAGCATTGTAGCTTTGATAAGACAGGAGGAGGGAAGCACTGAAATAATGTGACTTAAAGAAAAAGCATTGGGAACATGTAAGCAAACGCTGCTAATAAGGAATAAATATCGTTTCAGCATTTCACTTTTTGGTCTCTTTCCTGTTCAAAAACTGTAAGCTGTGCATATAATTAGACATTTGTGTTGCCACAGTAAATCAGTTTTCTGAGCAAACTGGTGCACCCTGACACATTAAACCCAAGCTGGCACATCTACTCTAAATAAGGATCTACTGTGTAGCTGACATGAACTTCTGATGCATTTTAAACAGATAGTGAGAATCCTTTTGCAAGCATCCTCTACATTTTCAGATTCTCACAGAGTCTGAGTATTACTGATTTATTAGATCAGTCCTGTGCATGTACTATACATCAGTGAAACTGTGCTCGTCACAGAATTTTGCTGATGAACTATGATTCCTGTTCTCCTATTTTTCTGATATTTGTTTTAATTTCCTGGAAACAGTTTGTGGTCTGCCTCAAATATTTCATAGACTCATTCAATCGTAAAATGGCTTGGGTTGGAATGGACCTCAAATATCATCTAGTTCTAATTCATCTAATTAGGAAGGTTCACTCTATACTGCCATACTGCCAGCATCTACCACTGATCTACTGGGCTGATGTAATGAAATAGGAGGCATTTCTTTTGGAGCAGCTCTCGTATTGTAGAAATGATGTAAGAAATTTTTGTGGTTTTAATATGCAAATTGTTGCAAACATGCAGGAACAAAAAAATTTTCCACTGTGACAAATATTATTTGATTCTTCCATTTTGTGCGAGAGGAATTCTAAAGGGAAGATTTCCTAATTGTGATATCTAGAGGATGGCGGGCTGATCAGACGTGTCAATTTACTGAGAGGAACAATGTGTACAGACATTGCTTATGTGTCCATTCTGATAATTGAGATCTTAGATCATATTTCTTATTGCTCATTTTTTAAAATATCTGTTTAGTTCACAATTTTCCAAGTGCTCAATTTAATTACTTTGATTTATGAATGTTTTGATGTCTGATTAGAGCACTGTTTAAATACAGTTGGTTCTCAAAGGTACATTAAATAAGTCTTCAATCGATTAAATCAAAATTTATTGTACAAGCAACAGCCTTTGTAAATAAAAGTAAATTTGCAATCATTACATTTAATTGCAACTGAGAAATTGAGATAATATGGACCTACTTGATTGCAGACATTGATAAGTCTAGAAAATACTCTTCAAGGTTTACGTTCATGTAAGATTGGAATTAAGTTTGATAACGGGATTTGTCTTTATTTCTTGCAGTTAATGATGTCACATATAGCAGCCCTAGTATAATATAATTGGTCATGTGGGAGTGAATTGGCTATACAGATATTAGGGCAGAACCTTGCTTTCAGAAAGCAACAGGAAAGAAAATGTATCCTCATTTTAATATGTACGGGCTTTTGTTCACTTTCTGCTCTGATAAAGATTTCTGTCTGAGTTAGTACCCATCTCTTTCTTAAACAAGCCAAATATTTGTGGTGATATAGTCATTAATCTGCTTCTCTGTTAAAGAAGGATAAAACTGTTCACTTGTTAAGGTAATAATCTAAAGAATGCAAGATGGTTTAGATATTACGATGAGAAGTTATACCTAAATATTATTATTGAACTAAAAAAAGGAAGGAAATAGTGTTACTGAGAGATTTAAGTTCTCTACATGACTTGAAAGTTCATCCAGTGAGTATGTTTCATTCTCTGCATTTCCACCAACTCTTGATCTAAATTAGAACTATGTGGTTGTATATAATGTTTTGCTATTGATATCTCCCAGGGGCTTTGATGTCTACTGGAAATTAGGGAATCACCTGAGGTGAGTGTGATCTAGCACTAGCTTCACCGAGTGTACATTACCCTGGTACTGAGGAAGTGCTTTGAATGGTTTATCAAGTTTCCATTTGCATAACAAAGGAACAAAACATTCCTCATGTGATCTAATTCCAATTGACATTGCATTCTAATCAATATGAACTTCATACTTAAAGTTCTCAAATTACTTAAGTTATTCCTTTATCCTGCCAACATCCATACGGCCTTTAAGCATTAATTTTTATCCAGTATTTTGAATGATAACCAGTAATTGAAGTGGGCATCTCCCAATGTAGCTGCAACTGTGTCCATGTCCTGAACACTGCTTTTGGTGACCAAAGCAGCCTCCTTTGTGTTCTCAGTGAGAAAGGATAGCATATTATTTTCCCTCGTGATAAGTATTAATCACCCTGTAGTAAAGAAGTTATGGTATGTGAATTCACCTGCTGGCAGTCTTTGTGAGCAGTTTATCACTTTGGTTCCTGCTATATTAAATGCTGGGGCTCTTGAAAATGAATTAATCTCTTATTTATAATTGCACATTTACATATTTGCCTCCAAGACTGTAGATTGTTCAGGGTAAGAGCAGAGTGCAGTACATTTTCAGCACTCCATACTTTTTAGTCTTTTTTTGTACTGCATCTGATACAATGAGTTTCACTGACCATTGACCATGTCAGATTTATGCTGGCTCACTATACAAGACAATACTCTAAAACCAAAGTGTTGACACAGAGACTGCTTGCTTTAAACTAGACCCTGGCCTAACTGCCCCAAAAGTTTGACATTATTCACCTCCAAATCTTGGTTGAAATCTATTTTCAGAGTTCAAGTACAAATAGGAAATTAAGAAATACTTGGGTGAGTACAGGCACTGAATAGAGCTCTAAGATACCAGAAGAAAAATGAATGTGAGTAGAATGTTCTCAAATTAACTAAAGCAGGAGATGTGTTCAATTTAGCTGAAACGTTACAAATGAAAGTTCATAGAAAGAAGATCTTAAAAAATCCATTGTATTATTTTTTTTTCACTAATGAGTTCAGAGTGTAGGTACCATTCGGTATTTTGCAAGAAACTGATGCCAACCAGTGAATCTATTTAAAAGTGCAAAGATGAACATACTGGTTGACCTCAATAACATACAGTTCAGTGAAATCACCAGCGACATTTTCAAGATACATCCTAAAATGCAGATTTTAAAAATATTAAGCCTTGGAGCCGTTGTTTGACTTGAGATAATGTGATGTATTCTTTTAAAAGGAAAAAAAATCCTTGTCACAACTATTACACAGTGACTGATAACAGAATTAAACTTGAAAGTAAGCATAATTGTTTTAATTTTTGTTTTTATTGATACAACTTCTGTAAGCAGATATACACTGAAGTCTGAAATATTTTGTTTGAAATGGAATAATGAAAAGTTAACACTTTTCTGTTTAATTTCAAATACATTACTCACTTAAAAATCTGAAAATTATTTTATTATAAATCTCTTTCTGTTAAGGATCACCATGATTTATTTTCTATTGCGGTGTATGAGCTGCAATTACTGTGTTGAATTACATACCCTATGCACTTGAAAAATATGTAATTTAATTTAAGAATTGTTATGAAATGTAAAAAAAAGGTGCAGAGCAGTGTAAGCATATTTAATAAAATCTAATAATCTAAACCCATGGTAACCCAATTTTAGAATTGAGAAATTAATCAGAGTACTTCAATTAGTCATCTTCTGCTCTTTGTATGCATAATATGGAACTGATCAGTTGTCAGTAGTAGATGAGAGCAGAGTAAAAGGATCTTAATGGAATGATCTTTGACTTAATTTGACAGAGAAGAGGGATGTAAAGGAAAAGAAAGTTTCATTAAATTGTAAGAACTCCCCATTTTGCCAATTTTTTCACCTTAGGTTGTACTCTTCCCTGCTTACTTATATATTTTTCTGCAGATAAGGAATTTATTTTTGAGCCCATCAGCAAAAGCATGTGGAGCTCCATTTGACCCACAGAGAATTGTCTTCGGGTTAGGGACTGTGGGAGGCATGGACAGCTGGAGGTGAGAACTGAAACTACTTTTCTTACCAGTCCCAGCACAGTGACACTATTTCCTGATGTTTCCAGGACAAATATTCTTAATCATCCACACTGCATTTCCTTTGAGCAATAAGTGATAATCTGTAGCAGTTTTTTCAGAGTTCATCTTTGAATAATCATAGAAAATGGATAGCAAAAACAAAAATGGCTTTATATTTTCTCCACATGTAGCCTCTTATGTTGATAAAAGATTTCCTAAGTGAGAAAAGAAAACAAAAACACTCATAGAATAGAAATAACAGTGTGCTCTGAATTTTTTCTACCTACCCACCTACAAATTTATTTATTTATTTATTTAGTTAGTTAGTTAGTTAGTTAGTTAGGTGTCTATTTATCTACTTTATTTTTTAATATTCAAGCCTGCTATTGTGAAGTTGTCCACAAAGCTCCAGTGGAGTATATGTGCTGATTCTTTCCTGTTTCTTGTTCTACCTAGATTGATAAAATTATCTTTTTGTGGTAAGCTTTTTCTTGCTGGGAATACCACCATGGTGGTAACCATCTGTAGGCCTGATGTGTTCTGTTACAGGGAAATTAAGAAATCTAAATGAAGGAAGAAAACAAAAAGTTTTTAATAAACATGCTGCCCACTCTCTAGTCCCAGACACTGAAAAAATAATCTACTGCTCCCCAAAATCCTAACTAATGAGTTTCTGTCCTGGTACAAGAAGTTAATTCTGTGTTTGTTTAAACTGATACCACAGAGCTCATATTTTTTCTTTTAGTCATGTATTAAGAGAAGTGGGAATTAAGATGTCTTTACAGTAACAGTATACAAACCTCGGCATTAATCAGGTGACTTTCACTACTGCTCTGTCTTACTATATTCTTTCAATGATCCATTATACACACATTTAACAGAGAACGGTCATCATGTCAACAGCTGCACTTTTCTGTCATTGATGCTTCCATTTGGCACACAAATAATCCATTTTCTTTCACCAGGGACCGACACCTTAATTATATTCCAGGAATATTTGCTGCTTTTTTTTATGACATTTCGAAAGAATCTTTCCTTGGACTGAGTAGCACTGACTACTTTGTCACAGATGTAGGGAAAAAAGTTAAGATCCCTAGCTTTAGTAAATGTAGATGAGTGAGAAAATAGTATAACCTCAGTCTTTTGGCTAGTATTAATTTTTATTTACTTTTTGAACAAACACTGACACTGAAAAAAAACTTAACTGTCGGAGGCTAGTTAATGCAAGAAAAGCTCACTGCTAACCAAAATGAATTCCTTAGCACATATGACTAAAGAAGACAGTTCATAAAAAGGTAGAGAATTTCTTGAATGCTGATGAACCTTCAGGTCCAGTGACTGTATATTGCGTAAGGTATTTCTGAATCCAGTAAAATAAAATAAACAGCACCCTGTAGATGGAACTTTTAATTACCTCCATCATGGACCCTGGTGATTATATTTTCTGCCTCTTGCTCTTTGTAAAATGGAAAGAATTTTTAGAAGAAATCTGTACCTCATGTACAGGCACATATTTTCAATCTAATTTTGTTGTTAAATAATTTGTTGGAGATGAAATGTAGTTCTAATGTCATTCAACAGCATTAATGTCTTCTTTAAAAAAAATATATATATATAGTACTCTTTAAAGATTTAAGACATAATGTGTTGGTAAATTTTTCTTTAGACAATGCTGCCCCTTGTCATTGCTCCTCATTGCAAACAGGGGGAGTGGATCTGGATGAACCTGCTGTATCAAGGTTCTTGAGAATTTTTCAGCGTTTCTAAAAATCCAGGAAATAACAGTGACTTGAATAGTAATTTATTTTCTTACAAATTTGACATTAAAATGTAAGTAATATATTTGTCATTCAATTCTCAGCTGAGATTTTTGTTTCAGAATGGCTTTAAACACCTAAGGAGAAGGTTAAAATTTGGACTTATTGATACCATAAACTTTAAAATCTATGTTAAGAATAATGATCACAATTTTTACAGAACCGTCTTTTATGCTGAGTAACTAAGAGTGTTCATTTTAATTAAGCAACTATGTGGTATGGAGAGAAAAGGAAAAGCTATAATGAATCATGAACTAAAATTAAAATAAAGTATTGGGAAGAATGAGAGAAAAAGATCATCAGTGACTTCCTGTACCTTAATTCACTTCACAGAAGAAGGAGTAACCTAATAGATAAACATTACAGTAGGAAAAAACATGAGACTTAAGTACCTGTCATGATGATTATTTTATGTACAGTGATCCAATAGGAAAAGCTAGGAAAAGGTCATTCTACTGTGTTTCATTTTTCACGACTGAGTGGGTAAGAAATGGGTAGACTAGAAATTGCGAGTATCAGAATAGCTAACCAGAAATTACCTTTTGAATCTGAAAACCATTTTATTAAAAGTACTGTGTCGGTGATTTTCTACTGTCTATGCTATCTATCCTTTCAAAAAAATTTCACTTTGTATTTAGCCAGGGATATATTCCCATATAAATTTCTTCAAATTTTCTTCGCTCTTCTTTGTTAAACTAAACTTTATGTAAATCTGTCACAGGTTTAACTTGCTTGTATGGTTGATTTGTTTGTTAGCTTTGACAATATTTTTTTTTTTCTTTTTTTTTTTATACAGGCTATACATACCTTGTGTATGCCTGAAAGGATGTGCTGAAGCCATGTCTGTGTGAAAGATGAAATTTGAATTTCTGAATAGTGTTCACGCAATTTTGTAAAGAAGGAAAGCATTTACTGAACAGTTTAGGATTTTGTTTCAGAAAACTCCCTAGCCAGCAAAGCTTTCAGCTTGATTTTCCTCTCTCTTGCTCTATCAGAATTATTGCTCTCATTAAAGATTTCTGACTTTTAGTAAGGCAATACTCAATACCAAATTTTGGGACCCAGTTTGGAAAACCAGAATGCTGTAATTGCTCACCTCAAAGATAAATGATTAAATAGCTAATTAATAGTTTATAGTTAAAATAGGTAATAGATATTTGGTCTTTGCAAGTAGTGAACTTCTAGATGAAATTTTTAATACAGCAGTTTGGAGAAAAAAGAGATAAAAAAACTGCACATGATATGTGTATATATATATGTATATTTACAGGCATGGAAAAATTGTATCTCTCCCCTATAATCCTAAAAATGTTCACAATGTTTCTTTCCATGATTCTGGTTGCTCTTCAAGAAGGAGGTCTTAAAGGCATGGAGCTGGCTGTTCCCCTGAGCCGCAAAGTGAGCCAACAGAGAAGAAGACTGGCGTGGATGAACAGGGAGTATTCTTGAGGCTCCAGGAGAAAAAGAGAATCTACCTCCTGTGGAAGAAGGGACGGGTGACTCAGAAAGAGTACAGAGAAGATGTTAAGATGCGTAGAGAGAAAATCAGAAAGGCAAAAGCCCAGCTTGAACTCAACCTGGTCAATGTGGTTAAAAGGAACAAGAAACCCTTTTACAGATGTGTCAGCGGAAAGAGGAGGACTCAGGAGAATCTTCTTTCTTTACTGGATGAGGCTGGGAATGTGACCACTGAGGGTAAGGAAAAAGCAGAGGTTCTGAATGCTTTCTTTACATCTGTCTTTAAAGGTCACACCAGTTATCCTTACTCCACTCTCTGACCCGGTAGTCTCAGTTGGAGTGTGGACAGAACCCCCTGCAATTCGGGAGGACGCAGTCAGAGACCTACTACTCCAGCTGGACTATCATAAGTCCATGGGGACGGATGGGATTCACCCGAGAGTGCTGAGGGAACTGGCGGAGGTGATAACTGAACTGCTCACCGTTATCTATCAGCACACTTTGTTGACTGGTGAGGTCCAAGAAGACTGGAGACTTTCCATTGTGACTGCCATCTACAAGAAGGTTTGTAAGGAGGATCCAGGGAACTATCGGCCTGTTAGACTAACCTCGGTGCCAGGGAAGGTTATAGAGTGGATTGTCTTGAGGGAGATCATGCGACATGTGCGGGACAACTGGGGGATTGGGCCTAGGCAGCATGGGTTCACAAAGGGCAAGTCCTGCTTGACCAGGCTAATCTCCTTCTGTGATCTAGTGACCCGTTTGGTAGACGAGGCAAGGGCTGTTGATGTAGTCTACCTAGACTTCAGCAAAGCCTTTGACACTGTCTCCCGTAACATTCTCCTGCAGAAGCTGGCAGCCAGAGGCTTGGACAGGTACGCACTTGGCTGGATAAGGAACTGGCTGGAAGATCGGGCCCAGAGAGTGGTAGCGAATGGAGCTAAATCCAGCTAGCAAATGGTCACAAGTGGTGTTCCCCAGGGGTTGGTGCTAGGGCCTGTCCTCTTCTATATCTTTATTGATGACCTAGACAAGGGCACTGAGTGTACCTTCAGTAAGTTTGCAGATGACACCAAGTTGGCTGGAAGTGTCGAAGTGTGGATCTGCCTGGGGGTAGCGAGGCCCTACAGAGGGATCTGGACAGGCTGGAGAGCTGGGCTGAAGCCAATGGGATGAGGTTCAACAAGGCCAAATGCCGAATCTTGCATTTTGGCCACAGCAACGCCAGGCAGTGCTACAGGCCTGGGGCAGAGTGGCTGGAAGACTGTTTAGAGGAAATGGACCTGGGGGTACTGACTGATTGATGCTTGCCTGAACATGAGCCAGCAGTGTGCCCAGGTGGCCAAGAAGGCCAATGGCATCCTGGCTTGCTGTACTCAGCTCTGGCGAGGCCGCACCTCGAGTGCTATGTCCAGTTTTGGGCCCTTTGCTGCAAGAAAGACATTGAGGCCCTGGAACGTGTTCAAAGAAGGGCAACAAACCTGGTGCAGGGTCTGAAGCACAGGCCTTAAGAGGAGCGGCTGAAGGAGCTGGGATTGTCCAGTCTGGAGAAGAGGAGTCTCAGGGGAGACCTCATTGCTCTCTATAACTACCTGAAGGGAAGTGGTAGTGTACTGGGGGTTGGCTTCTTCTCTCATGTAACTAGTGATAGGACTAGAGGGAATGGCTTCAAGCTGCACCAGAGGAGATTCCAGCTGTACGTATGGAAATACTACTTTTCTGAAAGAGTGGTCAAGCACTGGAATGGGCTGCCCAGGGAGATGGTGGAGTCACTGACCCTGGAGGTGTTCAAGGAACGGTTGGATTTTGTGTTGAGGGATATGTTTTAGTGAGTATTGTTGGTGATAGGTGGATGGTTCGACTGGATGATCTTGTAGGTCCAAGGTTTACAACCTTGGTGTTTCTGTGATTTAGTGATTCTTTGATTCTGCAAAGGTGTGTTCATGTTTCTTCTGTTTTCAGAACTGTGCAAAAGTATGCATGTATACACTAAAATATATATGAATAGAAGAAATATACATGTATCTATAACCAATATAGATATATATAGTATATGTCCCAAAAGAATGATGCAGGAAGTAGACCTTATCACTCGATAAAATTCAGTAGTTTTGCCTAGTAAAAATTTTTCATACCCTTGTACATAACAGAAAAAGTTATGACTGAGGGCTTCCAGCCAAGCTTGCTTCAGAGTTATCAATACAGTAAAGTTTGACCTTGTTGCACAGGAAATAAGTTTTAAACTAGAGCTTGTTCATGGTACTGCACAAGCCATATATCAATTCACATTCTTGTACATGGAGAGACAAGGAGAAGGAAGGGTAGGGAAAGAAAACAGCATAAAAGAGAAGATAATTTTTGTATGAATGATGTTAGTTGTGTATTCTTCAGTTGTGCATTAGATCACTTTGCACTGTGCTATCATTATGATAGCATTTAGACATTCTCTTCTGCCTTCCAAAAGAGTTATTTGCCTCTTACCAACTGCCACAGGCCTGTGCAAAAGCAGTTGAATATACAGTTATTCTTGACTGAGAGTCAAGGCCATGTAGGAACTGTCAGAAAGCTCATTGTACTCAACATTGCAAAATGTTGCAAATGTACAAAATGTTACCACAAGACATTTTCTGACTAGTCACCCTTGGATATTATGAAAGAAGTTGTAATATCCCTGTAGTCTTTATTTAGCAGTGTTTATAGTGTTTATTTTTTCTGGTTCTTTGTTCAAGTCTAGCTGTTGACAGTAAATAAATTACTCTCTACCTAGTAAATTGCCTCACTCTTCTGATGTTTTCGGAGCAGGAAAGCAAAGTGATAAATTGATAGCTTTATGAGGTTTATTAATAAATATTCCCTCCATTTCATCCATTTCATTCAACCCCTGCTTTCTGTTTCTTCTTCTTGTTCTTTTTGTTCGTTTTTATCTTCTTCCTCCTCTTTTTTTTTTTTTTTTTTTTTTTTCTGTTTTTAAATCTATTTACTCAGAGGTTTAATTGCATATTTGGTGAAGCTTTTATGTGGAAGCAAACCTCAACAAAACAGTCCTTTTAAATATTATGATCAGCCTTATAAATAATGTGAAGATGAAAAGTGTAACAAAAGTTTGAGAATTCCCTTCTACTGAGAAAAGAAGATATTTAAAGTCTCTGCCCTGCACATTCATATTTACCATCTTAAATGGAAGAAGCTTTTTTCTTTTTTTTTTCGCTGTCATTCCTCTAGGTTTTATGTTTGCCAGAAACACTGAGGAGGTTGCTGGGACTATGGCATTTTTTCTACTTGCTCTTTTTTAAAGAATAATTGGAAAAAATTATTGTTTTCCTAAATGAATCAGACAATAGCATTTAGTAAATTTCTTTTTATATTCAAACCAAGATAAGCAGCAACTAAAATGCTTATCCTCTCTGACAATGTCTGAGTTCACAAGGGAAATAAATTCTGTCACTATGAACCAATTCCTAAGTGAGATAAAAGTTCTTGACTAATATTCAGCTACTTAAAATTCAGTTTACTGAGATGTTTTATGATCACAAAGCATGCAGTTTGGCAGCAAGACTGCCCAGAGGACAACTACGTTAACTTTTATTCTAATTTGTGTTTGGGGGAGTAGTTAAAAAAAGATTTCTCTTTCCTTTCAGGCTTAGTGTTCAATATATTATTTCACGATATTTAAAAATCCCTGTTTGAAATAAAAAATGGCAGGGATGAGATGAATTAATGTATTATCTATTTCCATCATCATTTATAGCTACTAATTAGCAACATGATTTTCTTCTTTTGTCTCTGTGAGATTGAAGATCAATTCTTTCTATCCAGTGAAATTAGAAAAAAACCACCATATTGATTTCTACAATTTTCAGTATAAGACAAAATAAAAACTTTCTTTTCCTTTAAGAAGATTGGAATAAGTTGAAAATGGGAAGTCAGCCCGAGAGCTTCACTACAGTTTCAAATCTGATTTACTGTTCTTTTTTTTTTATGTCAGTGACATGCACCACAATAAATTGATGTCTGTTTTCTGTTTTCACTGTTCTGCTGTTTGCTTTGTGCTGCTGTAAGCAATGCACAAAATCAAGCAGTAAAAATCAGTCTTCCTTCTTCTTGGGCATTTCATAGTTCTGTGTATTTTTGTTCTCTTCTGTCTTGTCTTCATTCTTGTTTTTCTTCTTTCCTACCATCTCCACTGATGCCAAACAGTGTCTCTGCATCTTTAATCCATTTATAATACCTTATAAAGTCCAGCTGTGAAGATCCAGACTTAAAGATCCAGTCAACCTAGTGTACTGTCGGTTTAGATAGGATTTGAAAAAATTCCTATGACAAAATCCAGCCATTTAAAAGTAATGATAAAAGCCTCCCAGAACTGTGCTAGAACTGCTTCCCTTTCTGGAGGGAAAAAAATGAATGTTGCATATGTTCGTTAAGGTTTTGCAAGATAAATGTTAAAAATAGTGTTTAAATGAATCTGGCCTAGAGGAATGGATGCTTGAAAGTGGTGGATGAGTTAGTAGGATTGGAATACATTCATGTTACTATGAAAGTATCCAGCTAAGTATTTCCAGAAATTTTCCAGAAGGAAAGAAAGAAAGGTACTTTGGATATCTGGACAAGTGAACAATTAAATGAATATTCTTCTAACTAGGATTTAGATTTAAAATTTAAATGTAAGTAAGGATTTGTTTCAACAGATATAACAACAGAGACTGTAACCTGAAGACTGAGATGTGTTCTGATAAATGTTTATAGATATCTAAAGAGAAATGAGAGGCAGATGGATAGGATAAGACAAGGCCTAAAGTAATGACCTAAAATTTTGATATAGAAAGTTCCATACCAATATGCAGAACTTGTTTACAGTAAGTAAATGCTCCAGGAGCACAGGAGCAGATTGCCCAGAGAGGTTTTGGAATCTCCTTCTATGGAGGTCTTCAAGACCCATCTGGATGTCTACCTGTGTGACCTATTCTAGGGTACCTGCTTCAGCGGAGGGGTTGGACTTTACCTCTTGAGGTCCCTTCCAACTCCTGCAATTCTGTGATTCTGTGATCTACCCTGGCTCTGTCTCATCACTGGTATTTATCATATTAAATCTGATTATGTTAAAACGATTATATCTCTACGACTAGTTGAAAACAAGGAACTATATATAAGAAACATTCTCCAAGTCACTCAAGATGTGGCAGAATACAATAATATATTTATTGATTTTGCTTCAGTATATTTTCGTCCTATAGTACTAGTCCATCGGTTAGGCATTTTCTTATTCATCCTTAAAATTCCTGAAGTTGAGTTTGGTGCAAACGAGAACAATTTGAATTAAAAACACAAATCTATGGAGAGTTTGCAGTCAGAAGCTGGGAAGTGTTGAAAGCTTTCTATCTGTTTCCATACCCCTTTACATTACTTTCATGTGACACAATGAAGATCTCAACATGATATTTTAGCTGTTCAGACTTTGCATGTCTGGTGTGTAGCGTTGCTTTACTTCAATTTAACACAGTGGCAAAAAATATATATACTGTTTATACACAGTAAGACTGGGACACATCAGTAAATGTCATTGATATTTAAAAATGACATTTTCCTATCTTCTGGTCTAACTCTTAATAAAAGTGAGTAAGGCTGAAAACTGTTGACAACACTGATAATATTATCCATACTAGTGTGAAAAGATCGGCATTACTTCAATGCAAGTTAATGTAGTTTAACTAATTGTATTGAAGGAAATATTGATATCCGTGTCACCAAGCCTGATGCTTAAATGCATCATCTAAATGAAGTTTTACTTCATTAAAAACAGAATAAAAGCCCCGAATTAAATAAATAAATAAAGGAAATATGTAAAAAAATGAGGGCTTCCACACGTCCAACCTGCTGATGAGGCTTTTTCTTGGAGAATTTGAAAGAGGGCTTAGTGATTTTAAATATTCTTCATAATAATTTACATGATTCCCTGATAGATTGCAAAAATAAGTCTTCTTCTAGACTGATTTGAAATCAGATAGATTCTTAAGTTTCATGTTGGAGTAGGCTTAAATTCACGTGACAGGCTTAAATCTACTTCAGTTCAATGTTTACTGAAGACTGTGGCTACTGGATTTTGTTTATCCAAATATATTTTAGTACTTTTAAAAACTTAGATAATTGCATTTAAATATCATGAAAATCTAAAGGATGTATTTAAGAAAGGTGAAAGGAAATTCTCTTTTGTTGTCTTAATCTCCTTATTGTCTATAGAGGGGGTTCTGATCACTAATTTGTGCAAGGTAATTTGCAACCTAAAAACTTGTTAAGTAAAACTGACTCTTGAGCTGAGTAACTAAAATCTTTTTAATAGTTCATCTCAGGCATTCTCGCATTCTTCTAGTTTTCATGTTCACTGAAATTTTATGGGACATTAATTAATCTCTACATGTAGGAGGTTCAGCCTGGTAATGAATGGTATAAAGTTGGGCATTCTATTCAGCTGCAGTGGAATATGGGTAGATGCACTCCTCCTGCTCAGAAATCACCTTTTATATATGTGAATAATTGTTTTCAGGGAGTCTGTCTTTTTGTACTAGTTAGTTGGGAGATATTTGCCAGTATTTTAGACCTTATATTTGAGAGTACTGAGGAACAGAAACCTAGCTGTAAGATGTCCAGGCTAAATTGAAAGTCTTCTACCCAAAACCTGACAAGGGGTTTGTCAAAAACTACATGACAGACTAATCCTCACAAAGAAGAAATTGAAAAAAATATCATAAATTTTCCTTAAATCCTAATGTGTTTATTTGAATACTGCAAGATAGAACTGACAGTTACTGTCAGCAGTTCTGCAAAGACAGAGCACAAAGGCTTTTTTAGCTCAGGGAGTCTGTTTGCAGTCTGGATTAAAGCTGAAATGGTAAAAATGCTTAACATAGCTACTGCAGCTAAACTTTGTAATGTTTCACCTCTGTCAAAATTATAGAATGTAGGAACACTTCCATAGACTGATTGTTACATGTTTTCATGGTGATATAGTAGCTTGAATGGATCATAGAGAGGTTATGCCATGCTCTGGCTAAGTCTGAATGACCTGGGGGATCTGTCCTGTGACCTGTACACAAAGAGGTTCATCAGGAAATGAATTAAAACAGTGACATAGGCAAAAGCTTGCAGGAAGCACTGAGTGTATTGCAGCATCCAGTTCAGAAGCAGAATTTTTCCCAAGTACTCTTATAGAAAGAATGATGGCACAGGTCTGCCTAGGGGTCCTTTGTGTTGCATGCATTGACCGTAGAATTAAAGACGTACTTTCAGGGAAACATTACAAAAGAAAACAATTAAAAAAACCAACAAACAACAACAAAACAACCAAATAAACAAAATGAAGAAATAAAGAGACCGAGTGAAAGAAAAGGGAAATTCAGAACTTTCTGCAGTGGCCAGCTGGATAGGGAATATGCAGAGCATGCTCTGATGAGCGATCTCTCCACATTTTTCACATAAGTCTGGACAGGCTCCCTCCTGAAGAATCCCTTTCTTGTTCCTTTTGTATTCTTGTTCCTTCTCACCATATTGCTGGTGCTGGTTGGATTGTGGTTTGGTCATGACTATTTTCCACTATGCTATTCATTAAGCCCTCTTTTCCTGTAGTATGAAAAAAATCTACATAACTAGAGGTACGAAAAGAATCATAGATTCACAGGGATGGAAAAGACCTCTAAGATCATCTACTTCAACCATCAATCCATCACCACCATGCCCAGTAAACATGTCACTGTCACATTTTGCCTTTTATTCAAAACCTCCAGGGACAGTGACTCCACCACCTCCCTGGGCAGCCTGTGCCAATACGCCACTGCTCTTTCTGAGCTTTTCTTTTGCTAGTATCCAATCTGAAACTCCCCTAGCACAACTTAAGGCTGCTACCTCTCATCCTATCACTAGTTACTTGGGAGAAGAGGCTGGCCACCACCTTGTCACAAACTCAGGTAATTGTAGAGAGCAATAAGGTTTCCCATGAATCTTCTCTTCTCCAGACTAAACAATCCCAGTTCCCTCAGCCACTCTTCATAAAACTTGTGCTCCATACTCCTCACCAGCTTTGCTGCCCTTCTTTGACATGCTCCAGGGCATCAGTGTCTCTCAATTGCAGTGAGAGGCCCAAAACTGAACATAGTACTTCATGCATGTCATCGCTAGTGCTGAGTACAGAGGAATGACTACTTCCCTAGTCCTGCTGACTACATTATTTCTCATACAAAACAGGATGTCATTGGCCTTCTTGGCCATGTGGGCACACTGCTGGCTCATGTTCAGCTGGCTGTCAATTAGCATCCCCAGATTCTTTCTCACTGTGCTGCTTTCCAGTCAGTCATCCCCAAGCCTGTAGCTGTGCACGAGGCAAGTGAGTTCCAAGACAGGACATGAAAACAGGAGCTTCTAGTCACAGTTACTGGGTTTCTCTTGTCAGTTTGGAAGTATTTTTGGATTTTGCATGAAGACATAAATAAAATCACTGCACCTTACCAACAGTGTGTGAAGACACGGCAAATAAAAGTAAGGGAAATTTACTACCTGAAGTGGATAGGAAATTTAACAGTGAGTAGTTCTTGTGTGCTGAAAGGCATGGCTTGGCAGCATAGTACATCTAAAAAACAACCACTGAGTCTATTGTGTCAGCATCAGTTCCTCCACACTTGTTTTGGCTATGCTTTAAAACCCTTGGTAAGAGAAAATAGTCTACTGATAAGATATTGAACAGTGTGTGTTTATAACTTTTAGTTACAAAAAATAAAAATGTGTCACAAATAATTTTCAAAATCACATAGAAGTACTAGCCTCCTTTCTTCCAAGGAAAATAGAGACATTTTTCAGACAATGAGTAATGCTTCAATAGATGAAGAATATTTTCCTTGCCATTTTGGAGAAAAAGTTATAATTTTAATTTAGAAACAAACTGTAGCATTCACAGATGGCAAAAAAATGCTAATTTTAAAGTTAAATATTGATTAACTATTAATCAAATTCTTTCAGAATGAGAACTAACATTCTATACCCACATCCAGACATAAGCCTGTTAGTTTTTGGTAACAGTAAATATGTTGTGTTTAGCATCTTGCTGAACTCTTTGATGATTGATGCAATAGTATTTTATGGACAGCTCCATTTGATGGAAGTAGGAAACTTTATAATTAGTTTTGAAAATAGCCAGAGATATTATTACATGCATGAAAGTGCAAAATGTTGATAATATCTTATTTGTAAAGAATTATCATCAATTTTGGGGGGAGGGTTCTATCAAAAAAAAGGTGAACAATATTTATGGCATCTGAAATGACAATTCCTTATCTCGTTCCCTTTCAAAGAAAAAGGAAAACAATGCAGAACTTATTGCCTATACTATGAATATGTTTTATATGCTATGTGCTTGTTGCTTGTTTGTTCCATGGAAATTTGGAGTCCTGAACAGCTTTTGTATTACCTCGTATTATGCAAGATGACCAGGAAGTACTACATATAGGCACAGTTCTGAAGTAATCCCATCAGGATCAATGTTTCGTGGCTGAACTAAGATGTGACTCTCTGGAAAGCCAAAACTATTTTTATTAAAAACTTTGAACAGAAGAGCTCTGGATAATATTTGACCACTGTAATATATGGTCTTTACTTCCCTTTGAGATTTTGCTCACAAGACTTAATGGACTGTGCATCTGAATTTCCTTGAGTGGGGGAATGGGGTGGAAATTAATGGCTAATTTCCCTGTGTTTGCCTTTCATACTTTGTAATTCGTGGCTGTTACAGTTCATATCAAACAGAGGAAGGAGCAAAGAAATCTTGTTAGCCATTCTCCAGCTATTGGAATTGAAGATTTTTGAAGAAGTAATCATGTCCTCATAGGGGAGGTGCTCCAGTCCCCCGATCAATTTCTTGGCTCTCCTCTGGACCCTCTCCAACAGCTCCCTGTCTTGTACTGGGATCACCTCCCTCAGCTTGCTGGCTGCACTCCTTTTGGTACAGCCCAGGACACAATTGGCTTTCTGGGCAAGGGCGCATTGCTAGCTTGTGTTCAGTTTCCCACCCACCAGTTCCCCCAAGCCCTTTTCAGCAGGTTTGTGCTCTATCCTTTTGAAGCTGGATTAAAAACAAACAAACAAACAAACAAAAACCTACAGATTTCACATTTCACTGGGGCACTGAAGGTAAAAAGATAAAAATACCAAACCCTTTCTGGGTCATAAGAAAAAGAATCATGCAATGGGTATGTGCAGAAATAAAGAAAGGGTAAAAACTTCTGGAGATTTTGTCCCGAAGGGAAATAAAGGCTTGACAGAGTTTACAACTCATCTGAACATAAAGACTTTATTAACTTAACAACAACAACAAAAGGTTTTAAAATGTTTACCTATTTTTCCCCTGGATTTTATTAGAAGAAACACTTTAACAGTTCCCTCGGGTAACTGGTAGTCATTGCTCAACATAAACAACTGATGAGTTGTAGATGTTACCAGCTGTAGATGTGCTGGATGTTGTGATAAACCAATTTCTCTTTCCTGTGATGAAATTTTTCTGTTTTTCTGGATACTTTTTTTTTTCTTTTCTTTTTTTTTCTTTTGAATTTCAATGTTTTCTGTTGCGTACGTTAGTTACACACGTTCTTTTAGGACTGTGTTCAAGCCAGACATTTGATTCAATATTCCTGGCTATTTTTTCTGTATGGGACTCACTTGTATCCCAGTTCTATTGATTTTTCACCTGCATTTCTCTGAATGGTCAGTAACAGCTTTACCAGAGGATTACAACCCCGGGTTACTGAATGTGCCATTCAGTGCCATCCTCTGAACCGTTCAGGTCCCACAGTTATCTTTAGACTGTTACAAATTGAATACTGTTTCTTCTGTGAAGCCTGAGGCAAAATTCTATAGAATGTAGCATTAGTATTCAAGAAGCTGCTTCCTCATGCACTTGACCTAGCAGAAGACCTTGTCATCCATTTCTGAAGAAAAAATCAAAGGGCTGGTAGAGCTCCCACTTAAAGTGTGGTGAAGTTTCTTCATATAGCTTCCAGGCTGAGGTGCAGTGCAGAATCCCAGTTCTGAACTGAAAATGCTGTGTGGAAAGAGGCACAGTCTCCTTAAGATACTAGTGACTTTTGGTGCCCTGGATGAGTTAGAATGAGAAGTCCATCACTGATAAAATTGAGCTAGATAGATATATATAACATACATGTATTTTTATACACAAGATAAATTTAAATATGTGTCTACATGTAATTTCACTCCTGTAATTTAATTTTACTATCATTTTTTTGGCACATGAACAACAAGAACAACATAATAGTAAGAAAATCTTTGAAGAGGCTTGTTTGTTCTGATACATGGTGTTTGATAAAGTCTTTTTATTCTTTGAACAGTTATGAAACAAGATGTTGTTGAGTCTCTGAACTAAATTTGAAATTCTCTTAAATCTGTGTGGCTTAACTGAATTTGATACCATTACCTTACTTCTCATATGCTAAGAATTTGTAACATTTTCCAGAGAGAAATTCCTTCAGTCTTATTCACTATGTGTCCAGAGATGCCAGAACAGGCAAATCTCTTCAAGCTGCTGTGATCCTCAAGTAAAAAAATCTCCCACAGTTTAAAAACTATTACAGTGATGATGATGAGAATTTCAGTGTACATAAAATGTACACTTTCTTAGTTCAGGGTTTTTACTTTTTTTTTTTTTTTTTTCTTCATAAATGTCAGCTTCTTCCAAATCAGTCCCTTCCATGTCTACAAGCTATTAAAAACAGAGAGGGGTGTAGTTTCACAGTAGTGTGTGTAGGAGGTATTAGCACAAATCCTGTTATACATGAACAGATTTTAGCACATACCTCCCTTGCAGTGCTCTGAAAATGTATCCTTTCGTATAAAAATACTTGCATGGATGGTAATATATAAAACAAACTTTCTCTGCTTCGTTAGAACTTTGCATTCCTTGAAGTGCCTAAGTTATTCAAATTAACTCTCCTTGTAATAAACAATGGAGAAGCCAGTGATTATGCAAAGACCACATCATTCAGGGTGATTTTTTTTCCAGCTTGTTCCACTCAAGCATTAGAAAGACATCATTAAAATTGACGAAAAACAAAAACAAAAACCCATGAAACCCATGAAACAAAACAAAACAAAACAAAACAAAACAAAACAAAAAACCCAACAAATCAAACAAAACTCAGTTGGAACACAGAAAACGTAAAGTGTGAGATGAAGAGATCAATAGAGGCATACTTTTAGCCTATTTCACTGGTGACTTTAATTTTTTTTTTCTTAAAGCAGCTGTACAATACCGTGACTTGCAGCTTTTAATGATGTATTTTGAGAATGTGATATGAATTTACAGATGCACGCGCAAAACAAACCAGTAGTCTTCCAAAGACACACTGACAAGATATTGTAGCAAAAAGCATTTTTTTTCTTCCTTAGGGCTGAAGAACATAAAACAATCAAATAGACAAACATTTCTACTTAACATAATGTACAGCTTTTCTCCATGAAAACCTTTTTTTCTGGAAATAATCTTACTGCACTACAAGCTGAAAGTCTCAATTATTCTTTTAGCTGCTGCAAAAATCCATCATCTGTTCTAAATTCTTTTGATGTTTTTATTTTCCCCAAAATAATGGGGAATTATTTGAATTATAATTATTATTAATAATTGAATTATGCAGACTTTTAATATCAGATATCACGTTATTTTTACTATTTTTTTCTTTTTCTTTTTTTAATTTTATTGATTTTACATATTCCAGTTGTGTTACTTTGTGAATCTTGCATTTCAAGAACACGAAATCAGAAAAGCTGATTTATTTTCCTTGTATTATAATTTAATATATTTTTACAATTATCTTTCTCAAATGCACCCTAAGCCAATACAAGATTTCAGACAAACCACTGTCATTGATACTTATGACAGAAAAAAGTAGAATTCAGATACTAGGAAAAAAAAAACAAAAACAAAAACAGAAAGCAAAACAAACAAACAAACAAAGAAACAACAACAAAAAAACCCCCACACCAACAGATAGGCTGTTATAACTTTCTAGGCAATCCTTTCTTAGTACTCCTCTTTAATAAGTAACATGACAAAGCACATACATTTTTGTTCCAAATGAAAACAAACAAACAAAGAAAAACATGTAGTCATGCACGATGCTTCAGTTGTGTCTTCAAAACTGAGTAACCTTCTTTCATATAATAGACTTAGCTATAATGCTCATCATGTAGCACAAAAAAACAACTTTTATTTTGCTGGATCTCCAGATAGAATTTAGCTAAAAGCATTTCAATCCCAAACTGGTATTGCTCAAGAACAAGGTAGATCATATATGGATTTTTTTTGGTGGGAAGGCTGGCATATATTTGACATCTTCCTGCTTTAAGAAACTTTGGAAGAACATCAGATTGGGAGTATGGGGTAAAATGGAGAAAGAATGCCAACACACAGACTCAGTTACTGTTCAATTCTGACATTGCTCTAACTGTGAGGGCTAGAAAAATTGTTTTCCAAGTGGATATTGGTGCTTCTAATTGGGCCTGAAGGAAAAAGAGCACTTGAGGACTGAAAAGTAAACATTCAGAGGCACACTATACATATCTAATAGCATTTTAGCAATCTCATGTGCACCATTTATCATGAAAAAAAGAAGCAAGAACATTTTCTGCTTCTTAAACAATAATTTTAGACATGTCAAAGAGAAATCAGCATTAGTAACAGTACATTTGGTATCCATTCATTTTCTGATTTACTTCATCTTGTAGAAGCTTTTATTTATGTAATGGAGTTAAGTACAATTATATCCTAGGGTGAGATTATCTTTAAAGTTGAATGGACAGTTTAAGCTAGTTTTAACACTAATTCAGGAACTTGTCTGAAGATTTATGAAAGAATTCGCCTCTTGTCTTTTTTGCATTGGTTTTTAGTAGCTGCAGTCAGGTGAGGTTAATCTAACCCCAAAAGGTTCATAATGCTATAAGCATATGAGGAAGAGGATGTCCATTAGAGCACTTAGGGCCCTTGAGCAAGAGTCTAAGTACATGCCTAACTACATGCTTAATAAAAATGGAATTTATTTTCATACTCGCAATCATTACAGGGATTATTCTGAAATCTGTTGTCGCTGTATAATCAGGGTGCATAAAAATTAACCAAGAAACATATAAAGATTTAATAGACTACCTTTTTAACTAAGCAATAGAGTACTAGAAAATGGATATAATTCTCTATTAATATATTTCAACTGATGCAATACTAAGTGAGACTAATATTTCATACTCATTTCTTTCACACTGCTATTGTGTATTCCATTTCTCTTCTCCTTCCCTCCCCCTCTCTAAAAAGCTTGCAGGCTCATCAAATTCAGATATGCAAACAGACAAAAGCAATCCTCCCAGCTACCTAATTCTAATTCAAGCTGCTTTGTTCAACTACACTATTAGTAGGCCACATTCTGCCAGAATGATTGCCTTTTCTGCATAATTATTAGCTAAATCGGTGCTTGGAAATGCTTTGTCTTCTCCTGTGCAATTGTTTTTGGATGTCCTTCTTAAAAAGAAACTGCAGCTTATCTCCATCATAGGCCTTGCTCTTGTCCAACCTAGCAGATCACCTAGGTCAGTCACACCCGATCACTCTGTAGTAAGTTGTACAGATTCTCCCAGCCCCTTATGGGATAATGCTCATATAATTAACAGAACAGTACCTTTCTACAGGAATTATAGTTTAATTTTCAGGTGTTTCTCTAGTAGGAGAACAATTAAATTTCATGAATTGCTCAAAATAACGGAAGGAAGGAAGGGAGGGAAACAAAAGAAAGCAAAGGAAGACATTCTCTATTAAAACCTACATCTCAATCAAATTCTATATCATATATCTCAATCTATATCTATGTTTTTATCTTAATCAATGTTCTATACGAACATTCCTGATTTTTATTCCTTTGTAATTTCAAAGGAAATTTTCATTGGAAACTCATAAATCTAGCCTATATGGAAAGCTACAGAAGTATCTAAACCATATTTCAAATATAGGAATAATTTTGGGTTATTACCTTTTTAGTGGGCATTGGGGAATAATTTGCAAGAGATAGTTTACTGAAATAATTTGACCTCCTTGGCTTGTGAAATGGCAGTGAGCAGACTAGGGTTCCCTCAGGTTTATTTAGTGTTTAAATTTGCTGTTTTTTATTTTTTTTTATTCATCTGTTTTAATTGTGTGTATAAGAGTGTATGTTTGTGCATGTATGTCTATACTTAATTTATTATTTCCATTTCTTGAGCTGAAAAGATAGTAGCTGGAAAATTACAGTTTATTCATCTAGCATTTCTTTACAGTGCATCACTTCCCTTGGACTTCTGTTACAAGTGGCACTGGAGTGTGATTAGAAAGCCAACATCTAACCCTAATTTAGATGCTTATTGAAAGCAATTCGTATACGTTTATTCTACATTTGGGAAGAAAATAACATGAGGTAGAAAATAATAGAGGGTGTTTCATCCCATTTGTCTTAAATGTTTAATCTCTTTTTCTTCAAGGGATACTGGGTAATAGCTTAACACCAATGGCTGGAGTTAGGTGAAATGAATATCTTTCACTATCACTTTCATATCACCTTCTATATTCTTCTTAGCCTCTTTAATATGCAGCAGATTTCCACTGGATGCTAAACTAGGGTGGATTCACCCAATCCAGATTTATCACATCCATAGTTAACATGGAAATTTTTATATGAGTTTAGCAGGCATAATTGAAATATCCCTAGAGAATTTGAGTAGATTTCTGATCAGTGGAAACTGTAATAAAGCTTGTATTAGGAAATTAAAAAAAATAATATTTTGTTCCAATGATTCTAAAAGTCCTGACACTGCTGTAGGGCTATGTCTATCATATGTCTTTTACATGGAGTTGACTATAGATTGTTATGAGGCAACAGAAAAATGAGAAATCATCACAGCGATGGATTTATAAAATCTTTGGGAGTCTGAAGTTACAGATATCACCAAGGATTTCTTTTTTAAAATCTGCCATAGAACAGATAGTGCTTTGGAGTAGCAATGCTCTACATGACATTTCATTTCTGGATGACAGCAAAGATCGATGTACTATCCTACACATGTTGAAATAATATGCCTTGCTACTAAGGAAGAAAACACTGATACAAAATGCCTGCTCCATGCTTAAATCATCACAATAATAAAGTAATAATGCATAAGCTTCAAAGAGGGAGATTCTTGCAGGTTAATTTCAACTTAAAAATGATCTGTTATTATGATATGATACACTGAGTTTTCATGCATTACTATTTTCACCAGGAAATTTACTTCTAAAAGGCTCAAGTGCCAATAAATACCACATGCTTTTCTGCAAAGGACTTTTCCTATAGTGGATCCTGTGTAAGAATGAGGGGCTACGCATAGCAATTTTATTATCTTATTTGAAATCTGTTAGAAAAAAGTTCAGGCATCCACAACCTCACTGAGCAACATGTTCCAGTGTCTCACCACCCTCACATCATGCAGAAGGTCATAAAGCTGTGATAAATGACCAGTCTGGGTTGCTGCTCAGGGACTGGCTGGATGTTGGTCAGTGAGTGCTGAGACACTGAGTTGCTGGCAGGGATCAGTTGGCAGGCAGTTATATTGTTAGCTGAATGTCACTTGGCAGGTAGTAATTGCGTTGCAGATATGTAATTATATATACGTTGTTATAATTGCATTTTTAATCTATTATCTTTTTCTGCATTAGTAAATAGTTTTTATCTTAACTCATGTTCTATTTTGTTTCCTTCATCACTCATTGGGAGTGAGAAAACAGCTGTATGGTCCTTAGCTTCCTGCCAGGTTAAAGCACAACAATGATCAAGGGAGTGTCATTGTATTCAAGCACAGTAGAAAAAAAACTTACGGAACAAATCCTGTAGTTATAATTAAGCATCAACCTTCACACCCTCATCAAATAAATCCCTCCTTAATTTGCATTTAAGCAGTCTGAATTGCTAAAGTGCAGAGGGAAATAACTACTCTGCATTGGCTTCACCAAATCCTTTCACAAAAGATTTGACTCTTTAATGTATTTTCTCTTAGATAGCTATCTGGGCAGCATGGATCAAGCCTGCTCAACTGCCTCTTCTAAAAGTTGTATGTGGTCAAGAGTGGAGCCTCTGGAGAAGTGAGTTTGCCTGAGGGAGAGCTAGAACAAAGAGAGTCTGAGATTCGGAAAAAAAGTCTGAGTTATGAATGGAGTCTGGGAACACAGAGACAAACCTCAGAAATTACAGACAGAAGGAAATTTTCCTACATGCTACGGGAATGGTTAGGTTATAGTTTGTTGTTACCCAAGAAACCACTGAAAACTTCTAAGCTCATAATAAAACTGCAGTAAAGGGACTACTCTTTCAAAGAGGGTGGAGGTAGAAAAAATTTGTTTCTAAACCCTTTAATTTTTCTCACCCAAGTTTTCTGTTTAAGAAATTAGCTTATTCTGGTACAGCATTTCGTGATCCAAGGAAACATTTCTTTATAGACCAGTCAAACAAATGAAAACGTCCAGGGAGCCCTACATATGCAGCAGTGGCAGGTAGTTCTTTTCACAGCTCCCTTACTGAAGGTTGGAACTCAAAGTATGAGCAGTCTCATGCTTCTTATTCCCTGTTCTTCTTTGTACTTCTCTGACTAGTTTGGGAACGTGTCAGATGGAGACCTTAGAGCCATCTGACTCTTCTTCCTCCCCTTTTCTCTGTTTATGATTGCTTTTTCAAAGGTGCTTTTTTTTTAAAAAAAAAGTTACCATTTAATTCTAAAAAACAAGTCAGCTTTGCCTGAGGCATTGGTGTTTTTCTGTTCCAATTGGATAGCTATCATCATGCTGTAATTTCCTTTCATAGTACATTGAAGTTTGTAGATTCCCTCCATAGACTTCAATGAGGTTTACATTCAGGTTCCTGGTGATAGTGAGTTCTATGTGCTTTGACATGTGCAGATTTTGATAGCATTTAGCTGGTTAATGGATTTCCAGTGTTAAGGAACATGTAGCTAAACTGCTGAACTTTCATCTGTTAGTAGTGCTTACATAATAAAAAGCGATGCAATCTAATGAGATCTGACCTGACAGCATAGCTTCCTAAAATTACATCACAAATTTAAAGCAGTGGCAAGTATTTGGAAAACAGTGGAAGGTTTCTGCTCTGTGAAAACCTGCTGAATATCCTCAGTCAGTGCAGTTAATACCTTAGGTACATAAATTACCCTGAACATGATTTTTTTCAAATTCACTTTCCTATGAAGTGATTTAAAATGAAATCAAAGTCCTCTACTATAACAAGGCTTCAAAAACAGGGAAGTCTCAATTAAAATTTAATTGAAGTTTAGTTGGTTTTTTTTTTCCCTCTTCTCACTATCGGTTATCAATTTATCTCCTCTTAAAAAGGATTTTTGTAAAGACATCTAAAACCATTGTAAAGACATTAAAAACTGAAGTATATATAGCTAATGACATATATTTATTATTATATATAGCTAATAACATATTATATATAGCTAATGACATTTATGACATAATCATTATTTTTAGAAGCTTTTCTGCAAAAATGAGGAGGAAACAAGAAGTTACCGCCACCAAAATCCCTATGCATATCTGTTAGATAGGTCAAACAAGGAATGCATCCTGTTTATCCAGAACCCAAATCTCCAAGGACTAGTTTTTAAGGCCAAACTGGTAAGACACAAATATTACCATATTCATTAGTATTTTGGAGTACTACTGCCTCATGGCAGCCCACTAAGAAATGCTGGACTACAAGGAGAAATTTCATGTTATTTTTGTGCTTTTCAAGATGACTTGACTCATGTTGCCCCTGCACTGATTATACTCTAGCTCCTGGCTAATCAGACTTCCAGAATTGGTTTTCCCATGAGCCTGAATGGAAGTCAGAGGGCCTTCAAATTGCTTTCAGTAAGCTTGATGCAATAGAAGACAAACACTGCAAAAACTGTCCATGTTTATACCTTTATAAATTAGTAGTCATTGCTGACAGTGGCTTGTAGGATTGATAGACTTACGGAACTCTTTTGTTGTACACTTCTCTTTACTTACTTGACTATGCAAAACTGATTCAATTGCAGGAGCTTGATAGAATTTTTTTTTTATTTTCCAAGGAAGAAGATTTAATAGTTACATTTATAAGTCACCTTGGCAGAGTAACTTTATGTTAGTATAAAGTAAGAAATAAGCACATCAGAGATAGAATCAGTATGCAGGGAAAGGTAAATGTTAACTGTGGATAGGAATAGGAGGACATTCAGTGTGAAGCAGAATAAAAAGAACAAAAGGATTTTTGTAAGACAATCATTTGGATACCAAGTTATGTTATACAAAAACTAATCTAAATGGTTTGCTTAGACTGGATACCTAGTTAGTTGCAATGAATCAGGAGGGGAGTAACTATAGAGAAGTGATAATTTTTAGGAGGTGAGTATTCATGGAGACCCTCTTCTTGTATTCTAGTGAAAATAAAATTATAAAAAAAGACTGGTCATTTTGCACAAATTAACTATAATTTTTGTAAGTTCTAGAAAAACAATTTGTTCTGTAGATGAGATTAATAAATACAAGATGTAGGTGGAAGTACAGGAAGGTAAAAAATGCATAAGTTCAAGGGCTTTCTGTCATGTTCCTGCAGAAATAGCACTTCTGTAACATTTTCTTTAAGCTTTTTTTCTTGGTATAAAGATTGTGTATAACCTATTTTTCTTTCCTAATTACCCAGATATAATCAGTTCTGAGCTACAGTCTCATCTTTGCAGCCACTCTGGCTTATATTATAATTACTTTTATTGCATGGCAGTTTGCAATGAAGGTCTCTGACAGCAGTGCTCTGCAAAACTTGATATTAAAGTGATACACAGAGTGTGACCACCTGCTCCAGCTGCTGCGGCCTCGCACTGCTCTTTCCTGGCCACTGAGACCCAGCTTGGTGCTCAGTGCCCCTGGATCTCTGCCCAGTCTGAGGATAAGGCTGCTACTTTCCCCTTTTCAAGACCAACTGGCAGCAAAGTTGAGCACATATCCCAAAGACACAAACACATACAGACATGCAGAGACACAGATCAGCAATGGAGTTGGTCACACAGACTGCCACACGTAAAGAGTTGTCTTTAACAGCACTTACGGACAGGACTCACAGAAAACAAAAGTACAGCCAGCCAAGTCCCTTCTTCCTCTTGAGAGGAAGTTGGATTTTGTTGGTGAATGCACACATGCATGCCAGGTTTGGAGGTGATAAACTCTCCTCCCACCAGTGCCTCCCAGTAGCTGGTTTGGAAGCACATCCTTCCTGCTGAAGTCAGTAGAGGTAAAACACTTCTCTGTATAGAAGTAACCATAATATTTAACATTTTTAAAACATTTTTTAAAAGGCAACAAAAACATAAAATTAGTGGGATATTTGAACTTATTTTTATCAAACTAATGCATTAATGCCTGCTTTGATGGAAGTGGCTGCAAATGGCTGCAATTCTTAGTGAATTTTCAGAGTGCTTGTTAGAGAGCATTGATCTAATTTTACTCTTTCTGTGCTTCATCCTTGCAATATTTGCTCACTAATATGTATACTGCCAAAAAGTGTTGACATGAATATGGCATGATTGTGAAGTGAGGTGGTAAGAGAGTCTAAAAATCTACTAAAGAGTCGTGATCCAATTTTTTTTTGAATTGAATATCTAATTGCAATTCTACTTTTTTTCCGTGCCATAGTGCAGAAACTGCAAAAGTTGGAGGTTTAAAATTTCCCATGCTGCACACCACGTTTCATTTCTTATTTAGAAGTTTGGTTATTTTTTGGCAATTGTATATTTGCTAGCTCTTTCATGACTTATAAAGGCAGACTTAAACAGGAACATTTAAAAATTATTTCTAATTTTTAAATATATATATTTCTAACATTTTTAAATACATTACTGCCTGTCCAGGTCTCTATGTGGCCTGTAGGCCATGGGGCTGAACACACCTGTGATATGCAATAAATTAGAGTCATTGTCTCCATTGGTTTTGTCATATCTGTGTTTTGGTATATTTTGACTTCTGGCTTCCCCCTTTCCCTTGACAAGGTTCCCAATCAGATAGCCTCACTGGAATGTACATGCTCACATACACATGTGCCCACACAAATTTGTGTGTCTGATTGGGTTTGTTTCCCCTCACTGCCTCCCTTACCATTTGCTAGTCAGGCTTGTGTCCCAGTATGTCTTTTTTTATGGCTTCCTACTTTTCTTATTATCCCATCCTGCACTGAAAAAGGCCTTGACCTTTAAATGAACAAACACTTTCCATCCATTTATCCTTATATTTACACATATATGGGACACTTAAGTCCCAGCACAGTCTTACGGCATCTTTAAGGACTGCACCAAGACCAACCAGCTCGAGTCAGAAGGAACCTACTTAGTGCAGCCAAAGGCTACTCTCTGTCTATTCAGACTCTTTGTAGGCTGCCCTCAAGCAAGCCTTTGAAAATGAAGTGAGTGCTTTCACTTTTTAAGAGTATTCCTTGACTCTGGTCTTGGCTTCAGTGATGCAAAGGTGCAAATGACACAGTTATGTTCAGGAAAACTTAAAATTTTGAACTTTGCATATAGAGGAGAAACCAGGATGTTGTAGTTCACTTGCAAAAAAAAAAACCAAAAAAAACCCCAAAGATTTAGTTAAAAGTTTTAAAAAAAAAAAGAAAAAAAAGAAGAAGAAGAAAGAAAAAGAAAAAAGGAGGAACTTTCTCATCAGTTATTTCCCTTCTCTGTTTCTTTGTACTTAGATTCTGTCTGGAGGCTTATTCTTAACCTGAGTGGAAAATTCTAAACAAAAATGAAAGCTTTGCCCTCAGAGAGTTGTTTGCAACTCATTCAACCATGAAAAATTCCAGCAGCAAGAGAGAAAGACCAATTAAAGCAAAATACATGTGTTGTGATTTAGCACAGACATGCACAGGAACTATTGTTTTCCTAGTATAAATCCACAGTTTTGTTGCAGTCATATCTGTTGAAAATTCACCCCATATAGCTGTATATTTATGAAGTCATGCAGAATCTTTTGAACAATGCAATAATAAAAGAGGATCTCCATCTGTGTCAGAGTAACCTTAGGGGAAATAAATTTCTGTGGAGCATCTCTTATACCTGGTTTGGTGGGACTTGATTATCTCATTCATTTGGAAAGAGCTTATAAACAAAGGTACCTACAAAATCCAAAGCGTGTTTATTATTGTTATTATTCTCATGTAATTTGTTCTATCAAGTTAAAAAGTCCTTTCTGCGATTACTGTCTACATTTTTGGAATTTGTTCTCATAGGATTCTAAGTACAACTAAACTTCTGTCACTATCAGTATTGAAGCATGTCGCATCCATTTATATACACCTTTTGAATTTATTGAAGCATTACTTATGCTTCCAACTTCAGGTGCTTTAGTTGCATTGAAATTAACTCTTTAACTTCCTGTAGTGAATGAGATTCATCTTTCTTGCTTTTAGACCCCAAAAAAGACATCTGGTTTGTCATCTATACTTCCTTCATAGTGGATGAACAGCACCGCCATAGTGTAATTTACTACAGCGTATGTAGAGAGTACCTAAGTTCTGGATGTCTACATTTGACTATGTAGAAATTGGAATTCAACTGTTTTCTGACTTCCAGAGAAAACTTAGTTGCTGCTTCTTTTTTTCTTTCTTTTTAATAATACAGTACTTCTGGTTCAAGTTCAGTATTTTCTGCGCTACAATAATTGTAGTTTCCATAGTGAATGAATGGGCCTTATCTACTCATCTAATACAACAAGAACAAATTCAAAGATTCTCAGTAGATTTATGTACGGGCTGAGGTGACAAGCAAACATTTAGAACTGACTGTTCTTATCACTAGTACAATGCTGATGTGGAGAGACATGTTCCTAATAACATTTTTATGACTAATGAACTGTAAAGGCGGTAAGGATGCCAAATGGCTCTCAGTGACCTAAAAGAAGATGGAAGAGATAATTTGTACTCTTTATTCAGAGCTATAGTTAATACAAAAAGCTAAAACTACGAACTATATAACCTCTGAAGAGGATACTATGCAGTGGTAATCTGTATAGCTACTTCTCATTAAAGAAATCAACGTTTGCCTAGTTACAGTGGCAACTGTAATCCCCCCATGAGTTCTTGCACTTTTACCTCTTCAGTTGTCTCCCTCATTCCGCATGGGGAGAGTATGCAAGCAACTGTATGGTGATCAACTACCTGCTGGGGTTAAACTCAACAATATATCCAAATGTAATCTTATTTGTGAAGTTAAAAAAAAAAACATCAAAGTTATGATTTTCAGAACCTGAAAGCCATGAAACTGCACAACAGTTCTGACTCTCATATACATGGACAGTAGCACAACATTGTTTACCTCCACTTGCAATATCTGCAATTACAAGTGTAAAAACTCAGCTGTCAAACAAATTAAACTAAACCTTGTTGCATAAAGCATGTTATTTAATCTCCACAATCTATTTGCCACCCATTGAGATACAGCTACATTAATGCATTAAATTAAGTGATTTTATTTTACAGCTTGCATACAAATCGATACAGCAAGAGAGTGAATATTAACTAACCTAAGGTCTAATTAAAGCACAGTGAGACACTTATGGCTGCTTTACTTGATATTTGAAAGCTAATTTTAAATTATTATTGGAGATCTGATCCTGTTTTTCATACTTAGCCAGAATATGCAGGTATTTGCATTACTGAAATGATTCAACTCATATTAATATCCAGGGTTAAGAATAAAGTGTATCTGCATCAGGAAGAGAAAATTGTGCACTCTTTTAATAAGCCTGTCAAAGATTATCTAAGAAACATTATTTCATACTATCTTATGTTTTCTCAAACAATTTAGTACACAACTTATTTGAATTTGAACAGAATTAGAGTAATGCATTGCTCATGCAACCACGGGTCACTCATTACTGGTTGTAAATTTTGCATGAATGCAGAGATAAAATTATGAGTTTTAAAAATGTTACCATACAAATTGTAAGTTGTTTACTCTTGTTTCAAATGGAAGGTTAAATGAGCTTGTCACTTCTTAAATAACAGTTTATTATCCTGCAGCTCCAAGTGTGTTAGTTAAGGAAGCTGAATGTCTCAGGGGTTTACTCCTCTTATTTCCAAAGCAGAGTTTTCTTTTGACCCTGATCAAGCAAAATTGCTTATGTGTGCACTAGATTTTCCTTATAGCTTTTTTTTTTTTTTATTTGAGGGAAACTGTTTTGTTGATATTAAATGCATTTTTTTTTCTAAATGGTTAGTATACATGTTCCCCTCCTAGAGATTTCAATCTCTTGAATTAAAGTTGAAAACTTGACAGACAAAAATGCGCTTTAGCTCTGTGCATAACTAGCAAAGTCAAATTAAAGCAGTCTGGCTTATGCAATCTCTTTTGCTTAATCCACATTGGGTTGTGCAAACTTTAGGAGTTATGACAAATGGTACATTTTGTCAGCCTTTGGTGCTTCAGACTCTCAATAAAAGATGACATAGATTTGTTATACCATTCACGTTTACAAGTATTTCCTTGCACCCTTCAGAGGTAGAAATGTGAGTGAAAGCAGAAATGAAACTGGCAATTTGATTTTTATGATTATGCGTACCAGCAGAGACTTGAAATTCTACTGCTTTGCTACTTATTCTAACCTATTCTGCTTAGAAGTGCACGTCATGAGTTTTTACTGTTGTTTTAGTGATGCTTCATTTTAGCTTAGTGATTCTTTCCAAGTTTAAGATTGCCAAAGTTAACCTTTTGCAGAAATCTTTGCAAAGTTACTGAATTTTTGCAACAGTTGTTGTCCACTCTGCTACTCTTGACATTCATGCATTTGAGAGACATGTTGTCTTGCATGTGCCAAGTTCATTATTTAACTTTTAAGGCAACTTGATCTGGAGAAATTCTGCCATATAGTTGGAAGAGCAAAATGAAACTTTGACTATAGAGATCTACTTGTAATGGTAAATGGAAACAGCACAGGTATTCCTTTTCCGTGATTTTTAAAAAACATTTTCTTCAGGGAAAAAAAATTTCTGCTCAGTAGTGCGTAGACTAGAGAACATAAATCAATAGTTTTATTCGTACCCCTATTCTTTTTCAAGTTTAAATAGCAAATAGTTATTTTTACACAAAAACACCCTCTAGTCTAGCTTGATTTACAGTGATAAGCTGACATACTATACATCTTCCAGAGTAAACTGCAGTCTTACCTCAGGTTATCACTTTCTTGTCTGCTGTGAGAACTGAGTTTTGTTTCATCTACTTTTTATATAGTTCAATCACATTTACCTTACATGTTAGTTCTAGTTTTGCCTACATATATATCCTTGGTTTGAGCTGAATACAAAGAGAATTTTTGTTATACTATACTTTTAATTAACAAAATCCAGTGAATTAGAATTCTAAAACCACTCTCCATATTCATTTCATATATATTTTGCTAAAGAATGACTCAAAATGTACATTCTCGATGAAATCAATATCAAACATCTCAACTGGGATCAGAATTTCTCTCACGCTGAACTTGTAAAAACAGTATAATGCTGATTTATTTTGTCTATCAAAAAGAAGATGATAGAAGTGTTGACATTTGTATTGAATGTCTGTATCTTGCTATTTCTTTTGTCAAATCACATGTAAGGGCACTATATATTATCTGAGCCAGTGATGGAAGACTACATTTAAAATACATAGCTCTAAATGGAGAAAAAAAACCAACCTATCACATACACACGCACACACATATATGTTTGCAAATATTTATTGTACCTCATTGTCAGATCCCTGAAATTTTGGATATAATTTCTAATATGAGAGTGGAGAAAGAGAGACACAGAGCATGGAGCAGCCCTGGCAGACCAGACTGGGGAATGTGTTTTCTCCCATTCATCTCCTCTGGATGCCCTGAAAAAAGGAAGAGTAAATGTTCCTTCAAAGCGTGATTCAGAGGGTTCAGATTAGGAGCCAGCATGGTGCCCTGTTCCTGAGAAGATTTGGCAACTTTTCTATGTGTGATCAGGGGGACAAGGCTGCATTTGTTGCTGCTCAAAACGCTACACAAATGTTTCCAGTTCCTCCTTGATGGAGGACGTAGGGAAGAGTCTAAGCTGCAAAAAGATTTCCTTGAGGTGTCTCAGGTGTCTCTTCTCTATGCATCACTTACAGGGAGAACCTGGGACTCAGAAGAAGGCTGGCCTTTTCAACTTTGCTTTTAATTTGGAACTGTAATTTTTCGAAAAATCCAGTTCTGAGGATTAAGGTTCACTCGGTCAATAACATTTCTATCTCTCACATGGGTTTTCTTCAATGTTTCCATGGTTTAGAAGGGGAAGATGTCTTTCATTTAATCAGAAATTAAGTTAGTTTTAGAAACAAAAGTGAAAACAACAAAATCCTGTAAGCAGTGAGTGGCAGTGTCCACAGAACAATGAGAAATTTTAATTGGCTGTCTATTCCAAGATCTCTGATTTGTCATCTCACTTTCTATAATGTTAGGTATGCCTGGAAGCTTTTATCCCCTCCTTCACCCAGTAGCATAAAAATTGTCTGGCAAGAAAAGATAGCCACTATAAAATGTCCTAAGACTCTGTTTAACATTTTTAATAGCAAATAATTTCATTTGAAACAAAAGGACTTGTCAAATTATAATGAGCATTTCTCACACTCTTTGCTTGTATTTCTCTAGGAAGTCAATACTCTCTTTTCTGTATTAATTAAAAAGCATTTCCTTCCACCATTCCACTATGTTTTAGAAAAACGTAACTTTTTTTTTTGGCTTGTGAATAGTCATCTCAGAAAACAAAGAGTCTACGATATTTCCACGATTGTTCCAAATTAGTGTGGAAATACAACTAATTTATTTCATGAAGTAGGATTTAAGCAGTAGTCAATGCTACTGCTAATTAAGCTACTTTCCAGAATAGGCCATTTCTTGTACTCCGTATAATTTTTCTGTTCTACTCAAGATTCTAAGCAATAATATTTAATCTATCAAATAGCTGGAAGGAAGACAGCACAGAGTGCAGACAAGTAAAACTGAGATGACTTGTCATATGCCTTGTTATTTTCTTCTATGTTATTTTCTTTCAAAAGTAATTTCAGCATAAATGAAATTTGAATACCAACAGACACAGAATCCGGCCACAATAATCTCCCTTTCTCTGAAGCACTGCTTTGTTTCATTTAGGAAACGGAGAGCACTGTGCAGTGGCAGCGTCATCATTGTATTTAGGGTTATCCTGCTGCATCCATGTCACTGAAGTGACTGTGAGTCCCAGTGTGCTGCAGTCTGATGACCAGTACAGCACAGACACCGCTGACAAATAATGCGACCCCACTAAGAACATTAAAGTTCATCAGGTCAGGAAAGTAAAATAGAAAATCTAGTTGTTAATATGAGCAGAACCTTAATTTTGTTATCTAAATACCTTGCTATCTAAGCATTTTGCTAAAACGTCATTACTTAGCAGGTTTCTTCATATATCATGAAACGTCATCACTACCAAAGAGATAAACAAATGTATTTACTGTTAGACCATTCTATAATTGCAAGCAAGAAAATGATTGAGCTGTATAGGACATGGATAGTGTGAAGAATCCAGCAGGGGCAGTGAATATTTAACCATGATTAACTATTTATTAAATACAACAGTCTGTAACATTACAAAAGCAATTATACACAAAATTTTGGAGATCTATAAAGTAGTAATAAGCATTATCTGAGTCAGTGAGTATTGTTCCCTTAGAAGAGATATAACTAGAAGGCTATAAATGTATTCTGTAAACTATTGCATGATATGGCTCTGTACTACTTATTTATTTTCAGTCTATCAGGTTCTGCAAAACAGAATATGTTAAATAACCAAAAAACAACCCCCCAAAAATAAACTGAAATGGCATTTTTTTTTTTCCTACTCCAATGACAGACAAACTAAACATTTCATGGACTTGGGAGGTCTGTTCAATGTAGAAGGCTTTTGAATATCTATATAATAAATAATTCAAACAGCCTGAGAAATCTTTATTGTGTTGAAAGGTTGAGTATGGTCCCTATGTCATTCAGCGAGGACCTGAGCTCCTCCTAGGTGCCATATGCATAATTACACACAGTGTGACAGACATGGTGAACTGGCACAATCATGTGCACACTGTATAGATAACAGTTTGTTAGAATTTGGCTTATTTAAATGAAATGAGAAAATACGGAAAACCAAGAGGGGAATCTTTGGAATAAAAAATTCAAAGAATGTTAGAAGATCATTAATGGTCAATATTGCTGCTTAAAGGGTAATCCACCCTTCCTCTCCTGACTAAGGGTATGAGTCCTTCTCCAGACAGCAAAGGAACCTAGGATCTAGTTTGAACTAGGTATCAAGGCTCACTGCAAAAATCAGTAAAAATAACTGAGCAGTGCAAAACTGTGAATTATTCTTTAGGCAGTTAAATGTTAAGAGTTTAACTTTTTTTTCCTTTCTTTTATTGCCAATAAACAGATGCCACTTAAAGTTAACATCTCAGACAGACCAAGGGATGTCTTGATAATAAATGCATTCCACTTCATTCTCATGTTGTGAAGCCGAAAGCAAACCAGGGAAGATAATTCTACAGTAAAATAATTACATGAACTTGCATTCAGAATTTTCAGTTAAATTGCCAGAGCAGTTTCTTCTGCCTCTAAAATACATGAACCTATTAATTTTAATATTTTGAATAGTGTGTAACAGGAGGACAACATAAACAAGTCTTGTTCTATGGTTCTTGCAGATATAAGGTATTTTTATAGCCTTATCAGCTTTTCTTTAAAAGATACTGTCAATTATAAGTTGTACAGCTCTTTTTTTTTTACTTTCTCTACATCATGAGCTTTAGTCCACATGTGTCCAGATCATGGGTCCTGTCAGTCCTGAGCAGCTAGTAATGTGGCTCCAAAAGTTTGTAGGTTTTTTAACATTATTATGTGATTTTTAGTAATACATTTTTGTAAGTCAATCATATGTACCTGAAATGTATACTGCAAAATAGACAACAGAATGCTGTGCTGAAGAGGGCACAGTGTAGTGCTAGTTCCACCTCTTTCTCCCACCAAACATACTTAGTTGAATCAAAACTCATGTGCATTACACGTTACATGTTTTTGTGCCACTTGCTGAGTAAAAGACAATGATTACTGATTATAATATTTAAACACACCTATATTTTTGTGCATTCCGATACCATACTTAGTAAATTAGTTTGTTTCTCCCCAGATCACTGCCACTGTTTTTAATTATTCAGGGTCCCCTGTTTCCCCTTTCTGGAGGCATAGATCTGTGGATCCTTCTGTCCCCATAGTCACAGAACCAGGCCGAGCCAGGCTGTAAACCACTGACACTTATATAGATCATAGTATACTATATACTCTATACATACTGATAGTACGCGATGTATTTTATATTAGGCCCAAAACAATTCCTCTTCACTCACTGCAGCCCAGGCAAGCCAAAAAGTTGGACATTCATGCTCCAGTCAGATTGATCAGAAGCCTGAGGTTCTCTAACTCAAAGGAATATTAATGAGACAACTTGTAATGTATATTCTGCTAGTTGATTATCGTTTCTGACAGATCTGCTGAAGTTTTTTATTTTGCCTTTTTTTTTTTTCCTGTTTCTAGCATTCGCATTTTATAATCTCTTTTATATTGCTATTGTGTTTATTGAGGACACTGTAGAACTTTTCGGTCTTGGGTGACAGATGATTTCTGGTCACAAAAAATGCCTGATTATATGCTATGGCCCAAGCGGACAATTTTGAAATTTTTTACTTTGTTGGAACGGTGTTTATAAATTCCTATGTTGCCTTTTGCCATGGTACAACTTCTATACATTCTTCAGTTCCTGCTCTGACCTTCACTGTGGGGAGGTCCATGTATTATTCTCAAGTTGTGATTAGTGAACCCTATAAGTGGATTGCCCATAATTGGAAGCTCCTCTGTGTAAAGGACATTGTTAGGCAGAACTAAGAGTAGCCAAGAGTAATTGGATTCCCTTTATAAGACTTTATATTATAAACCTTGTCTTATTGCTGTCACTGATAAAAGCTGTCCCTTTATCGATCGTACAAAATGTTTAGCACAACCTGACAGACAAAAAAGTGTTTTACTTCAAACCTAGTTCTCTCCTATGGTTACCTTTATAGCTTTAACGAGCCTTTAGCTGCCACAAAACTGCTGTACATGTTGTATTTATTATTTCAAGTCAGGTACCAGGTGTGCTTACTCCTCGTGTTCCATGTACAGCTGAAGTTGTCTTTCAGAGAAAAAGAACAGATAATCAAATGCCTCCCTTTTGTGGTGCTCAATATGAAATTCTAAGGTATTGACCATAAGATGTGGATCACAGATGTCAGAGGAACAGTTCTATTTGACATGGGAAAAATAAACATTGTACTCTAAAATGGCATTTAGAGTGAAAGAAAAAAAAAACAAAAACAACCCACAAAACCACAAAACAAAACAAAACAAAACAACAACAAAAAAACAAAAGCAGATACATTGAAGGAATCAGGTTCAGACTACTGACTACCATTAATAATTGCAGAATACTGTAATACGGAGTCTGCTTGACAGTAAATGTACACTTAGAAGAATGATGAACTTTTTATAAGCTTTATTCTTTTGAGAAATTACAAATCTCACAATCATCACTAGTTTAATAATAAATATGTTAGAAGAGAAGATCTAATTACCATTCAAATCCAAGGGTTATGTCAGGTTACAGAATAACGTGTCACTCCGTGTACTGCTAGTGACAATATGCCATAACTCATTTTGGCATAAAACAATCAGATTAAACCCTTCAGGATTTATCCTTGGTAGAATTGGATGTATGTGTGGATTTAACCCTTGACCAAAAAGTGAAGAGCTTGCACTAGTAGGCCTGCAGAGTTGGTGGGTAGCAACAAAACCTTAATTAACAAGAGAAAGGGGACATTTCCAAGAGCATAGAAAGCACACTCAAAGACAGGTGATGATAATTATATGAGATTGGACATCAGAACTTAGGCCATAATTCTCAGTCCAACATTTATGTTGTAAATGCCATAACTCCAGTTATTATTCACAGTATCATGTAGACATGAATTCACCAGGAGAAGCAGGTAAGAATGGGATACATATTCATTGTGTAAAACCAGAATTGAAAATATTTTTCTTAGAATATACTGAAAGCATGTAAATAAGTTTAAAAATCTAGAGAAGAAAGCATCGCTTGGATATTTTCAGAGAACAAAAGCAGTGATAATAAATGATCAGTTATAGCTTATTGAAGAGGTAGTTTTGTGACATTTTGATTTGTAACCTATGAATCACAGAGAAAATTTCTAATATATCATGCATACAGAGCTGTATGTAGTTCTGTGTGAGACAGGCACCACAGAAGAGAAACAGTATGTAAAATATCAGAAAATCACAGTTGGAGCAAGATTTTTGCCTGTATAGACAAAAAACAAAGATCAATTATTATTTCAGGTGACTGGAGATTGTACATTGTACTTCATCTTACAATGTTCAGATACAGTAAATTCAAAGATATGAAAACACTTGAAGATTTTTACAAATTATAGGTCTGTGTCACAAAAAAATAAATGATATTATTGGTGAAAATAAGCAACTTTTAGTAGCATTTGGAAAATCCTGACTTTTTCAAAGCCTAATATATTTTTATCTTTAGAAAATAACTGAATATGAAGAACAGAATGGTTTTCTTTAGATCCATCTAATGTTTTACTTCTTTACCTTCTTTGCTGACCTTTTGGAGAATAGTTCTTCCAAATGCTTTCCACCTTTTATCAATGCCTCCTGAATTCCTATCTTGCCTTCAGAAATGTCTTTCATCTCCCCATTTTCACATGCATGTTGAAAACTTTTTATGTGTAATCTCTATGCATATAATAGAGTCAAATACATAAATGGCATCTTGTCTGAAGAGCTAAGAGTTGCCTTTGCCATAATGAGTGATATTGTGGAGGAGCACTTCACTGAAATAGATTGAAATTAGTTAACCCCTTTTAAAATTGTAGCTTCTGTTTGTTTATTTGTTTTATGAATACATTGTAATTACCAAGATGTGTAGAAGGAAATCCAAAATTATTTATCTTTCACTGCGTAGTGGAGGGGAAAAGAAAAGAAAAGAAGAAAGCAAAGGGAACAAAAAAGAAAGAAAAGGGAAAGGAAGGCACAGGAAGATGGAAGGAAGAGAAAAGAGAGGAGAGGGGAGGAGAGGAGATTATACAAGCAATGTGATGTGCACGGTGGTATAGATTTCTTCATTCTTTTTTAGTATATTCCTTTCTCACAATCTTTTTTTTTCTTCTTTTTTCTTTTATGCCTTGCTGCTAATGAATGACATAAAAAATGTGGTGAATAAAACAGCTGTATTGCAACAAACTTAAACTGTGCACATTTTCATTCTGTAGTAGTAAGAATTCTCTCTGTGTTACTGGCATATTTAGTTATTTGAAAATACTCTCAAGATAGCTACTTCCTTTGGGGCAAAGTCCAAATATATAGCAGGAAGTTTTTGATATCTGTAGCTTCAGAACTACCCTCTTAGGTTTAACCTCCACTTTTTATTTTCTATTCTATAGCTAACGCCATTTTAACTGAAAGTTAAACAGCATACTAGTATGCAATTTTCCTTCCACTGAACTTTTTCTGCTTTCCCTCAGATTCCACCATCAACATTTATTTAAGATCAGTATTAAAAAGGCTTAATTGTAAAAAAAAAAAAAAAAAAAAAAAAAAGTATCCAAAATAAAACTAAAGATAAAAATAAATCTTGATTCTCTGACTTGTTCTGTGATGATTTACATAGTATCTGGCATATATTTACAAAGAAATTTCACTGTGGGTTAAAAAGACAGAACAAACTTCTACGGAAGATTGTCTAACAATGATGTTTCACTCGAAAGACTTTGATAACCAGCACTTTCTTCCAAATCTATTCTAGCCCTTTCTTCAAGCTTACATGGTATTTTATGTTTTGCATGGATTCTGCCTCTGAAAAGGGCAAGGGAGGAAATAGACTATGCAATTTGAAGCCCACCTGCCATTACTGACCTTTTCAGGGAAGAAGAGAAGGAAACTCTATAACTGTTTCTCTCCTTAAAATATATGTGTGGAATCCAGCATCATGACTGGCTAGAACAGTGGCTCATGAGCTCCAGTTAGACAGGCTATATGCTGTTGCTTACTCTTGTCCCTGCTGTGAACTTTCTTGGAAATTCTAATGGAAGTGCTAGATACTAATCAATACATTTAATACAGAATCAGTGTCTCAGATTTTCTTTTTCAATTTCTTCTTATTTCTCATAATGATGAATTCACACAGCAAAGAACTATCTTAAAAATGTTGCCTGTTACAGCACATGTTGGTATCTTAACTTTTTTTCCACAAATCCAGGATAGTAGCTGAAAAAAAATAGAATATTTGAGAAATAGACAAATAAGCCAAAGCCGTGTTTCGTGCACTTTTAAGTGATTTGTGCTGTAACATTGTGAATCCCACAAAAGCTTGGCAGCAGTTTGAGAAGTAACTCATTTTCAACTCTGACACAAATAACAGATATTCTTGTATCAAATATTGAGTGTTATACTAAGAACACATATCAAATATACACAATTATTTTAGAAAGTAATTGGTATTCCAGGGCCGTACAACAAAATGAGATTGAAAGAAGTAGGAAGCAGAAACTTTATAGAACTAGGAAATACATATTGAAGAAATACATTGGTTCTCACTGAAAGGAGTGGTTATAAGTGTAATGTGGAAGGGGACATGAAATAGAATGAAAATGATATGTGATATTAACAGCACAGAAGAGCAAAGAAAATAGCAATAGACATGATTACATGATCCCTCCTGTGCCACTAAGATCAAAATAAATTCTTAGATCTACTCTTGAATAAAATGTAGCATTCTGTCTGCCAATATTTTTGTGATTAAAACCTCTAAATCAGAACAAAATATAGTAATAAAAAATACATACAGTTGCGTAATTTCAAGTATAAACTAAGGTGAACCCAAGTACTATAGCTGTACAAAAATCTATTTCTGTGCCCATCTACATTAGTGTGAATTTGCAGTTACTGCATGGTCATCCCCAAATTCAGAAAGCCACTCACTCCAAAGTGTATTCTCCTCCATGCCTTACTTGAAGAAACATACTAGACAAACAGTAACGATGTCTACCAGTTTGAACAGGCAACACTTTGTGTTCTGTCTGCTCATTATAAGTCATTATTATCCAACGACAATGTTCCTAGTGCAGTGCTGGTCTTGTTTTGCCTGATAAACATTACTCAAATGTTGCTTTGGCAAGAGACGCTTTATAATTTGGAATTGTTGCTAAAAATAATTTCATTATAATTTATATTTCTTTCTAAATTCTGGAAAAAACAAACCTAATAGAAAGAAAAAAAGAGTCAAGGTAAATTCAAAATGATTTCATTTTCAAGATTGCATTACAAAACCCAAAATGAGAGGAAAAATTCAAAGCAAATGTACTTGATGACAATTCATATTTCTGGTAAAAATAAGTAAGTATAAACTTTGGAAATTAAAGTATACACTGTAAAATATATGGTGCTGTGGCAAGAACATTGCAAAATTATCCACTTTATGTAAAAATAAATGTACTTTTGAAGATAATTCAGAATAAACTGGCTGAGAAATGTAGCATAGAGCCTCCTCTATGCCCCTTTGGAAGTAGGAGCAGCTGAAGGTCAAAGGTTTGACAAGATCTGCTGCTGAAGACAGATGTGTGCCAGATCACTTAGTAAGATATGCAGATTGGAGCCTTCTGTGATAGTTTTTATGTTTACATCTGCATAATGCGTGTCCTGTGTGATATCCATGGCAAAGACCAAGGCAAAGTCAGCAGTTCTATTGGTATGAAGCAGCTTTAATACAGATGGATAGGCACACCTGGAGATTCAACAGGTGCTAGTAAAGATGACCTGGAAGTTCTCATAGCTCAGTAACGTTTCTCCTGCCTTGTAATGTATGCTCAAACTAAGTAGACTGAAGCTAGATAAGGTATGAACTGCATGAATTACAATCAAAACTTTCACTGTACATTTGCTCTGAAAGAGGTAGGACTGTTAGTTTCCTTTGTATTATCAGTGTAGGCACCCAGGCAGGATAACACTTGGTTGTGTCCCTTTGGATAGGACACACACATGACACACCAAGCAACCACACACATGACTTTTAAAAATCTCTGTCATTTGGCTAGCTAAATCTCTCATGGTCAGGCCAGACATTGAGCTGGCACTGGCTAGCATCATGTTGGTTAGGAGCAAAGGAGGGAAATAATGGCAAGACATCCCTTTGGCACAAAAAGCACATGCACATTAAAAAGAAAAACAACACAACAACAAACCTAAAACGTATGAAACAGAATCCAAAGCAATATATGTACACTTTCAGCTGAGTAATCTGATACCCATACAGAAGTTTTCTCATCTGAGATACGGATCTGAAGTTTAAATAAGGTCTTGTTTATTTTTCCTTACTGTCTGAGATCAGATACAAATCTGAACAATAAGAGATTAGTCTATCACTATCTCACTTAGAATTAATCTTCTTTTGATATACAATAGTTTATCTTTGAAATGCAATGGTGTTATATTTAAGTCTTGGTTCTGTTGAGATTTGTATTTCTTGAACTTAAATCTTTACTATATTATATTAAAATAATATATACTATCACTGAGAAAAAACACCCTGAAGACTGAATCTGCAGGTGAGATTTCAGATTCAAATTAGACTAAGAGATGGTGCATCATCAGTTCAAGTTGCTTTGAACTGAAATAGAAGGTCAGCTCTTCAGATGATCGTTGCTATTTGTAAGATCAGCAAGATATTCTATCGGCTTGTAAAGGTTACATATATAGTAAGACCAGTGTCTTTCTAATTTCCTACAAGTGCTTCTGGGTGAAATGCTGTTGAATAATAGCTCTGCTTTACAAATGAATTTGATTGATTTTATGGTTTCCCATAAAATATTTCCAACATGTTTTCCAGATCACGTGATAATTAATAATCTATGTATCTGGCAGCAAAGTAGTAACAGCAATGTGAAAAGAAGGTTATTAGGCATTCTTAGGATAAACATATCCTTGTTTGTAATGTGAAAATATATATTAAAAAAATTACTGGATAGAATACCAGAGGAAAAAAATCTGCCAGTACAGAAGTTTCATTAATGAACATAATGTCAGTGTTCAAATACTTCTCACAGAATCGCTGATAAACTTTCACAGGTGTTACCAAAGAATCTTTGCAGCAAAATGAATGTATGATAAGTAAATGGACTCTAAATTTAAGATACTTAAATGTAAATAAACAATAAATTAAACAGTGCATATATATCCACCCTCCAATATTGACAGTAAGAGCCACTAAGTCATTAGAAAACACTGTGGACTCTGAGACCATACCTAGCACAAAAGCATAGTTTAAGTAAAGACAATCAAGAGCATATTGCAAGAATACACATCTGATTTGAAATAAACAGAAGTTCAAATCAAACTGAAGAGTAGTTATGAATGATGTCTAATGAAATCCAATAAAGGGTAGCCTCAGAAGCTTCTACATGTAGATTCTGAATAGTGAGAGTGTACTAAACTCCACTGAAGGTCTCGGAAACTTTGGGAGTGCCACTGTGCTAACAGGACCCTAAACTCTTAAGACAAAGGTGGAAAGTTTATTCATGAACCTGCAAAGGTTCGCAATATATTGTGGTTGTGAGTTTGGCATTCACAGACTCGATACTCATAATGTAAATCTGTCAGCATTCTTAATAATGTTAACTGTCATCTATGGAGATTAAATTAGTATTAACCTTGAAATACCCTGCCCATCTGCCACCTAAATCTGCAAATATGCATATTCCATAAGTGTTTGTGAGTAATGTTTAATGCCTAGTATTGGCAAAATATGAAGATTCTTGTTTTTTTGATAAGGCTATAAAATGTCAACCTCCACTTAATATTAGACATTATTAGGAATTACAGATAAAATGTGTTGGAAAATATTGGTCTGCTGAGCTTAGTTTTTTTCTTTCCTTTTTTTTTTTTTTTTTTTTTTTTTTAATTGTTAGTGTGTCCAAAGGAGAATCATGTATTTTTGGTGAGTTTGCCTTAGGATTTAATAGTAAGAAAGCTATGTTATATCCACCAGCGTAGTAGTAATCCTCTTCCAAATATGAAGGGAACTAAGAGTCCTTTGTTGTTCTTTGGTGAAAATAATGAATATTATAGAAGTATATCTTTTTGCTAAATCAGTTTTTCCTGCTCAGCCTTTTCTGTGTAACCTGGTTACAGGATTTCTTTTGGCACCTGCTAGAATAGTATGAAAGTTTTCTAGGGGAATATTATTATTTTACCTGGAAACAGCTCAGTGTAAGGCCACAAAAATGAGTAGGGGACTGGAGCTTCTTCTTTATGAGGAGAGGCCAAGAGACCTGGAGTCGTTCAGCCTGGAGAGAAGACAGACAGGATTTTATAAAAGTTTATGAATATCCACGGGGTGGAGGCCAGGAGGATGAGCTCAGGCTCTTTTAGATGGTGGACAGTGACAGGGCAAAGATCATTAGGCAAAGATGGAACACATGAAGCTACATACAAATGTATAAAAAACTTCTTTACTTTGAGGGTAATAGGTAACAGGAACAAACTACCCAGTAATGTCGTGGTGTCTTCTTATCCAGTGATATTCAAGACCTGTCTGGATGCTTTACTGTGAAACTTACTTCAAGGAACCTCCTTTAGCAGGAAGATTTTGATGATCTACACAGAACCCTTCAAACCCCTACAATTCTCTGATTATGTGTGATTCTATTAGTTTTCTTGCTGAACTGAAAAGTTCATTTTCCTAAATTTTGCATTCAATATTGCAAATTCCTAGTAATTTAGATAGAAACTCCTTAGAAAAACTAAATATAAATGAGTTTGGATATTCCTGCCATGAAATTGCTAAAAAAAATATGCAAATGGACCCTAGGAATGCAGAAATCATAAAGTAAATCAAATGCAAACTTACTAAATTCTTATGTGTTTTAAGCATTTTTAAGATATTTTTGAGATTTTTAAGATTAGTTTATAATCTCTGGAATGTTCAGTGCTGAACTGAAACAAATTTATTTAAGCAAGTTTTCTGATGAAAATCCAAGTTGAGATCTATATGAATGAAAGTCCATCCAGAGTTCTTTCATTTATATATGATTGACTCCAACAAGCACTAATGTGATCAATATTTCAATTGGGTTCTTTGCCTTTATGGAAAGTTTTGATTATGTTCTTTTATCACATGGATTTATTTTGAAGCATTTTTTTCTTCAATCTTGTCAAACTCAGATATGTCATGCTATTTACTACATGAAATCTCCTGTGCCTGTCACTGTGCAGCTACTTTGATGTGGCTTAAAAATTGCTTTAATATTTGCAAAACAAACTCAGTTACCATACATTGTTGTCCTGAAAAGAGATACGATGCACTTATGACTTCATAAATTGAAAGGGACACTGTCTATCTGAGGCATAGCCATAAATGTCAGATGTTGCTATTAAACAAAGGTTGCCCTTTATGGATCTCATAAGATGATGAGGGAAATTAAAAAAAAAAACTGAAAAAAAGAAGAAGAAAAAAAAAAAGGAGTGATATGGCATATGGCTACAGGCAATCTGTGGGATGATTACTGTAAGACAATTCTTGCTCAAAGTTTTTTATTATATTACTGTTCTAAGCAGCATTCTCCACATTCCTATCACAGCATTTACTGGGATCTTTAGATTAAATAGTTCTTGGATTTTCTAAGCTGACTTTTCCCATACATTTTTAATGTATATTTAATAAGAGTGATCTGCATGGTGTTTGCCCATCAGTTCATTCCATTATCTACAATGTTCACTAACAGGGGCTAAATTCAGAATTTTCTGCTACATCTATTTATGCAGATCACTTACTCAAGAAGAGTTGACCTTGGTATGGCATATCTGTTTTTTTTTTTAGGCATGGGATTTGTCTGAAAATTTTGTTCTATGTAGGATGGAACCTAATTAGCTGCAAGCCAATGTTGTTATTGGGATGGGAGTGGAGAGTTTGATATGGATGTTTTCCACAGCTTGTTGTAAAGATGAAAGCTGTATGGAATACCTATCAAGGCATTTCAAAATACATATAAAATTAATTTTGTAATGTGTTCAGAAGATGTGGTTTTAAATTACTCAAATATTAAGTTCAGTCCTGATCAACCTGAGGAACATATTGTTCTTATATGGTACATTAAGATATCTGCTGTCTAGCATACTCAGATTTAGGCTGCAAGAAGTCAGTAAACAGGGCTAGTAAGTTTCCATTTCTTCTACCACTGTTTTTAACTCTATTGCTTATTGCTATTAGGTACATTTTCTGGAAATTTACTTGTAAGAAAAGCTACTGTGGAATAATATTGAAGTAGGAAGCAAATACGAAGTCTGTTTTCTTGTCTCCATCCACAGTGATTCAAATAATCGACAGAACCATTTCTAAATTAGTTTTGCTAGTTTCAACATTTAGCTGGAAAAGTATTTTCTGATCTGAACTACCATATTATGTCTCTTGGGAGTGAAGTAGAGGGGTAGAAGTACCTCCCCTAATTTGCTGACCACACTTCTCTGTATGCAGAACAATGCACAACTGACTTTCTGGGCTAAAAGTGCACACTGTTGTCTCATGTCTTATTTTTCATCTGCCAGTACTGCCTGTTCTTTCTTGAGAACATGATTGCTCTCAGTAATTCATCCCCCTGTCTGTACTGATACCGGGGTATCAGTAGTACCTTGAACTTGGCTTTTTTGAACTTGATGAGGTTCACGTAGACCCAATTCTCAAGCCTGTTCAGATTTTATCACATGTACCTCAGTTCCAAGTTTGGTGTCATCCACAACCAATTGCCTATGTCATTAACAAAGATATTAAACTGTACAAGTCCCCTGTACAGTACAGACCCCTGAGGAGCACTACTCATCCTTGATTTCCTTCTGGACAGGAAAAGCAGATCACCATTCTTTGCATGTGACCATCCTCACGGATCATAACTATGCTACTGATACATAGGAGATGGTCACAGTATTCCCCCCAGAAATGTAGTGGTAACTTCAGTAATCATTTATGTTGGAAATGAAAGGGAAAAAATACTGAGTTTAATACTTGGAGGTATCTGATGAGAAAGGCATTTGACTTATGAATTTAATACTTCTGCTGCATTTCTGTTACATTCTTTCTTTTCATTCTTTGTGTAGTTATGTATGATTTTACACAGTACTTTCTGCGTAAGTAAATGTTACATGAAGTTTTCAGTATGCAGAAAATAATAAAGAATAGCATAAGTTGCATGCTTCAACTAGATGAACATGATAAGGTAGAAACTAATCAAAAAACAAATAGTCTAGGTACACTGGCATTTTACTAGAAATTGCTCAGATGTGTTAATGGGAGTGACATGAGCAAATATCCATATCCCTTTTCCTTTATGATTTTAATTTGTGAGATTAAAAAAACAAACAAACCTCTTCTAACGAAATTACTGGAATTGCATTGTGATTCTAATTGTCTAAACAGCGCCGAAAGATAAAATGGAATATATCTTTTTCCTTACATTTTCCGTCAATAAATACTTATGAAGGATTGGACTGAGAAAAAGACTGAGAGAAAAATATGATTAATTATCTAAAATGAAGACATGCTGTTGACCAGAACTTCAAGTAATATGTTAATTCCGATTAATTCATGTCAGTAACACAAATGTTCTTTACTATTACTGTATAACCTTCAGATAGATTCTCATACTATGTAGTGTGGCTTTACTTTTGTACATTTGCAAGAATTTTTTCTGTGCAAAAATTTTTTTTCCCATATTTATGTGTATGGATCTTATTGGGTTTCAAATTATGCCTATAAGGCATTCTCTTTTGGACAAACAGTAGTTCTTAAGTTTGCCAACTCTATTAACTATATACTTTGTTAACTGTATACTAAAAGTTAGGCTTTATTTTATAAATAAAGCTTTTATATGCCGAAATTTTTTTAACTTAGTTTTTGAAACCCATAAGAAATCCACACAGGGACATTGAAAAAGAATTATAAATAAAACCTGTCTAAAAATAAGCTAAATAGAAATATTTCAAATTTAATCTCAAGTGATTCCTGCCTAGCTGTGACCTCGTGAGAAATTGAGCTTCCTTATACCTTTGCCACTAAGCTTAACTTGCAAGAAAATAGGGCATAACTGTCTACTTTTATTATTCTGTGTGACAAGTATGACAACATCCTTCCCCTCTCCTCCAATTTTTACTGTTAACTATTTATTTCTGAAATGTAACTTTTTTTTACACTAAAGTACTTTTTGCTTCTCAGACTATCAAATCCCATAATGTTTGAGGCTGGGAATGCAGCCAAATTTCTGGCAGATCATTGCAGTGTAGTTCAATATAAAATTGCCATAGCAAATTATATGGCCTAAGGTCTTTAATTCTCTTAATTGGGCCTTATGAGAAGGTAATGCTTTTTTTTTTTTTTTTTTTTTTTTTTTTTTTTTTTTTTTTTTTGTCAAGGCTCTTTATTTTAAAATAGGAATATAAAGAGAAAGTCATCACGATTCATTTTGATTGTATTTAATTTATCTTGAGTGTTGTCAGAGCGCACTGAATAATTCAGTTTTAGGTCCTCAGGGAATAGAACTTATCATCTACATATGCAAAAAGTAATTTTTCAGATACTTATGGTATTAAGCATTAAAAACTATGGAAAAGAAATGTGAATTTCAAGGTGTACAGAATTTATAAAGGAACTTTGATTTATTTAAATAATGTAATTAATATTTCCTTATGTTTCCATGTATCCACAACTAAACTTTTAGATCTTATGTGAAATAAAAGAACCATACTGAAGAATCTACAATCTAATTTAGATATAGAATATTTCAAATATTTATATTCTTGTAAATTAATAAAAATATATAATAGATATTCCATCATTTGAGTGTGTTATTTGAATTTGTAGCAATAACCCTATTCACCTCTTAAAGTACCAATAAAAATAGCATAATTTAACAATTATTTCATAATTGCACAAATAAAACCTACGCTCTCCTTGCTTTAGCTTTGGCTGTGAAATTAGAAGGAGCATTTATATTTATTCTCCAAATTCTCATTTTCACCAAGCAGGTTTGTTATGGTGTTCTGGATATGAGCTTGCAGTATTTGTCCGCATACTGCTGCTCATCAAAGTTGCAACACAGTCTGTAAACTCTGCTAGTAAATACAAGGCTGCTTTCACCTTGGTGAATGCAAACATACTCTTCTCATTATTTACAACATTGTCATAAATCTCACAAAAATACACTTCATTTTGAAATCTATCAGAAATAACATGTTGTCTGGCAATATAATCTTATGTGAACGAGTATTAGTAAGGGATTTCTACTCTTTTTTTGTTTGAAAGAAGTTCTGTCCATTTATTGGTTTCTTATAAAAATTATTGATTATATGTGTAAAATAAAAAGCCAGGAAGAGGTTTAAGGTAATCACCTGGCCACAGCATATGTATCAATGACAATGCTGGATTACAGAGACTTGCGGATCCTACAAGTTTAGGAAGTTAATTTATAAGGCTGCTCCAAAAGTAATGCCTCTTATTTTATGTTGTTTGTCCATGAAGTCAGAGCAGGTGCTGATGGTATGACAGTAGAGACTGAACCTAATCACCAGTGTTTCATTACATTTAGCCTTGTGACAGTTGGCAGCATAGGAGTAGTCTGACAGAATGGTGTCTGACATGAAAGTGTGTATGAAGTAAAGGTGAGGAACTGAATTCCTACAAGAGGAATGACAACCCACTGACCTTAATCTTACTGAACATATATGGAGAGCAAGCAGTGAGCGTGAGCATATTGAGGCAGTGATGACAGTGGCATGAAAGACAAGCCACATTCTGGATGGCCATGCATACATTTTACAGCATGAAATGAAGATCATCTCAATCCACCCATCCAAATTTTTTAGATGAAAAGCTCTTCTGTAGCTGAGAATTTTTTTTATAGCTGAGAATTTTCTCTATCTAATAATGTTATTGTGCTCTTTGTATCTGTTTTGTTTTCCATGGAAATAAATAGGAGGCATTATTTTCAGAGCAACCTATGTAGCTACTATCTAGCATTTGAATAAAACAGAAAAAGGTGAGTGCTGCACAACCGTTTTGTCATTCTACTCAGAAGTAAAATAGTAAATGCAGCAAATGAATCTATTGAGAATTTTAATGATAATAAACTGTTCACAGATGCCACAGAGCAGTTGTCACAGTAGATGGGTGAAAATCACAGTACAGCTAGTAGTCTGTGTGGATAGTGGCTGCCAGCAATCCACTCAGGGATGACAGTGAATATACAACAGAGGTCAAAAGAACACACTTGAATTTCAGGTTAAAGGAGACAAGATTCAAATGTGACAGGAAGTCTGTTACAGCAGCTAGTATTTCTTTCTTTTTAATCAAGCAGGAGTGTTGGCAGTTGAAAGAACAAAGTGCTCAAAGTAATTTTACTCTGTCTGAAAGGAGTAGATGTAGCAGAACAAGAGGTCACCTGTCATATCTGGGAACAGGTTCTGAGCCACAGGAGTAATGACTAGAGAGGAAGTTCAAAGCTAAAAAATTACTAACAAATGCAAGATGATCTCATAAAATAACTTCAGACCACAATCTTAGATTTTAATATTTCCAAATCTACAAAAAGAATTTAAATTGTCATAGTTAAAGATAGATCTCTGTAACAAAGAATAAATCAAGAATGGAGGCTGGAATAATTCCCTTTCTTCAGAGAAGAGAGATTTGTGCAGAAATGGTTATGTTTCACAATTCCATGCATGAGAAGTCCTTTAAACATTAGCCAGACACCTTGACTGTGATAAAAAAATGTCAAGCCTCAGTGTTACATTTAATTCAAATAGTTAAGTTTAAAATGAGGGAAAAAATGTATCCAAAATATGGAATGATCAAGCAAGGATCTGTTGCACTAAAGGACATGCTTTACTGGGGAAATATTGGTGGTAGATGGAAGGTAGGACTAGATGCTCTTGGAGGTCTTTTCCAGACTAAGCAATTTTTTAAGATACTAAACCACAAACAGAATCCAGAACTTTTGCAATGTCAATTGATTTCTTAGGAGATTTAATGAATTTTTAGCAGTAAGTAGTGTAAAGGAATAATTCAAAAATTAAACTTTTTTGCTTTAATTTTAAATGCAATTCTCTGGGCTTAAGGGGACTGGATATTGAGGAAATAGTCTATTATATTATTTATGCATTTAAATTAAAACAAATTAACATTAAAAATATAAATATTTAATATAAACTACAGTTTTACCCAAAGTACTTGACACTATATATGAAGAGGTCCACAGCTCTTCTGTGGGAGATGTGAGCACTGCATAGCATAGATCTCCATCAAGAGTTTCTTTCAGGCTGCTGCTGTTATAATCCCTCCTCTACTTTGTTAATTAGACTGGTGCAAGAATGTTAAGAGTCAGGAGAAGATGGCTGTGATATTGCTAATATGTCAATAACCATCCTGTACCTCCATGTGTGTAGCTGGACCCATTTTAGCAAACAGTGCATTCCCTGCATATCTTGAAGATATCATCACTGTTTCTGCCTTACACTATGCTAATGACTGCAGTTTTAAATAGTTGACCATTTCAACAGCTAAGTTGCCTTTAACACCTACTATCAGAAAGATGAGGAGTATCGTGACAATTAAACAGCTAATAAATTAACTATTATCACTATTAATAATAAAATCATTTTATAGGGCTATAAATTTATGGAGCACTTTACAAATTTGTTTTCCTGTCCAAGTGAAAGAATCCAAAAAGGATAATTTACAGGAAAAAACATGAAATTTATTACTGAGTGGGAAAGCTGAAAAGAGAATAACTAGTTAAGATAGAATAGTGATGTTACAGGATTATATTTCAACCAGCTTATTTTAATCATGGTTATTAGTAGACAACTACCTATGTAAAATAACAAAGGAAGACCATGAGTTCTTATTGTAAATTGTATTAAACAGTGAAGGTTATCATTGGATTATTGGATTGTTATCAGTCTTTGTTATCCACCATTTTTATATTCAGAGACAGCAATCCTAGATTATCTTGTCATTATGAAGACCTGTAGAGAAGAGTGAATATGGATCTCTAATTGCTTGTTGCTTAGGGTATGAAGCTGCAACAGGAGGAAGCAATACATTAAAGTGCCACTTTTTATGCTTCTTGGAACAGTAGTATTTGCAGCTATTATAATGATTTAATACCCATGTAAACCTTTCTTGCAGTCATTGTGTAATACACCTTTTGGCTTTCCAGCTCTGTGAATTATAGACATTAAAAGTCAATTCTCTCTTGGGCTAGCCATTGTTTGTTTGAGCTTGTATTCTTGTTCTATTTCCCTGAAATAGTTATGTCTTGACCTAAAAACCTTCCAAAGCTTTAGCAGAAGATAAACAGAGTGAGAACAAGACTTAAAGACATTAATAGGTATTCAGAAAAAAAAAAAATCCCTGTTTGATTTCAGATGATCATGCAAGACGGGACTACTAGAATTCAACTTTAAAGCAACAAATAGATGTTTATTTAGGAAAGATCATACTTAAGTACAAGCATAAGATTTCATCTTAGATTACATAATGACCCTCTGAAAAAATAAATATGCTCCTTTTGGGAAGTACATGGAAACTCAAAATAAGGCCAGATTCTTTTTCTATATAACTATGCTTGCATTTTCTGAATGTGCCTGAGGGAATATTTCACTTACATATTTAAAATTCTCAGTGTAGGAAATGACTATTTATTTATAATGTACTGAAGAAAATTCCATATTATGTAAAGTTTGTTACATTTGTTCCCATCTTGTATTCCACAAAATGTGAAATGACATACTTGTTTGATAGAAGATAAATTTATTGGGAATCTTTTCTTATGTGCTTACATTTTAGCCCACCTAAGTTCTCCACCTGGCTGTATACACACAGTGTTAGTGAGACCCGATACGAAAAAATTTGCTTCCAAGTTTCCCCTTACTTGTTCTGCTGAGGTGTTCTCTAGCCCAATTCAATTTCCACATATGTCAGCATATCAGTTATTCTTGTGGATATGGTCTCTCAGTTTCTGTAGGCTATCCTTTCTGTAATTGGATTTCCTTTTTTTCCTTTAGTCGTTATGAAAGTATTTGCCAGTTTAGTCCCAAGTTCTGAATAGTGCTGATTATAAAAATATCCAAGATTGGAATCTAAATATGATCTAATTCTCTTCTTCCTGAGGATTTTTGGATCACCATCCTTTAGATTTTGGTTAGTGTCAAAAATACGGAGATATCAGGTGTATTTAGAGTAAACACTCCTACTTGATGTAAAATATTAAAACAGCCTGATGTTTAGATCACGCTTACAAGAAATGACATGCTTGCTTATTATTCCAGCTCTTGCTGAGGTAGAGTGCAAGCTTTTGAAAGGAGAAAAAGAAGAGCTCAAATTTTCTTGAATGAAAGCTACGAAAGAATGTTGGAAACTGGAGCAAGAGTGTATTAGAGATATTCTTAATCACAAATCTCTTGAAAAATGTAGCAAACTGATCAAATTTCTCCCATGATATGTGAAATCATTATTCTTCCTATAAAATCTGATACAAATAATAGAAAATTTAAACCTTGGTCAAGCAGAAATTTGAGAATTAGAGAAAGTCAAGTGCACAGCTCTGAGCTATGCATCAGTTTATGTAGGAAAAAATAAATAAATAAAAAAAAACCCTTAAGTTTTCCAAGTTTGGAATCCCGTTTTTTCCCAATTACTCTTCTAGGCTCATTTGTCATTCGACATTTGAAACTAAATGGAAATGTCATGCATTACCTGTAACTTCAAACCTCTTTCATGTAAACGATGACTTGCAGTACATCAGCAAATTATTTCAACACCCTGTAGCTAGAGGAAAAAAATATTTTTAATTTATTCCTCACTTTTGCTAAGAGGCCAGCATCCAAAGTGACAAAAATACACATTATTCACTGATAAACTAATAAGAGAGAATTATCAAAAACAGAACCAGAGTCAGAAAGCTGGACTGGAGAAACTAAACAGTAGAAAGCAACCAGGATCGGTTTCATAAATAGACTATGATTTTATAGGAGAGAAACTCTGACTTAAGAAAGGTCATTGTCTCTATCTTCATCACTATCAGCACAGGCTTCCATTGCCTTATTCCGAATTTCTAAAACCAGTCCTGAGCATTTCTTTCAATTGTATCACCTATCAAATTGGCTATGTTTTTGACTTTATGGAACAAATGCTAAGGTGGTAGTGAACTAGCTAAGACTACAGCCTGCTACTGCATGCAGTACCCCATGAAGTCTATCACAGTGCTATCGCCTCCTTACCACCCCTACTGAGGTTAGTATAATAGAGTTTTAGTCCCTTATTGTCACTCTCTTTCCTGAATAGGCTTTTCTAAGGGAACCTGTATGCCAGCAGCTATCCATTCTCAGTGGTGCACTCACTCTCTCTTTGTTCCTAAACAAAAAAATGAGAACAAACAAGTCCTTTCTATTCAACCTCAGTGATTTCTCTTTTATTGTTAATACAGAGAGAAAGGAAAGGAAACAGTGAAACACAAAAAAGGGAAACAAGACAGCATGGGATGCTTTTGGCAAAGCATCACTTGTCTGAAGCAGCTGTGTATGTAATTGTACTAAACATCAGCTTCATAAAAAGAGAATAGGCATTTTTCGCTGTTGCCAGATGAAATTCAGTTATGGGGAAAGTAGCTAAAAGATACCAACAATAGCAGCCATTTAGCACAGGGAGCAGGTTTGTAGGGGACAAAGTTTTGGCACAGAAGACATTTCACCATCAGTTTTCTGGGAGAGCATTGCCAGCTAGGACTAGGCATTATTCCGGTTTCATTTTCTTTCGTTCTTTTAGTTCTGTATAACATTTTTTCTAGGGTTCTTTGCTTTGTTTAACATTTAGCAATTTTACCTTTACAAAAACTCGTGTACACAAATCCCTGTTTGAATTTGCAATGTACTTACATACAAAGTCAGTCACAAATAAACTGTTTCTCATGCAGTGATTATAGAGGAGTTTGAAAAATTTCTTTGGACTCATTTGGAATTGGAAAAGCTGGATGGATTCATACTCAAATGAGTGCATTAATTTGGCAGATATAATAGCAGGACCACTATCAGTTATCTCTTAAAAACCATGATGACCTTCCTGAAGGAAAGGCTAACCCTACACTCATCTTTAAAAAGGCTGAGAGAAGGACATGGGGAACTTGTTCAACCTCATTATTCTTCCTAGAAAGCTGTTGGAAGATGTATACACTTGTGTAATACATTTCTAGGCATATAAATGTCCAAGGAAGCTGGATTAGATGACCACAGGCTCCTTAAAACCAGAATTTCTTCTAAACAATGTTTCTATGGCTACAATAAATAATAGGTTTGTCTATATAACATACATGAAATCTCTTACATATGCCTCTTAAATCGCTCGTTATGTATGGAAACTTCTGAGTACAAGATATTAGCAGAGTTTCCTCATCTGCCCTCTTACTCACTACATCCTTCTCACAGAAACACACGAGAGCTGCCTCCTATTTTATTATGTTGGCCCACAACATCTGAGGTAGATGTTGGTGGTATGGCAGTAGGGGCTGAACCTTACTGCCAGTATTCCAGTGCATGTTGTTGCCCTGTGACAGATGGCAGCAGAGGGAAAGTCTGACACAGTGGTGTCATGGTGACATGGAAGAGCATAAAAAACAAAGGTGTGTCATTAAATTCCTCCATGCAGAAAAAATGGCACCCAGTGACATTCACTGACTCTTGCTGAATACTTATAGAGACCAAATGGAGGATGAGAGTATAGTGAAGTGGTGAGCAGTTCATTTCAGCAGTGCTACAGCAGCATGAAAGACAAGGCACATTCTGGACAGCCAGCTGTCACTGCATGAAAAGAAGAGTGTCTCAGTCAACTCTTCTATGCCAATCAGCTAATGGTGGTGACTCTGTTGAAAAATGGTGTTTTGTAGCTGACAGTTTGCTCTATCAAACAGTGTTATTGTGCTCTTTGAGTCTGCTGTAGTTTCCATTGAAAAAAATAGGAGCTATTACTTTCAGAATAATACATATATTTCATTGTATTCTCAACCATGTTACTTTTAAATAATAAAGATTCAATGAGCCTGACTGTAGAATAATTGTGCTCAAATATACACTTTGTCCTGAAGATTGAAGACTGAAGATTTTGGTTCTGTTAAGTAGCAAGAGACTGAAAATACTGGAAGAAACATCCTGTGCAATATTTGGTTTTGTTTTAATATATGTTTGTTTTCTTTCCAAGAAATCAATTTATTTACAGCTTGTACACAATCACTATCCCCAGTTTAAAAGTAGAAATGGAAGATTGGAGCAAATCATAATAAATAGTATTATATTTCCCTATAGTCTACATTTCCTAGATTGCTAACTTCTTCAGAAATAGAACTATAGAAACTTGAAAGAATTGTTAAGAACTACCTTGGAATAAAAAAGCCAATAGATAATTTTGTAAAGAATAACTATGAAATCATTTTAGGTGCTTATATTTAATTCTGCTGATATTTTAGTATTGGTGTAAATAAAATAGTCTGAGAAACTTTGCTATATCTTTGCTATTTGTAAAACAACTACATAACACACACTTAAACATTTTGATAGAGATAAAATATTTTTTCATAAAAGCAATGTAACAATATGTTATTAAATTTAGTTTTTGAATGAAATATTATTTCTGAATAGCACAAAAATAATCATAGCAAAACTGATATTTTTGCTAGTAGATATTTTGTCCAAGAATTAGGAAATAAAGCTTGTGTTTTCTTCTGGATAATTTAGTGAACAAAAGGGATTCTTATAACCTGAAGAAATCTTGAAATGAATGCATTCTATGCGGTCTTCAGAATAGCAGTGAGAGTCACTGTGTTCTGAAGACACTTGAGCCGTTACAGAAACCAGTCCTCTGTAGTTCTTACCATGGGAGGATATCTCCTCAGCCACAACAATACATATCTCAGCAAAATCCGGACAGAGAGATATAATTATATTCAGAGCCACCAGGTCCTGATCCTGACCCGAACATAAATGTTTTGCTAATATATATGATGGCTCCTTCCTCATTTTACAACTATGATTAATTAAATGGGTCATTCATGTTCCTTAAGAGAGGCCTATCACCTTCCTTTGCGGAGAGAAACTGTGAAATATTACTCACTCTGATGAGTACTTTCTAACTTTATTGACTTCTCTGAAAAACTGCAGAACTAAAGGTTTCATGGTTCATCATTTCAATTATGTTAACTGCCTTTAGTCTCACTTCTGAACTGTGAGACACCAAATTTCATAGAAAGCATTTTTTATTATTGCCCTTTTATCTGCTGTAGTACCTAAAAGGTGGTCCTTTTAGGATAGGAATTTAGCCACTATTTTATTATGAAATATCCCTGTCAGGCAATTATAATAGATATGTACAAAAAATGAAAAGGTTTAGGATGGAGAATCATTTGTATGCCTACAGTAATGCTAACAACCTATTATAAATATTCCCTGATTCTTAACTCTAGTCAGATTTATAGGATAGCAGATACGTTGTACGTCTTTGACAACTCTCACAAGAAAACTTTTCTACATGTCTTGTAAGCGATCTGGCATGGAAATAATGATTTTATCTTTTTTGAGCATTGTGGATAGTTATTATTTTCTTTTTCAAAATTTCCATCTTTGTGCCATAATCTTAGAAACTGTTTATGAAACCTGCCTCCAAGCTTTTCATCATTGTGAAGGTTTAGCTACTACACTTTTTAATTTTTTTTACTGGAACCAACACTCAAGCAGGTGTCTAGCTTGTTTTTTCTGCTGTTCATTTTCTAAAACAGCCATTAGTGTGATAACGTAGACAATTCTTTTTGGTATTTCAGTAGAATATTTCTAATGATATATTCCATAATATTCTATATTTAAGGAGTAATATAGGAAATAGAAGCAATGTCTGTTTCCTCCAGCGATGTGTTTCAATGGTATTACACACAATGTTACAGAGATATATTTCTGAATTAACTTAATAATTTCTCTCTGCATCTAGCTGAGAGAAATGTGGGTATGAAATATATTCTTTCTGCAGTTTAAGTGATTATAGCACAAATTGATGAAATGAAAGTTAAAAATTTCTAGGGTTTGGTAGGTTTTACCCTCCTAAGAGAAAGCAAAGATGAAATAGCTGGTTTACTTTGAATGGCAATCTTATTAGCGTATGATGACTGGTTGTTGGCAAATGTATACTTCGGTGTTAAGAAGCAATCTGTGGAGAATCTTTGGAAAATAATTGTAATAAATAAACTCGATACAAGGTAAATTAAGAGAAAATGGAAAAACAGAAAAGCAGGGATAAAATAGAAATCACTGAAAAAGAATCAGCATGATCCTGTAAATAAATTTTTTCCTTTACAAATCTCCTGTATTTCTTTCAATAAATCAGAAATGTGATCTCACTCATATTCTCAGTTTTCAAGCAGGCTTTTGAAAAATTCCACAGTGAAAAACCTTTGGGACATTTAAGCAGCTATAAGTAACAGGCATCATTAGATGTTATTTAGGTGTGCAATTATCTCCTTCACTTGTGCAGAATTTCTAAGCAGGTTCTGAACTTACAGAGAAGGTTACAATACTGTGGAAATAAAACACTGTAGGAGAACTGTTAGGTCAAGGCTTGAACTGGTTAGCACCTTGCGAAGAGTGTGTGCTTGCACCTGTGCTCCCCGTAGGAACAAAAGGGGATATAAACACCTGGGGCTCATATAAGGGTAGCCACTGATAGGAGAACATTTCTTGGACTGAGGTTGTTCCCTGTGAAGGAGTGCTGCATAGCTAGGGATTGCTTTTTTACCAAAAGTATCTGTAGAATGTGCTGAAAGAGTTAAGGGTTTAAAAGGAGAATTCATGAAAGACTGCGACCTGTATATAAATTCGTAAGTGCAGGTCAATATGAAGCACAAGGATGAATTTACTGTGGACAGTATACTCCTGTATGTGGAATGCTATTAAATTCATACCTTCCCATACTAAGCTACTTAATGATATATTTAATGATTAAAGAATTCAAGCTCTTGTAGAGATATGTGGTGGGATTTGAATGTATTCATGTCAGCCTACAACTGTGCCATCAAGCGATGCATCCACAGAGAAAGCAGTCCCCTTCAAGTTCTGTTCCATGAATAATATCTATCTGACCTAGCAGTGAATTGTGTATTAAAACTACAGGAGTTCGTAGCTTATCAAACTGTTTTCCTAACAGCTTTCAAACATGCAAAAAAATAAACCAAAAACTCTGAAGTTCTTAAGTTTTCTACTGAATAATTCAAGACATTTTTGTATGCAATGTATATGTGTGTGTGTGTTTATATATGTGGTTGCTGAGCCTCTCTCCATCATATTTGAAAAAATCATGGCTGTCTGGTGAAGTCCCTGGTGACTGGAAAAAGGGAAATGTTACTCCTATTTTTAAGTAAGGGAGAAAGGAAGACTCGGGGAACTACAGGCCAGTGAGCCTCACCTCTGTCCCAGGAAAGATCATGGAGCAGATCCTCCTAGAAGTTATGTTAAGGCACATACAAGATAAAGAGGTGATTTGAGACAGCCAGTATGGCTTCACTAAGGGCAGATTGTGCCTGATGAATCTGGTGGCTTTCTATGATGGAGTGATGGCTTCAATGGATGGGGGAAGGGCGGTGGATGTCATCTACCTGGACTTCTGCATGGCCTTTGACATGGTCCTTCACCACATCCTTCTCTCTAAATTGGAGAGGTGTGGATTTGAAGGATGGACTGTTCGATGGATTAGCAATTGGCTGGATGCAGCCAAAGGGTTGTGTTCAGTGGTTCTGCATCAGGGTGGAGGCTGGTCACAAGCGGTGTCCCTCAGGGGTTGGTCATGGGACCAGTGCTTTTCAACATCTTCATCAATGACATAGACGATGGCATCGAGTGCACCCTCAGCAAGCTTGCAGATGACACCAAACTGAGCAGTGCAGTTGATACATTGGAGGGGAAGGAGAGACCTGAACAGGCTGGAGAAGTGAGCCCATGAAAACCTAATGAGGTTCAGTTAGGCCAAGTACAAGGTGCTGCATTTGGGTTGGGGCAATCCCAGGTATTTATACAAACTGGGGGAAGAGCTCCTGGACAGCAGTCCTGCAGAGAAGGACGTGGGGGTCCTGGTAGATGAGAAGCTGGACATGAGCCAGCAGTGTGCAAAAGGCCAACTCTGTTCTGGGGTGTTTAAAAAAAAGGTGGCCAGCAGGGAGAGGGAGGTGATTGTCCCCCTCTATTCAGCTCTTGTAAGGTCCTATCTGGAGTACTGTGTCCAGGCCTGGGGCCCCCAGTATAGGAAGAATGTGGAGCTCTTGGAGCGGGTCCAGAGGAAGGCCACCAAGATCATCAGAGGGCTAGGATTGTTTAGCTTGGAGAAGAGAAGGCTCTGGGGAGACCTCATTGTGGCCTTCCAGTACTTGAAGGGAGCATATGAACAGGAGGGGGAACGGCGATTTATGAGGGTAGATAGTGGTAGGACAAGGGGGAATGGTTTCAAACTGAGACAGGGGAGGTTTAGGTTAGATATTAGAAGGAAGTTCTTCTCACAGTGGTGAAGCACTGGAACAGGTTGCCCAAGCAGTTTGTGGTGCCCCATCCCCGGAGGCATTCGAGGCTAGGCTGGATGTTGGTGACCCTACACGTAGCAGGGAGGTTGGAACTCGATGATCATTGTGGTCCTTTTCAACCCAGGCCATTCTATGATTCCGTATTTTGTATTAATGGATGTAGTCTATGAAGAACACACAAGAATTAGGGGTAGGGGAAGTGGAGAGGAAGGCAAGAGTAAAGAAAATATGTAATAATTTAACACTGATATTTACAAAAAAAAATCTATTCTGGAAATGAAGTAGATATATGGAAAGAAAAAAATGAATTCAGGAGAAAAAATGACTGTGGACTGAATGGATGAAATGAAGGAGAAACAGAAATAAGTAACTTGTGACTTCATCACAGTTATATGTCTGAGTCTTGGATTAACAATATAGAATGATATACTGCCCTCTGCATATTATTAAAATGATGTCATAATGGTTTTCCTGGATATCTGAATTACTTTTAATGTGAATGGATGATCCACGTGAGAGTATTTGATAGGATTAAAAAGCACTTCTGGAAGAAAACAGTTTGCTAGTGGTAACATAAATGACCTTCACAGAGATGTTTGTGATACTTAAGAAAAACACAGGAGGAGAGTGATATGGGAGTTTTCTGTCCTTTAACTGATGTTGTAGAAAGAAGAGTTTTGTTGTCTTCAAAGGGCACAGCAAGCATTTCTCAGATGAAACTTTCTCATACAGGGAGACTGAAAGTAAAATCGTACACACTGCTACAGAACTTACAAAAAAAGTAGCACCAATATGATGGCTTCAAGCTGCTGAGGGAAAGGGCCAAAAGCATATTACATGAATTAAAAGAAACTCTGGATGTGAATCCTATGTCTCACTAACAGTGAAAAGAGAATGTGAAGTATTTAATAAACAAATGATGGAATTAAAGAAAAAAGACACTGAGACATTTATACAAAAACGTAGGAATATAATTAAAAAAACGTGGTATTAAATAAAAAATTAACATTACTTTGATCCTAATGTAGAAGAAATAGATGTTGCCTATTAACTACAGTCCTGTACATTACTTTTTTTTTTTTTTCTTTTTTATGGCAGCAAAATCCATAAGGAAAACAGGCAATTAAGGAAAGGCATAAGACTAGGTTTAAATGCCAGAAACTAAAATGCCAGTGAGACACAGAACAAAAAGGGAGAGTGTTGGTGAAAAGACTGAGGATAAAAAATTATTTCTTCTCTATTGTTTAGATATTGATATCTGGTATTCACTAGGGGCCACCAGGACTCTTTGGTAAACTAAGGAAGGATTTATTAACAGTAGACAACATAATGAAATAAAGGAGACTGAGTCAGAGACAACTTAGCGAAGAGGAAATTCTACCCAACCTATGTGTAAGAAATGGGAATGTGTAAGAAATGGAAATACTTTCACCACAAAAAGATTCTTAGTACTGTTGTTAAGAACATAAACTCCACAGTTGAGCAGTAGATGTTGATATTAAGCAAAGAAAGACCTTAGGACAAAGAGGGTTTTTCTTTTGTCCTATAAAAATACATTATGACTTGCTGAATTGAAAATCATAATTTCTTCAACCTTTGCTTGCGTTATACAAGAAAAGTCAGTAATTTTGACATAGCAATAACGTGATAAGCAGTAAAGGTTCTCAGTGCAACCAAAGATACAGTTGTACAAAGAATCTTCGAAGAGTAAAGCAGATCTTTTGTTGATATTCACTACTGCAACCTCTTGAACTGGGTTTATAACACAGCTTTCTTTTCCTCATATAGGCATGGTAACACTTGCTTAGTCCTTTAAAAATCACAGACCCAGGGACGATGGTGATTAGTGTAATCATTTGTGAAGCTCACTCCATGTCTGCTTCAATTAATGTTCATCCAGAATATGTTAAAAAGAAGTGAGTAGAAAATTCCTTCAGGAATTAAACATCCCAACACTTGACTTTTTTGGGGGGGGAGTGGGGGCCGGGAGGGGTGGGGGAAGGGAGAAGCAGGAGATACAGTCTGAAACTGTAGCTCTTATCTGGGTCAATCCAAAATATTTGTAATGGTCTCATGTCTCTCAAGTCCTCATGTGAGTACTTAGCTACTGAACAGTTTTATGTGCTGGAGATAAGGTAGATATAGGACAGCCATGGGGTCACATAAGCAAGTCAGCTGATGACTGGATTTAATTTCAGAGCCAGAATTCCCCAGATGACTCTAATTCCCTACACGTTTTCCTCTTTTTTTCCCCCCCTGTCTCTCTGTAGTATACTGTCTCATGCTCTGATACTGCTTAGCAGATGAGAGACGTACAGTTGTTTGGTTTTTTTTCTGAGAGCTGACAGTATATACTTAGCTAGACTAAGATATATGTCTTCTGATGAATTGCTTCTCATGAAGCAGGCATTTCTGTCAATAGATTTCACCTGTTTTTCTTATTCTTTGCAGTTTGATATTTGCTACTTCGGATCCAGTTATCCTGGTGGTCTTTCTGATTGTAGTTACTAATGTAGGCAAATGAATACCCAATATTTTTACATTCCATTTATTTTTAACAAAAGATATTAGCCTTCCTTACCAGCCAAAAGTCTGGAAAATTATTTCAAAATGTCATGTAAAACCAGAAAGATTACATGTGACTTAGAGCTTCTGAAGTATAAGTCTTAACTGGAAATAGTAGAAGTGAGATGAGTAAATGTCTGTGGAAATAAGAGTTTCCCCTCTGTTCACGTACTAACGAAGAAAGATTGAGGTATGAGAGTCTTCCCAAACAGAATGACTTCAGTGTTATTTCTAATTTCAGAAAATTAATAATGACAGAGATGTGCCTCAAGAGGTGCATCCCACAGCCTCAGTCCTCTCTGGGAACATACAAAATATTCCCCACTGTGCATTTGATGATGCACATGGATGAAATTCCATTCCTAGTCCAAATTTAGCAATCTTTTTAATCTTTTCATGACATGCTTATCAAGGAACAACAATGGAATATGAGCTGTCATATTTTGATTTTAAAAGTATCGTCAGGAAAACATCAGCAAAAAACTGTTTTTCTTTTGCATTTATCTTAGGCATACAGCAATAGATTTTCTGATTTGTCACTTCGCTGTGAGTTAAGACTACTATCTCACCACAACTAAGCTCAAGGTTTACCCCCCTTACATTTTCGTATTTGGCTTCTTTATTATTTGTAGACTGGCTCAATATTACTACAGTGTTTAAATCAAATCCTGTTTCTTCTTTCAAATCTCTCTAGGTTTTTTTTTGCTTTTTATTAGTACTGAACTGACTAGAATTTTGTTCTGTACTTTAATGATGAAAATAAATTCAACTCTTTAGCTGGAACAGAGTATTGGGGAGGACACATTTTTTTTCTTGAAGATGATACATCCCCAGATTGCTCCCCATTTTTCACAACCTATGAAGATGTAACTACTGTGCAATTACTGTGGACCAGGTGATGTTGGGAACTTATTATTTAATGCCTTTTTTTTTTTTTTTTTAATGTAGTCTCACTCCTGTTGCACCTCACTGAGCATTACTGGCCCTTAATAGGCCAGGTAATTCCACCTTTCGTCAATACGCTTCTGACAGCAGTGTCTGAACAAGAAAAGTAGATCCTTCTGAAAGGACACTGCTGAGTAGCAGCAGTAGTTGCTTGTTTGCTGTATTTTGACTGCAGTTATCAGGATCAAGAGATGTCATTTGAGGATGCAAATTCTACATTGTTGCTTTGAAGAAATGCATATGGCATAAGCAAGAGAATAAAATACAATACTGTAGGGTATACAAGATCTAAGGACAAGATTGCATTTACTTCCAAGAGTATTAATATTCTGGAACATGAAAGGACTGTGTATTTAGAATATAATCCTGATCTAAGAAAAGATAATAGCATACTTTGGAGGTGATTAATAGAGCCATTTCATCCTTAAGATAACTCTTTTTTAAAAACATAGTTTTTTTCATTTTGTTCGGAGTTGCTGTGATTTTCAGACATTAAGGCAAGAAATGGTAAGTGCCTGTCACTCTGAATGTCAGGTCTCAATATAGAAATGTCAAAATGAGAGTGTAGTTTCAATGAAAATATTGGTCTATTAAGAACAACAACAAAAACACCACTAAGAACCTCTGTTGAACTTTGTGCTGTTGCTGATCACCCAGATGTCCACTCTATCCAAATCCCTCTGCAGTCATCTCATACCAGCAGATCAACAGCATCTTCCAGTTACTATTGCCACTGAGCTTCTATGGATACATTCAAGTTGTGCATCCAGATTATTACAAAACTATTGGACAAAATCAACCCTAGAACCCAGTCTCAGAGAACACTAAGAATGTAACTGGGTGCCACTCAGGTGTAGCCGCATTCACTGTGATCTTCTAAGCACTACTGTTCAGTAAGGTCATCACCCAGCATAACATTAATCTACTCATCAATACACGCATTTGTACAGTTTGTCTGTAAGTTTACTGTGATGAACAGTATCAGAAAGCTTATATATATATATATATGTATATATATATATCCCTTGCCTTCCTTTACCTACTATGTACATTAATTATTGAGTAATCAGTCACGGTCAGGTTGGTTCAGACATATCTCACTTATGAGTATGAGATTTTTACGGGTATAACACACTTCAAACTGGCAGACAGTTCCATGTTGAAATTATTTTTTGCATTCTAAGGAGATTACTTTTATTTAATGACTGCATTTCATATATTATATATTTCTTATTTCTGTGCCATGTTCTCATGACAGAAGGAAACAATGAGTTCGTATCTGTTTGGCTATTTTCTACAATTCTGGATCTTTATTTTTTTTTAACTTCAGCTGTGCTTCAATTTCTATTCCAGTGAAACTTAAAACTATCCTACACACTTCTACATGCACTAAGAAATATTCAGAAGCTTTTCTCAGAAGAATTTTAATAGAAAAATGGAAAAATGAATATAGGTATTTAAGCCCCTAATCTTAAATACTTGCAGTTTGATGTACAATTGGATGCTCATGAAGCAATGGTAAAGCATATTACAAAGATGCAATATGGCACGCAATTTTCCTCACATAGCTATCACAGTGCAAGTCAGTCCAAATTTCCTGTGCTCTCAATACCCAGAGACTTCAGAATAACTTTACAAAAATACTAGCAGTCACGGTAAGGTGTTTGGTGGTTCAGACAGGTGGAAATTGCCCAAATACTATTTCTAAATTTCCCAGATGAAGTGCTGTGCATTCCAATGTGTCATGTCATTTCGTATCACAGTGTCTTACACAATGTGACTGATGCTATGCCTCAGAAATAGAAGTAACTGACAGTGCCTAATCTAATTCATGAAAACATGACCTTCAGAAAGTGTACTTTGAGATTTCTGCCATGCAATATTTTCTCATGCCCTTTCCTTCAATTTTTGCTGACCTGACTTTTCCCAATGGCTTGTTCTTCTGACAGTGTACTCGGTATAACATGCTTTCAGAAATTTCTTTCTGTTTCCATAGCATGTGAATGAAGCTTTCAGTGTTTTCTATCTTACAATCACCTGCAAGGCTTATCTATGAGTACTTCAGAAGTAAGGAAGAGAATATTTGTTTTTTCTTTGGAATTATAAGATTTTAATTGTGAAAAACTATTTTTATTTGATCATCAAAATACAAATGTGTGCTCTGCACACTGTTTCTTTCATACATAAGGTTTTATATGGTGTATCTTTAAAGAGCATGGGGAGTGTAGTACATCAATTCAAAAGCTGTAAAAGCTTCTAATGATATAGCTTCAAAGGGATAGGCTACTATTCTTATCTTATCTATTACCTTCTCCATATTTTGTTTTCTCTAAATAAATAAATCCCCGGTTCTTGAACTATGCACTGATAGTTTACATAAAGTGATCAATCAGTATGAGATAACCATTAACTCTGCTACTAAGTGCAGTAAATGCACTAATATTTCTTTCATCTTTGATACAAGGTGATAAATGTAACTGATTAGTTACATTTGATTGAATTACTTTTTTTTTTTTTTTTATAATAATAAAATTTGAAGTCATAGGAAATGAAAGCACTGGAATAGGAAATTAAACACTGGAATAGACTTCCCAAGGAAGTGGTTGAGTCATCATCCCTGAATGTGTTTAAAAACCATTTGGATGTGGTGCCCAGGGACATGATTTAGCAGATGGTTTTTAAGGTAGTAGGGTGTCATGGTTTTGTGATTTTTGGTTTTGATATTCCACATCATAGCATGTAGTGCACTGGGAGTTAAAGTGTTAATGCTCCAGTTCTGGGCACCTGTCCAGAAGAAGAGAAGAACTACATACCCCAGAGGGGTTTGAGGTCAGAGAGGAGTCTTTCTGCTGCTCAACCAGACTGTACATCTCACCTCAGCTTTATAGTGAGGCCTATCCACCTTTCAGATACTCTCTCTCATTATATTTGATTTATTAGCTTCAATTCTAATTATATTGTATTATAGTGTGTTATCTTGCATTCCAATACTATATTTAGTTTGTTTCTCCTCAGATAGTTGCTGCTGTTTTAGATTATTTTGAAGTCTCCTGTTTCCCTTTTCCAGAGGTGTGGATTTGCTAAATCCCTCTGCCCCGCTAGTCACAGAACTGGGCCGAACCAGCCCATAAACCATTGACATAGGGTTAGGCTATGGTTGGACTCAATGATCTTTAAGGTCTTTTCCAACCTGAGCAATTCTATGACTCTGTGATTCTATGATTCTATGATTCTATGATTCTATGAAATGTCAGCACTAAAAAAAGGAAAAAAAAAAAAAAAAAAAGTGTTTTGGGAGAGTAAGCTACTTAAATAAAACATCAGATAATGTCAAGAAATTGTTTTCTATGGTGCCTGTGCGTTATTTTGACGGTTGTGCTAAGATAATACATTTGAACATAAAAAATGAAATCTGTGGTTACTTAGTTGATCTTTCCACTTGAGAATTATTTTTCTATGCTGCTGCAATCTGATAGTGTACATTAGTTAGAACTAAGCCTTATGGAATGTGGCCCTGAAGGCCAAAAATAACTCAGTTATGAATTTAAACTAAGTTTTTTAAGGGAGGAAAAGAGGTTTGCAAACACACAGCCCTGGCTCCTGCAAATCTCCTGGGGATTCTCAACTGCTGACTCTTTATCTTAACATGTAACATAATGACCAATTGCTGTCACAGTTACCAGACCCATCAGACTCTTATTGCATTAACCTTATGCACTGGTTCAAGAGAAATGCAATCAATCCACTGCTAAATTAATTACCAATTTTAAAGTTATCATTGAACAATATGATACCAAAATTGGCATAAATCATGTGGTTAAGTATCAAATTAGTTATCAAGAAAGGCAAAGGAATGGTCTTCCTATTCGAAGGATTTCATTATGTTCGTTTGCTCAGAGCACTGAGAGGTCATAATTTTGACCTTGTATAGGTCCAAACCATACGCAAATCATTCATGTCACTGAAGGCCAGCAATAATTCTTTTAATTCCATGGCATATTAATGACCAACAACAAACGAGCCCCTTAAGTGTCTCATTTATTGTCTTAAATATGAAAATGTTTTAGAGATTAGAGAGAAAATTGTTTGAATTAATTAACTGAACTGATGCTCAAGGGAACTGGTACAAGATTTTGAGACAAAGGCTGAGAATTTACAATAATGACATTTCTTTCATGGTTAAAAAATATAGCACCAGAGGGACTGTGAGGCACTCTTAACATTTTAGCTGATGTCTGTTGAGGGCTTGAGATTCCTCTGAAAGCATTTATTTTATTCATTGGAGATTCCTCTCAATTACAGCATGAAAGGCATCACATTAAAATAGCCATGAGGCCTGCAGTTTTCACCATTTAAATGGGATCAGAGAACTGACACAATGAAAATTCAGAATGTAAATGTAGACTATTAAAGTAATGGGATAATTTATAAAAAAATGCTTTTTTTTTTTTTTTTTTTTTTGAGAAAGGTAGTGTGTGAAAGATAAAAAACAGAACAGTGTTGAGCAAGGCAACTTGGTCATTTTTTCTCCTCTCCCTCCCAATTTTTTTTTTCTGTGGTATCTATTAAAAGAAAATCCTTGGCTCAAAAATTTACTTCTGTTTCTTTTTTGCCTTTACAGTAACCCAAGTGCTGAGTAGGATCATAATGGACAGTTTCAAATAGTTTGAGTTCTAGGTCATGTTGTTACATCTGAACGTGACAAACTTTCATATGGTGTGCTTTTCCTTCGTTTCAAAGTTTTAATGATTATATATATATAGACATCTCACGTTTTATACAAAAATGAGTTATGAGAAAAGGTACGAAGATATGACAGATATTCTCTGATGGCAATTTCAATTTCTATTTTGTCCAAGTGTATTTTAAAATGTCATGCAAGTAATCTGCAGGGTTTTATTATTATTATTATTCAGCTAAAGAGACTAGCAGTAGTACATGATTGAAAACAGACTTTTTTCCCTCATGAGTTCTCTTTCTTTCCATCTTTCTTTCTCTTGTAAGAGGGTAGAAGTTAAAGGCCGTGCCCAGAGGTCAGTAAAAACTTTCCTCTTCCTATGATTTCTGTCTGGTTTTCAAAACTTCAAAACATAAGCTTTTCAGCTAAGTATTTTGTATTCTCTGTGGGAGAGTTCAACTCTCAGAAAAATGATTGCTAGGAAATATTTAACAAAATTCATACCAGAAAATTTTTAGCTACTGCTAGTTTACTTACTTCAATTGACTTGCATTGACAACACAAACAAGTATTTTTTTTCAGTTTTATTCATGTTATTCTTTTCTGACATAGAAAGTTATCCATAAAATAAATCTTTCAAAACCTTAGGAATGAAAAAGAGACCTAAACGATGTTTACATATATAATTTTTAGGATATCTTGAAAGTGATTTTTACTTTCTAAGTAGAAATAACTAGAGGAGGAGAAAATGCTAGTTAACGTTACAGATGACAGGTACTAATAACAACAAACTTCAAGCCATTAATTAATCATTAGAATGGAAAACATTAAGTTACCTCTTCAAGACTGAAACTAGGCTTAATGTCATCCATCTTGCTCAGTATCATGTGAGAATTTTCAAACTATGTAGTTTTCAGTTGCTCACTTTATCACAGTGTTAATACAATTAGTGAGATTTTAGGAATATGAAAATGTTTTTAGGAAGTACATTAAGTGAAGATTTCTTTGACAACATCTACTTCCCTTCTAATTTTTTATTGTCAAAGAAAATAATCTGTTTGCAAGCACAGTTTTCCTGATAAAAAGAGCAATATTTTATAGAAGTTTCTAATTCAATGGCTGTGTGTATCAAGCTTTGGCTATGCTTCCTACTATATTTTTATTAATTTTGAGGAACCTGCTTTCAGGTTTTCAATTGGCAACTTTCTCCATATTTCAGATTAACCAGAAAGCTAGAACACAACTTGTTTAAATGACATCTATAAAACTGAGCACCGATTCATAGTCAAAACGTTGTGTAAGTCACCCTCTGACTACTTTTGGATAGACACATCCACTAACGTAGTAATTGGTGAAGAATGTTACTTACGAACAGTGTTTTATCATGGTAACTTTAAATAGAGAACATGTTTTATGAGATGACCAAATCTAACTATAACATAAGGTCTAATAAATCTTTCTCTGAGTGAAAAAAGAATGTATTCAGGCTTAAACTGAAGCCAATATAAAATATTACAATTCAATATAATTACAATACAATAATAATTAATATTACTAACAGTAAAAAAGATTAGCATGAATATTATGTAGATCAATTTATCAGTGCTTTAAGTAATTATATACATTAAATATTTGCATACATCAACAACTTAATAATTCTCTTATCTCTACCTTTAAGAAAAACTACTGTCATATATTCATAGTAATGAGAGATGTAAGTCTCTAGAGGTCAAATATGTAGCCCGCTAATAAAATACTACAATATTTTTGCCCTGTTAACTTAATATTGCCATCAAGATTGAGTTGGTATTGTTTTCACTCCCATGATTTTTGAAGCTTTCAAAACATCAGGCAGAAAGTCTTGAAAATCCAGGCATTATCCCTGAAGTTGATCATTTCTTTGATTTTAAATAGTTTTTCTGCAAGTGGACAAAATCTTATTCAAATAAATCACTACATCTGTTTCCAGAATCTTCTTCACATTTTTTTTTTCAGATTTCTTTGGTTGTATTTATGCCTTCTATATTATTCACATGTATATACATATATATATATATATTTGTCTTTTTTACTATTAGCTATGACAGTACAGTTATGAGTTCTCTATTTTAAAGACAGAAATATCATTTCAATAGAACTCTAGAGTTATTTCGTTCTAACCACTGTGTGTTTCCAATGTATTCAAACTTTAAAAAATAAAATTGAAGTAAAAATTTAACAGATTACTGTATGAAACATCCTTGATTGAAAATATTTCTCACTTTGTTTATTACATTGTTATTACATTATATAATGTAATGTTAGATAGAGAATTTCAGACTGTAATTTCTCTTTTAAACAGGAGAAATAACAGCTTAAAAAACAAACAAACAAAAAAGACTGTTTTATCTTTTGTAATTAACTGATATAAATTTATTTCTTTTTTTCTTGGCTGTAGGATTGCTTTGATTATATTTCAGTTCTAAATTTCCATGGGGTATTTATTCTCTGTACAAGATTCATAGAAGCAAAATTTGCATGCTTTTGTCTGACTTCTAGAGCATTTTAGTGATCATAAATTGTAAGCAATGAAAATCATCATACTCTCTAGTTTGCCTGCAACATATTATTCTGAAATAAGAAAATCTGCCTTACTAGTGCTCCTTACAGAGTGAAATACTGCTCTCAAATTACAACAGCATGAATCTGGAATATCTCGGCTAGAAACAGTGAGGTATGTTGTACACACAAGATAGAGTATAGCATTTTTTCTCAAGTCAGATCTCTTTAAGATTATCTATAAAATGTGGAAAATCAGAATCCAAACTTTTTATCAGTCTCCAAGGCTCTTGTAACTGTGCTCTATCACAGTGAGCTCAGTTTAAACTGAAAATATATTTTGATTTTCAGTACGTTTGATTGTATCTATTTAAATTTCCCGTATACTGCTCTGATGCCCAGAAGCATGTTATTAATGCAATGAGTCATATTTCGAATCAGTTACATTCATCCAGTTTCTGCACATGTGAAATTGATCATATCTTTTCTCTTCTCTACTCTGAGATGGACAAAAAAAATGTCTTAGTTGATCACAGAAAGTTTCTTATCTATGCTAAGTTTCACTAGGCAGAAGTTAGACAAAATTAGGCATAACTAAAAGTTCTTAGAACTCTGAAATCTGTCCTCTTTGCAGACCTCAAGCTAGATCCTAACCTACTAAAATGCATACTGCAAGAAGTGATTCAACATGGCACTGATCATGTGCTTCAGACAAGTGTTTTTATCAATCCAGTACTAAACTTCTCATATTAGGTTCTCACATCAAGAATTCAATAGGTATCTGTCAAACTTTGTCTGATCTTTAGAATTTTTCTGTGTCTGGGACTTACTGCCCCACAGATAAACAATGGAAGTATTATTTGTTTCAAGTTTTAAAATTTGCATTGTCATTCTGCAAAACACAGATGTAATCATTGTAACAGTGCTATATTAATCACCTTAATTTTCAAAATATAAGTGATATTGCTTTCAAGTTTCAAAAGAATATTTGATTATATCTTCTAATTTATTTTATAATTCTGTAGGTTTTGTGATTTATAATTATTCTGGTTTTCCTTTTTTCTTCAGCAATTTATTTGCTGGAAGATGGACAAATGTGACAGAAAGATGAGAAGTGCTTCCTAGGCTTCTTCATCTTTCCTTTGAAATTAAAAACTTAAACTGACTGTAAAACAAGAATAAAGGTACCTAACCAGTGTACATGGAATCTTATGTTGCTCTGGACAAATCCACTCTAAAATTAAATACATCTTCTCCATTTGCTTTCTTGAAAATAGACAAAATAAATAAATAGGCATAAATAAATTACTTGCAGATTGATATGCTGTCTACTGAGAACCAGTTCTGTCATAAAAGTGTAAATGTATGAAGTTTTGAACTGAATTTAAGTTTTCTACAATATGGTCTTCACACTCTACTTTTATATAATGAATTGATACCCTTAAAAAGCATTCATTGCTGAACAAAGTGTCTTGGACACAACAATTTTCTTTTTTCAAAATGAAATAAATGACCAGAATAATAGTATTTATTCTGTCATAAATCTAGGTTATATACACACATACGCACATGTAATTGGTAAAACTGCAATTTCGTACTCATTTCTAAATTGTCTGCAATTTAGTTACAGGATTGTTGTTGTTGTGTTTTTTTTTTTTTTTTTTTTTCTCCATAACACACATAATTACTTTATACATACATAGGAAGTTATTTTATACATACAGACAGGAAAATTCTATGTAAAACATACACTTTGTATAGATGAGAATTGTTCTAGAATGATTCATATAGAATCCCATGTGCTTTAAGTTTTCTCAGTGAAGTCAATAAAGTTTATATGGGCATAAGTATGACTGTAATTCTGACTGTAATCCTTGTAAGTAATTGGTTCAGTTGAACAACTATCTTAAGAAAGTATCATAACTCCCAGGTAACAAGAGACCAGAGTACCTACTGTCAATCTCTATTTAGTCTCATTAGAATGAGAGTGGGTTTAAAAAGCAGCAAAAGAGCAGTACAAATTCCCAGTCGATTAGTTAATTCTTTATCCTCATACTTTCTTCAATTTCTATATCTTTCTTTAAATCCAAACTCTGTCTCAGAGTCCCCTTGCATTTTCCCATGATTTCCAATCAGAGATAGCTTCCATGGAAAAAAACTTTCACAGAGTTCAGATTTATCTATGTGTTATTCTATGATTTTTGAAGACAAATTAAGTCTCAGTATTTCTAGAAATACCATTACTCATTTTACATAGTGTTTTTAAATGAAATCAATTAAGGATCCTGTTATAGATTGTCAGCTTAGTGTACTTTCCCTTTAGAATTTCATCAGGTTTTCTTGGGTTTTGTTTTCTTTAAGTACTCATTTCTTTGGGGTTACAGATTGCCACAGAAATAGCACACAGCCATTTTGAGAGTGATTTTTTCTTTTGTAGTTCTTTGTTTTTTCAGCAGAGAGGAATAATGTTCAGCTTTTTTTAGACTAACCTTATTACTCACTGGCAAATTGACCGAAGAAACAGGATCAAGTTATTATTTAAAACGTTTTTTAGTGCTACTTTCAGGAAACATGAATAGCAACTTTAGCCCCTGTTACAGCAGTACGCTAAGATGATCCTTTCTGGGATGTAGTTTTGAACACTGGCTGAAATCTGACCTCTTATGTTTTTACCTTCCGTTAATTTTTCACTTAAAGTGCAGTAGCCTCACAAGCCTACATTTCCTAGCAGCTACCATTTGTTGGAAATAAAAATACGAAAATCAGACATCGCTAAATATTTGAAAATGGTTTCTAATGGAAATGAAATCACCCCACAAAATCAATTTGATGCTTATTAATAGAGTTGGCCATGAGTTTACTGAGACTTAGAAAAAAAGAATATTTTTACTGTCCTCAAACTCAAGCTGAATGGTTCTCTGCAAGTCAACACACACATTGTTAGTTTCAACTGTATTTTGAGCATGGTAGATAAGAGACTCATGATTTATAATAGTTTCTCCTCCTAAAAATCTGGTCAGTATTTGGTTTTAAAAAAAAAAAAAAAAAAAAAAAAAAAAAAAAAAAAGTAGTACAAAACTTTACGGGTTTATTGTTTTCTTTCTCAGTTGTCTGATTTCAGTTTGGCAAGTAAGTAAAAAAATCTGCCTTGTGTTAGTGCCCTGTTAGGATTCTGGGGCATCCAGAATTTACCAGGCTGAAGCTGGCATTTGCTCTATGAATCAATAAATAGCTGACCAGCTGACTACTAGTTAAAAAATGACTGACCTGTTACTTTTAAATAATTTATGTTTAAATTAATTTAAACTTTAATCTGAATTGTTTTATTCTTTGTTAATTGCATTAGTCTCAAGATTTTTATATCTCTGGAAAACATATAGGATTACTGTGTATGGCAGGTGAAGTTCTGGTTCCAGCCATATGAAGTGAATCTCTAACATTAGTGCCAGTGACCGAAGAATTTCACGCATAATATGCATGAGGATTTCCATTTCTTAGGAAAAAAGCTCTACTAACCTGATGACTGACTGGTTTGAAAAGTCTGTAAGGAATCTGAAATCTTTCAAATTTTATGATTGCTACCGAAAATTTTGATCTAGATTTGAGCTGTTGTGTCAGGACCAAATCTAAAAGATATAGCAGTCTAATGAAGGTAAAGCTTACAGTCATCTGCTCTGAACTGTCTGACATCAATAAATGTGCCTCCTGAATTCTCATTTAGAACAGAGATGTTGGTTTTCTTATCCTCTTTGTTGTGTTCAAATCTCTTATGTCTTCATTCACTTCATATAAAATGGATATTTTCAAGTGTGTTACAGAAATGTCATACAGAATAGAATAAAAGACATACATTTTTATAATCCCCATGATGCCATGATTCTAGATTTTTCCCTTTTCTTTCTCCCATATCCAATTATTCTTCTCAGCCAATGCCTGCATTAAATAAGATAACCTTTGTAACTTATTCATAAATATAAGAGAAACTTTCATCAGACAAGTTGTATGATATCTTTTTCATATATAGATGACAATATACAGCTTGAGAACATTTTATTACTTATTATGAATAAGTGTGAAGGCACACATGCACTTATAGCTTTTAGGAAAAATAAAGGAAGCAGCATTTTTACTTTAGAGGTAGGAATTTAAGTACTGAAAGGTTTTGGTTTTGCATCCTTCAGTTCAACAGAGCTTGCTATTAATATATGTCAATATGTCCTCACCTGTTTGGTGCAGTACAGCCTTGACAATACTTCTACACCTGAGATCTGTGAAACTGTTATCCTTGGATTTTGTTTTGTCATTTTTTTTTAAATTTTCTTTTGGACACTCACTGTATTTCTGTGCTTTGCATTAAAATGACAAATTCATTCAAGTTACTATAAATAAAATCGCAGATTTTTTTCTTGATGTGCTTGAATGTCGTGGATTCTTAGACTGTTACCCTTCAGTAGTTGAGTCTCACGTTTTAGAATTACACTTTCGAATCAGAGTTAAAAAGATCCTCTGCTGTGGCAAGCTGGATGATTCAGGATGTCCAATGGAAAATTATGGTCATTCATCAACTAAGGCCGGGGAGTCATCTTTTATTATAAAACCTTCATTTTCTGGATTATTGTAAAGTGTAGCAGACAGAAATACACCGTGATACACCTTGGTTTTCCTGAGGGGCTTCTTGCTTGTCAGAATGAAAAAGACTGGAAGAGGTTTTCTTCTTTACTATTTTTTTCTTTATTTTTTCTTGTACTTGATAGCAAAATGGCTAGAACATATATCCACAGTACAGGCACCAAGAGATTAATACCTTGTATTCTTTCTGAGATCATTCTATTTATTTAATCAGTGTATCTTAAAGTTTGCAACCATTAATAAATTAACCCAACTGACTGTTCTGCATTACGTGAAATAAGCAACTGAACAACTGTCTATGACTGGAGATCAATAGGTAACTCCTCTTTTGGTAGAAAATTCCGAATTTGGTTTTGTCCCCATTCTACACTTCGTAGTGAAACGTATAGTGATGTATGACCAAGCATCACCTCAGCCTACAGCCTCTGCTCAGAGAGAGTTTTACAGCTTCACACTTCTGAGAGTCTAAAGGCACACTTCAAAGAGAATGGAGCTGTAGCATTGAGTTTGTGAAGGATGAAGATTTTTAACAAAAGAAAAATAAAAAAAATAAAAAAATCTCATTTTAGATGGCAAAAGGATTAAAGCAGAAAAACAATGTTCTGAGGCACTTTTTTTCCAAGAGCTAAGAGAATATTTTCTTGAACAACTCATGGAGATGGAAAATACCTTCTAACTTGCTTCTTCTATATTACTACAATAAAGGTAGGTGAATGTATTACTTTAGGTGTATCTCTTTGGAATGCTAACAAAGAAAGGACAAAGCCTTTTTTGAGTTCATTTTTTTTCTAGATAAAGCTGTATGGCTTCAATGCTAGGTTAGCACATCCATTAGAAAAATACACCTTAGAGCTGCTGTGATTATCCTCAAATTGAGCGTAGAAAGTTAAGGTAGTTCACACTTAAGCTGTGTGTGTGAGAAATACTAAGGTCTTGCTGTAGGAAAGCACATGATTAAGGTACCATTCAAACAACATCACAGAATTCCATAGGCGTGTATTCATGGTGAATGAATCAGCCCAATGGAAAAGCTACAAAGGTTGAATTTTGACAGTTGAGAGTCCACATTAGTGCACAATTGTAAATGTATCCAGTAAGAAGTAACCTCATCTTTACTGACATTAGTGATGTTTTACCTAGGGTGTAGAGACTATAAGAAATATCAATTTATGTATATGAAAAGAGACTTTTTTTTCCTTTCACTTTTCTTTTTTTCATGAGTGAAAATATATAAAGGCAAAATACTCTTATTTTCATTTTCCATGTATAATGTATACCATTTACTATCCCAGGTTTAGTCAAGGGTTTTTGTTTGCTTGTTGGTCTTTTTTTTTTCTTCCTGATACAGTGCTTTCAGAAAGAACTGAAACAACAGAGAAAAATTTTCGTATGGGCTTTGAAATAGAAACCAAATCTGAAATCCTCTCTCAGACACATATTACACCTTTTTGGTTACTTTAAACTGCACCCCAGTTATTTGAATGAATTGAATTTTTATCATTTCTATTTGCAGCTGCAAAATAAAGTCACTCAATATATGTTTAAGGATATTTTTCTTTCCAACTCTTTTTAGATGTTTCTACTGAGAAAGTATATCCTTTATCAAACACATGACAGTTTCAAAACAAAGAAAAAAAAGTACAAAGCATCACTGAGATATTTTCAAGGTGAAATGAATTTCACAGAAAATAAGTCATCTAACAGACACACAGTTTCTACTCCTTTTCCTGATGTGCTCACCCTTTCCTAGTTTCTCTGAATGATGAGGCAGGAGGTTTAATTTTGCTCTTTGGGTGTTTGTTATACTGAGTCATTGTCATCAGGAGTATTTCACTAGAATGAATGTGGTATTCATGTTTGTGGCTTCACCTGTCTCACTATAGCATTCTCTTGTGGTCACTATTTTATGTCTAAAACACTTTAACACCTTCCTCTTTCTAATTTCATGTGCAGCTCCAGGTTACATTCAGATTCACTACATATCGTGCCTTTTATGTGAGTTAGACAATACTTCTGTGTTTTGCTTGCAACCCATAAAAGTAGTTTTTTGCAGATTCAGGTCTCCGTTTCTTTAACTGATCAAGGGCGAGTTGCTAATGACTGGGTGGTCTTTAGTAATAGCCTGTAACACTGAAATAACCATCTCTTACATCCCATATCTGTACTCCTCTGTCTTTCATCCTGCATCTCCTCTTCTCAAGGCTCATGCTATTAAAGCTGTATTTTATTTGCTTAAATTTTCCTTATCACAGCCCATGCGTTCTTGCATTCTGTGCTATGAGAGATGAGGGAGTGAGAGAAAACTGTGTGATGCTCAGCTCCCTGCCAGGTTAAAAATGCTCTAATTTCATGTGCTCTAAAGATATGCTTTTCTAGACAGACTTTGCTGTGATGCTCACAGAAAGGATGCAGGAGAAAGAGACAATCTAGCAGCAACAAGTATGTAAATCTAAGAAAACTAAAGGGGAGTTATATTGATACTGATGATTCATATTTAACCTTCATGTTTTGCTTGCTTGTCATATGCCAGCACGACTAACCCAAGGGTGCCAAAAAATTTCCATTGATCAATAGTCTGAAATTGCAGCAGTTGAACTTTCACCTTTAATTCTGCTGTGTTGTAGTATATGCTCAAACATCAGCCTTTTAGAATTATTCATTCTGGCTGAAGAGTAGGTTTGCATAGATAGCTACAGAATGTTAAACATATTTTTTTTTTCAACCCTAGAACAGCAAAGCCAATTTCTGTTCAGAAACAAGGTGGAGTTCATATATGTTCAGTATAAGCAGAAAGTATCTGGGGAAATTTGGTGTCTCTATGCAGTTTATTTAAATTTTCCTTGAATCCTAATATTACAAAACTCTTTTTGTAATGAACATAGTTATGTATACGAGAGTTGGTGTGCGATTTGATCCAAAGCCTTTTGAAGTAAATGCAAAAATCTCCAGTGGGCCCAGTGGGCTCTGGAAAAGGGTCACCAGACTAAATTTTCAAAGATACTTCAAATCTACAAAGACTTTTCTCTTTAGTTCTGAAGTGTAAAGCTAGGCTTTTGCAAATCTCTACTTAATTTGTGAATAAGATTAAGGAGTAAGAAAGTAGATTGCATGGCCAGATCAAAATCTGATTTTCTCACTGAGGAAAGATGGAACTCTCAAAAACAGACTTCCTGTATAACTGTAACTCAATCTGACTTCATTGTTCTAGGAAGTCATGGATTGAAGAAAAAGGGCACAATGTAATGATTGTGGGGGTTTTTTTGTTGTTTTTGTTTGAGACATATGGAAGAGGAAGACAAACTCATTTAAAAAATTTGGTCATGGCAACAAACATTTTTCATTATCTGTGTTTGGTGCAGATACTCAGGGTGAGATTTACATCACCTAACAAGGTGACTAAGATTTGGCATTTAGTTTAATCTGCTTAGTTATTTCTTACTTTTGTGATTTGAAACAGGCATCTCTCATTGGTAGTTTCTTCTCTTTGTTTTAGATGCTCACACTAGAAGTGTTGAGCCATCCTCTGGAAGTATACTTTTCTTTCCATTGACTCCATTGATTGCTTAAATTGCACGATTAGACCAAATGACTGCTGAATGCCAGGAATTAAGTAAAATGATGATCTACTCGTAATAGCCCTCAACCTTTCATATACATAGCTACACTGATTTCCCAAGGAGTTTTGTAATATGGGATTTTAAGTAGTTTATACGGTATAAGTTCTATTGTTAGAAAGATACTAATCCCTCTAGAATTTCTCTGCTAATAACAAATACAATAAAATGAACAAGTTGATGGCTTTCCTATGGAGTTTAGTTCCCATATATTGACTGTAGTCCAACATTAAGCCATTTCTTTGTGTAGTTAGAAGGCTTGTAGCTTCATAAAGCAACTTTTCCAGAGAAATTTGCCATTAATTGTATTAATTAATTAAATTTAAATTAATTGTATAATTTTGCAATTCAATCCTTTTTTAAATGAACATAATATATTGCAGAAGGAAAAAAAAAAAATAATAATAATAATAAAAAAAGATATTAAAGCAGTGACCACAAGTCAGAAGAAGAACTTAGGGAAAAACTCATTAACAGTACCAATCATAGGGATCATTACTCAATCCTAATTAGCCTGCAGCATCACATTGACGGCCCCTAGTAGATGTTAGTTGCATCTGAAATAACAGTACCTGGAAAGATCCTATTTCAAGGAAACAAAATCTGTAATTTCTCTAACAGCACTAGATTTGCAGGCTTTTACGATCAACTGTTTAATACCAGTTTTCTGAAAGAAAAGGCAACTAGAATTAATGAAGTTTACCACATCTTTCAGCGTTTATAGCAATATATATGTATGGAAAGTGTATATTAAAAGACTAAAAAAGTCATATTTCATTAGCCATTCTGTCCTTACTTGTTTACTTGCAATATTTGGAAGGAACGTTCTTTAATAGTTACAAATATATGTTTAGGAGCTATTGATAGTACAGATTATAATAGATGTCCTAACACATATTTCCAGTTAAAGATATCCAAGGGTTACAGTGGTGAAACTGTGGGTCATTTCAGCTAGTGAAGATATTTATGAGCATGGCATGCAGGCTTTCATTCATTGCTGGTGAAAATGTATAGCTAATGGTGGTGACTACATTGAAAAATCATGTCTTGTACCTGAGAACATTCTCTATCAAATAGTGTCATTGTACTCTTCCTATCTGTTGTATTTTCCATGGACAGAAATAGGAAATATTACTTTAGGAGCAACCCATGTCACTGTGGCCAAAACTGATTATTAGAGATGGACATTGAAGGAAAAAGAAGAAAATAGATAGGTTAAGTTGTGCAAGTATCTTCTTTTATACTTGTGGATACTTTTCTTTTGTGTCAGCAATCAACTGGATGTCAGCTTAACTTGCCATTCTATTTTATCAAGTACTTTTCTCCTTTCCTATCTTTCTTGAAGAACAAGCAATTGGCACAGCAATTCATTCTGAAGACTGTAATACATCTGATAATAAGAAAAGCTGTTTGTGATATTTTATGATAAAAGCATAAACATTTTTGTTCATCTACTGCTGTAATCATTTGTGTTTTACTTATAAATTCCCATCTAAAGTTATTTCTGTACCTGGACACCATGCTCTGCATTGTAAGTAAAGATTTCTGGCAAGAAAATTGAATTCACATCTTATCTGACATCTAGACATATTGTTCTCCTCAGAAACTTGGGCTTGCATGTTCAGCACATTCTCCACTTGAGGTTTCCTCAGTCCTGTACCTTCTCTTAAAAGGTGAACATTTCAGTAAGTCACCCTCAGTAATCCACCACGTGACTATAGTCACTCAAATTTCACAACATTCAGAAAGAACTGGGGAAGTTGCAAGCAGTCCTGTCATGCATAGTAGAGCTCAGGGGGTTCTCAGACTGCTCACTATATATGGTATGATATATGGTGGTAAGATGATAGACTCATAGTCAGCATTTAGCAAGACCTTGTTATCAATCCTGTGTAAAGCCTCAGGCATAATGGCCAGGCCAAACAAGAAGGCTGTGGGCAGTGCTGACAATACCATTACAACAGTTACATAAATTCTAGTCTGAAAGAAAACTGGCAGACATCAGCCAGTGTCCAGTTTTCTGACTGAATGTGATGATGTGTTTTAAGTAAAGGAGAATATATTATATGTTGCTTGTTTTTTCCTTTATTACGCTCCAAAGAGTAAGAAAATAACAGGAAAGCTGTAATCTAGTTTAACTCTCAATTTGACAAGTCTCAATTTGACAAAATTATTCTAAGGAACTCTCCTACACATCCAGACTGGATGTGACTCTGGCACCCTGGTCTGGTGCTTGGTGACCCTGCTTATGGCAGGGAGGGTTGAAACTAGATGATCTTTAAAGTCCTTTACCCAGGCCATTCTATGATTTCTATTATTATTATTACACTTTGTCTCTTTAAACCTTGCTATGCTTCATTAAATGGGCTTTCAGAAAGCGCTTTCAGAGACTAATGTTTTGGCACCTCCATGTAGCTTTGTATATTAAGTTACTGGTACTTCCATGCCAATAAATAACACCTTAGAGAATTAATGGAAAACAAATAATGTGTATCCTGTAATAAATTATACAAGTATGCAATGATCTTAGCAGGATTCCCAGTTCATAGTGATCTGTTTTTGTTTTCTCTTTAGTTCTCTGGTTGATTTCTTTAACTTGTCTGTTTCTGCATTAGCTAACTATTCTTTTCTAGGGATAAAGTAAAACTAAACTGATAATCACATGTCTTGAGGAGGAAAAAAAGAGAAAGGCACCCTTACACTTAACAAACAACAACTTTCAGAGGCAAAGGCAAATTCCACAAACTGAACCAAGGATGCCATTTAATAAGATAATAGTCTAGACATACAAATAATATTATTAAGAGCTATTCTTAAATCTATTTTAGAAGGACAAAATAGATTTGTGTGTACAATTGGATGTACGCTCTATATTTGGACTTTGGCACCTTTTCTCCTTCATCCTTTTTTTTCTTTCACCTCTTAATAATATGCTTTAAGCATCACATATAAAATCTCTCAGTATAAGTAAGCTTTGTTAACTTACGTAAAACAATGCTATTGTTTAAAAATCATACAGAGGTTAAAAGTTACCTCTTTTGTTTTAAATAACATTTAGCATTTTCAGTATTTCTCCCTTTTCTTTTGTATTTATAAACATAGAATTTCACTTCTGTTCCTAAATATTTTCTTTTTCTCAGAATGTCTATCTGTGTTGTTTATGATCTCTTTTTAGCTCCATGATGCAAAAGATTTCCCAGTCGGGTGATTTCATAACTCAAACTCTTCACCTTGATTCCATCACTAACTTGAGTGTCACTGAGTATATGAAATGGCAGCACACCATACTGAACAAATTGGATTTGACCAGGCTTTAATCTGATTTTTTTTTTAACTTCATTTTTTAAAAACATAATTCTAACATTTCCTTTTAGAAATATATAATTTTTATGCTTTTGAATGTCTTATTTATGTTTTTCTTTCTTCCCAACATTCTACTCCCTATCAGTGTCGTTTTACAGAGTGGATTTATTATAATTTCTGCTTCATATGATTTGTTTCTTTTCTGTGCCCATACATTTATTTATGTCCTTTATATTCTCTGCTTTCTGAAACCGTTTCACTTCTATCATACCCTGAGACTGGTTGATAAATAAAAAGCAGTTTGACAGAACATGTGATGCCTTTTGATTTTACAACAGAAAAAACAAAACCAAAGGGTTTAGAACCCTCTGTTAATTTTCATTTCATCTTTTATGGTGGAATTCCATCCTGAGATTCATTGGGATTACCCATTATATTTGTTTGTGTTCTGTTTACTGCATTTTCAGGTTTGGTGATAGGACTTGGAAATCTAGGTTTGTAAAAGCAGTGACCAATGGCTAATACCAAATAAGTTTACACTCGCATGCCCACACAAACACAATATTTTGAATACTTTTTATCCAAATACAAGAACACCAATGCTTGGCATATATAGGTTCCTAGACTTCTCTTAATCTTTTCTATGGAGATTAAGATAGTACATCACATTTGCAAGGCTCTGCCATCACTAGTATGTAGTTGGTGGTATAGAAATGAAAAAAGTAGTTTGGCTTTATTCAGAAAGAATTGTCAACAAGAATCAGTTCCCATTCTAGTGTTCTTTCTTACAATCTTTTAAACATTTTTCAGAGCTTAAGATGCTGGTTTTACACAGCTGGAAAACAAGCAGGTTAGAGGAGATTGCCTCTGGAAGTCCCAAAGCTAAGGACTAGCATCATTTTCTTGCAAGCAATTCTAGGGATGATTTCCACTGGATTTTATTTCTTGTGTACCTGTGTATTAGACTTTTCTTGAAAAAAAAGATTTTGTATGACAGAGCATAATATCGTTGAGATATCATTTCATTAAAAAGTCAAACATATAGTCAACTTGCAATTCTTGGGATTCTCTCTCTGACATGTTTCTAGCCATCTCTTACTGTAGTTTTGGATTTTTTGTTGTTTTTTCAGTCTTGTTAATAATTTTCTACCTGCAGATGTGGAATCACTTCCTCTTTTACACTTGACTTATACAGTCCAGTCTCTTTCAGTCTCATCACATTATGAGGTGCTGCCAGGCATCCTTTCCTCACCTCACTCTTAACTGAGAAGGAAAAGCCATTGCTGAAATAGTGATGAGAGAGCCTTTGTAAGACAGCTGAACACCAGATGTTGCATTACTCAACTGGGTTTTTTAAAAGGTTACCACTGCTGGATTGATCAGAAACTGACTAGAAAATATTAAAAGTAGTGATGATTGTAGGAGCACATCTGGTATAAGGAAGTGTTGCAAACAGGACTTTTTCTTACGTACTTTATCTGTCCCCATGGCAATATGCTTTTTGACCTAATTAGATTCTACATTTGTACTAAACCATTCTTGCACTAAACCATTCTATGAAGATAACTTGTGAAAAAAAAATAGCTATTGGCTATTCTACAATATTTACAAACCATGAGCACATTCATTATCATAAGAGAGAAAAAAAGCACAGAAACAACACATTACTTTAACACTTTGAATTTAATACAGCTAGCTATTCTATGCTTTCCTTTCTAAAGCATTCAGTGTTGTGGTATTATGGGAGCATCCTTACGTGCCTAGTAGAATATAAGCTGAATTTGTGCTTTCATTGCATGCAAACTGCCATTCTCCTCCGACAGAAGTGAAAAAATTTAAAAGTCTTAATTGTGTCTGAATATGTAGCTTCAATTTATTCTTATTTGTTCTCTTTCCAATTATTTCCTTATCTGAGATTTTTTTTACTTTCTCTCACTTTTTTTTTTTCCTGAGGCTTAGTTTGTCTATTCATTTTTCATCAGTGAAAAATCTAATCATACTAGATGTTCTCAATGAAAGTTTAAGTCTACACAGCGCACTTATGTTATACACATAAGGGCTAATCTGTCTGTACATTCTAGGGCCCAGCAAACTCCTCTTAAAGAAATGAACAAATTTCAAATAGTGAGAATTTGGAAGGTTGTTTCCTGGATGGTATTCTTATTGAATCAAAAATCCCAAATACTCTTGTCAGATGATAAGGAAAGAATGATTGTGCTGAAAATTTCCAGCCAAAAAGAATATGTGCTACATACATGTATCCTGTTATTCAGTGTTGAAATACTCCCTAGTTACAAATCTTTCTACCTGCTGGAAAGAAAGGCTTGATTTTGCCTATTTAACCTGTAGGCATGCATAAACTTCATCTCCTACTCCTTTTTTTGTCTCTATTTATTAATCTGGATTAAATTTTTTTACATGTTCAATATTTCTCTTGCTGTGTTCCCAGAAATTAAACAGTAAATAAAGGATTAGTAACAAATAAATACAGTATTCTGATATATTTTTAAGGGCTCATATTGGTGAACACACATGTGGGCATGCTACTATTTGTAGGTCTGAGAGTTATCATGACAAGTTCCCTGGTGTTACAACTGATCTGTTCATATGTAGCGATTCCAGCCTAAGCAGGACTCCAGCACATCCAGCGTAGATTTGCTCAGCACTTCTCAATTTTTATAATCTTTACGAACTGGATAGTTCATCTCTGAATACTAACAGCGAAAATATCAGAAAAGTGGCAATCTCCATCATGATTTAAGAAACTTGGTGGATTTTCATGTGAACTTTATGCATTTATTGCACTCCTGTCTTCAGACTGCACTGTCTTTAACAGTTTGAATTCATTCATTATTTACGCACATGATAAGAGTTGTACATTACTGAATTCAAGAATGAAATTAGGCAGTTTCTCACATTTTGCAAAGACTATTTTGAAGGAGCATTAATTTTGTTTCTAGACCTTAGAGATGTTTTCCTAGCCTTAACTACTAAAACTAACTACTTAACTTCTTGTAATAACTGTAATAACTTCTTAACTACAGCTCTCTATAGAACAGCTGCTCTATAGAACAAAAAGACAGTCTAGGTTACAGTGTCTGCCTGAAACTCAAATTTGTTTCATCTAAATTGCATTATTTTGATTTGTCTTTCAGGCAGTGGTAAATATATGAAAATAACAGCAGTGTGATGTTGCTCTGAAATCAAAGAATCATGATTCAAAGAAACGGTAGTAGATAATAAAACACTACTAACAAATCCGAGACAGTTATACAAGTGTCCATTCAATTAGAACATGTTGAAATACCTGCTGTGAACTCTTAAATGACTTTTCGGTTGTGCTCCTTGAAGTACATATCAAAGGCACCTTGGGAATCAAAATGGACTAAGTAATCATTCAACAATTTTTCAAATGCATCATAAATAAGAAATATAGTATATATAATTTATTTATCATATTTTATGTAAATAGAAATATATGTAAATAATGAAGAGTATTCTGTGGTTCAAAATGAAATGTTTTATTTGATTTGTTGTCTCTAGGTTAGTAGGCTGTTATTTTTCATAAGAACTGAAGAAAGACATTTACATACATTTCAGAATGAAAATTAAATCTGGAGATTTCCTAAAAAATAAGACACCTCATTCTCATCTAAACTCACCATTCAAACATTATGGAATTGTATTCTGCTTTTTCCATCGGAAGCCGATATTTTTAATATCCTCAAAGAGAAATACAGAAACTTCCAAACATCTTAACTAAGAAATGTGTCAAGTAACTATTGCTAGAGCTGCCTACAGACAGCAAAATTTAAGAGATATTCTGAAACTTAGTGACCTCACAGAAATCATGAATGCGGTAGGTGTATGTTTGTCTAGGTTCTCATTTTCATACAACAACAAAATGAAATTGCCCTTGACAGGTTTTGATCATTACATATATTAACATAATTCATTGTGTTCTGGGTGAGAAAGAAACATCACAGATTCTGTCACTACTAGTTTTTATATTTTTAAATGCATTTCATCCCAGAGTGTTTAAAAGAAGATATTTTTATATTGCAAGGGAAGGAAACGGTTTATAGCTTACTTTAACTGTTATTAAGATCTAATCTATCATTCATTAAGTCGATTGTATTTGACAAGAAGCTTCTTAAGCTTGAACTTTGCCATGTGGTGACAGATAACTCTGCTTGTTTGCACAATTTCCTTCTTTGCAGAGGCTTCACTGCACAGTGTCCCAGTATTAATCATCAGCTTTAGATATGATTAATTACACCGTATAGGTTTTAAAAAGTGGGGAAGGGAGGAACAACAACAATGAAACCTATAATAAGACACAGGATAAAAGGAAAAGAGAGTTTATAGCATAACCTTGAAAAAGTGGCAAACATTATTTTCTGAAGAGACGGAGAAATAGCAATTTGCTGGGAGCAGTAACATAAGGGAAACAGAAAGCCAGTATTCCCTACCTGCTGACTCATGATTCTGTAAAAAATATATTGATACTGCACACTATGCGTTAGAGACATCAACATACGTTAAATTTATTTTTAAGGAACATAAAATAATGTATCTAAAAATACTACAGTTTTGGTAAAAAATAGTCCAAGATCCATACAGTGGAACACTCCATTATTGTTACTGAACTAAGCTAAGGAATTAATGTGTTTGGCTTTGTGGAGCTCTCTGTTTAGGGCTAAGTGACCTTGCAAGAATTCTTCCTTAGATTTGCAGGGCTCTACTGAGAATCAGCCTTGCTCAGATTGAGCCACCCAGCAGGGAAAATAATTTCTGGGCATATTCCAGTTTCATGTTAATTTGCTAGGAATGAAATCACAGAAACTGTAATCATACATATTTCCCCTCTTCTTTGCTAAGCAGAAAAGGACATTTGTGCTTTTCTGTCTGTGTGGATTTGAAGAACACTGCAATCCAGGAAAAAGGGAGGTTTGCATCCCTTCTCTTTTGACATGTGTGACTAGACACAGAGGAAAAGATTTATGCAGGGAAAACCATGAAGGCCTGAAATTGTTCTGTTATCTATTTTACATGACAAATAAAGTTTTGCTTAACTTTAAGACACTGCTATACTAAAAAATAGAAATACTTTACATATTTTAATTTTGGATATAATTGAAATGATAAACCATTTACTTTAATCATGAAGACTTACAAATGTCAGCAAGAACTGAAGATGTGCAACAAGTTTATGTGATATATAAAAAATTTCCATTTGCCTATCAACATATCTAGAAGAAATAATTTTGCAGCTGTGACTTTATTCCATCATTATTTGTCTACTGAACTCTGGGGACGCACAGTTGAGGGCTATTTTAACATGAGCATTTTTACTTTGAGCTCGAGAATGGAACAGTAGGGCTTCGTGGAAGTGTTTAATACTGCACAGAGTCAGCAGGCAGTTGTGTTTGATAGCCAGTCAGTCTGAACATCCCTCAGAGAGTGATAGGGTCACAGGATAGGTATCTGAAACAATTGTCTGAAAAAGTGCCTACTTATCCTCTAAATATTATTAAGCTTTAAATTTGCATCAAAGGTAATTACAATTTTTTATCCAAATCTCCTTACTGAATATTGTGATTTTTCTTTCCATTTGATGATGTGGGATACAACGTACAGGTAATGCAGTTCTGAAACAGATTTAGTGAATCACAATTCTTATTTGATGACCAGAATGCTAGAAAATTGCTCATTGTCCTCATAAAGGAGCTGGCAAGTCTGTTAAATGTTTCTCCATTTTTTTTTTCTTTTTCAGATGACTGTAAATTGAAATGAAATAAATGTACAAATATCCACAAATTTTGCATTAAAATACAATATTTAGGACATAGTTAATCTCACATATTTTATGCTACTTCAGGATATACACAATGTATGTAAGTATATCTTATACAATAGCACTATAATTATAATTGTAAATATCCTTATTGAAGGATTGGCTGGATAAAGATAGATTTGACAATGAATTGACATTAAACACACAAAAATTTACAATATGATAAGCTGTCATAATGCAGTGGTGAAGTACACTGCTGTAAATCTTTGGCTACACAAAAGAAAGGCATAGACACATGTTTAGTGTGAAAAGGTTGGTGTGAGCAAAATCTTGAATGCTTCCTATTTTTACCTCACAGCATTGCCCAGTTATCGAAACAATAGCTGGCCAATATCACATCTAGACCTTTATTAAGAAAATCAAGGAGCTTGATGATTCAGATAAGCTGCTTTAAAAATTTGTAGTGCATAATGTTGAATGAAATATCACCATCAGATCCCTTTTCATTTTTTATATATGTCATCAAATGGGCCTTAAAAAACAGCATAGTGACTCTGTTCATATCTTTTATGCCAGTTTCTGTGGTGGTTAATGATATACTCTAGAGAATACCAGTTGAACTTCTATTGAGATTTAGCACACTGCCTTCTAGTAGTCATATACTTGAAAATAATTCAGCCTTTCTACTGCAGCACAACAGCTACATCTTAAAATATGCTGCCTATCATTTTATTATATTTTCTGACACTACCTCCAAGGCATACAAGCCCTCTAGAAAAGAAGCAGATAAGATGAAAAACACAGGATAAGAATACAATCACCTAAAATGATCTGCTCTTATCCTTTATGTAAAAATGTCTTGGAACATATGTTCTAAGAGTTAGGAAGGAAAATCTAGAGATTCAGTCACTGCTTTGGCATTTATTGCTAATACTATTTTTTACTCTATGTATTCTCCCCTGTCTGCACTCACAACACTCTGGTATAATAATGCACATCTGAAGTATCATCTGTTACTGCATTGTGCTGTAAAATTTACTTTTTTACTTCTGTACTAACATTATATCTTTTGGGTCATGCAACACTAAATTTTTCTCCAAATACTGAATAACTAGGAAAAGACTTTAAGAGATTAAATTCTTTGTCATCAAATGTTTGGTAAATCTTGTAGAGAAGAAATTTAGTGAACATTCTCTACAGTCACCTGCAACAAGTGTTCTGCTTCTTAGAATCCCCTTAAAAGTCATTATGTAAACTTGTGAAGAAATGGCCATGGAGAAAACAGTATGGACATCATTTGTACCTCTGTACATATATCTAATTAAAAAGGGCTGATAGAGTAACAAAGGGCATCCTGTGGCTCTTTTCATCATTGAATTACTCCACTGTCGTCATCAGGACTCTATGGCATCCCTTTCTTCCTGCACTCTAGATAAAGGGATCACAAGGAAAATATGTGAACTAAACATGAAATCCTAGTGGAGAGAAGCAACACTCAAAATAAGGAAGACATTTATAGATGTAAAACTCAGAGGTAATCTTTGTTTCAGTGGATTCAGTGGATAGTCTCATAGTTGTAGATTTTTTCCAAGTTAAGATCTTAAGGCAGGATCCTAGTTTTGAAATTCTGAGGTACTTTAAGATACTGAAACCATTTGAATTTTTCCAAATTTAGATTATTTAGTACCTTTTTATATTCAGATCTCTCCACAGCCTTTACTAATCAAGTAACAGTTGTAGCTGTGAATGAAAATTTCCATTTTTTTCCCCTCTCATCTTCTGTTTTTGCCATTTTCTTACTCTAATGTACTGTTTACCATTTTCAGCCTTTTGAATACATTCCCAAGAAAATGTGCTCAGAAAGAATTTGAAAAATGTGAACAGTTCTTAAATTTGTCTATGATTGTAACCTGTCCAAAATATTGCAGAAGAAAAATGATCTTAGAAGAGTTCCTGTATATACATCTTGCTCCAATTATTGGAGGAGCTGGTTGGACATAGATATTACCTGAGGAAGACTAAGCAGCAAAAGAGGCCAAATGCTGCGCAATTGATTTACTACAAATTCTAAGCAGATAGGGAATGAGAAGGTGATGGGGAAGTTAGTGATAGCAAAGAGAGAAATTCTAGCAAGTGGTTTACAAAGCGGGGATAGTCACCACCAGTTCAGCAATGTAACACTAGTCTGTAGGGAGGCAGCAAGCTGATCAGCAACATCTTGTTGACCCTCATATCTGCGGTTTTGGCAGTCTTTTGTTTGTTCTTCAGGGGCAACAGTCTGTCCTTCCATTGGGTAATCGGCAGCTGATCATGCAATTGTCACGAGGTGTTAGGTATGAGCAGTTAGGTATTCACATGGACTGCATGGTGGTCTTCTCTGCTGAGATGACTCCCATAAGTCAGAATCACAGAATCACAGAATCACGGAATGGTAGGGGTTGGAAGGGACCTCCAGAGGTCATCAAGTCCAACCCCCCTGCCAAAGCAGGTTCCCTACACCAGGTCGCACAAGTAGGTGTCCAGGTGGGTCTTAAACATTTCCAGAGAAGGAGACTCCACCACCTCCCTGGGCAGCCTGTTCCAGTGCTCCGTCACCCTCACCGTAAAGTCCTTGTGCACATTTGTGCGGAACTTCCTATGCTACAGTTTCTGGCCGTTTTCCCTTTGTCCTGTCTCCACTCACTGCTGAAAAGAATCTGGCCTTGCCACTCGGATCCCCACACCTCAGATATTTATAGACCTGGATCAGGTCCCCTCTCAGTCTTCTTTTCTCAAGGCTAAACAGACTCAGTTCACTCAGCCTTTCCTCATAGGAGAGATGCTCCAGGCCCTTCACCATCTTTGTGGCCCTCTGCTGGACTCTTTCCAAGAGATCCCTGTCTTTTTTTGTACTGGGTAGCCCAGAACTGGACGCAGTTCTCCAGATGAGGCCTTACCAGGGCAGAGTAGAGGGGGAGGATCACCTCCCTCGACCTGCTGGCCACACACCCCAGAATGCCATTGTCAGTTTTGGCCACAAGGGCACACTGCTGACTCATAGCCAACCTGTCATCCACAGGACATGCAGGTCCCTCTCCACAGAGCTCCTCTCCAGCAGTTCATCCCCCAACCTGTACTGGTGCATGCAATTATTCCTCCCTAGATGCAAGACTCTATGCTTGCTTTTGTTAAACCTCATCTGGTTTCTTACTGCCCAGCATGAATGCTGAAAACAAGCAACAGCCGAAAACGATTTCTCCTGGTCAGCGAGACACATCCATTTCTCTAACTACTGTGCTCATGTTAATCATTAACCACAAAAGCCTCTCAAGCAGATTATATCTTGGATGGGTGCTACTGAATAAGCTTTGAGACAAAAAACTTTTCAGCTTCTCGCAACATGTAAGACTAATTCCAACCGTATTCCCAGACTGTGAAGATAAAGACACCAACCATTTAAAATTATAACAAAGGTGTATTGATTATCCAGACGATACATTTCATGTGAAAAATTCTGATTAAAAGGTGAAATTGCACAATTTGAATAAAGACAGATATTTTATGAATATTTCTAGCCCCATGCTTCTGTTACTTTCAGAAACTAATACCATCATATATTTGTAAAGTGGGTGACAAGTTAATTAACAGTCTGTAGAAATGACTAATTTAATAAACATTAAGGACTTATTTTTCCCTTGTAAATACTGTTATGAATGTGAAATATATTGATAGTCGAGGAAGAATGCAGTGAATTATTGCATGCCATGCTGAAAAATGGCCAATTAAAGAACTTTCCAATTGAAATGGAATTAGGAGACTTGCTACACTGAAAACAGATTTAAATATCAATGATCTGAAATGTAACTTTATTGAATGAATTCACTGGTAACTAGACATTAAAAAAACAAAACAAAACAAAACAAAACCTGAAATCCAGAAATCCAGAGGCAAGTATGAAAATATTTTACCCTGTACTTTATGCCATATCACAGGTCTGGAACTTCTCACGTGTAAGCAGAATTGAAAACTTTTCTTCTACTATAAAGGTAAAGAAAAACTATGGATTGAAGTCGGCCAAATGTATATGTACATCACGGTTTGGTCTTTCTATAGTCTCTGAATATAAAGGACAAAAGAGATCAGAGAGTCACTTAAGTAGCAAGTCTCCACTGGTGCATTTTTTTCTAGATCAGATTTTCAGAGGAGGTGTAAACAGGTATACAAAAAATATAATTGATCAATTTAATACCCTTGTTAAATAAAAAAATGAAATTCCAGTTATAAGATTTGAAACTGTGTGATCTTTGGCTAAGACCAGCATTTTTTCTGAGGACTTCACTTACCGTGCATATCCTTGTTGCCTATAGTTTTTATTTGTTTTCACAGTCAGATAGAAAGCAAGTTTTTCCCTTAAGCTGAGTTGTCAAATTGATGTGTATGTTGAAGGCTGTATTTTTACCTTCAATACATATTATCAAAACAACATTTTGAAACAACACATTTATAGATTTAACAAAAAAGTCATGATTAAAGAGCAGCACTGCATTTTTTGTCAGGGGCATGGCAGACAGACAGTTTTGCAAAGCAGAGTAACAGGACCAAAAGCATTAATAGGGGTAGAGTAGTGGTAAGTCTTGAAAAAAATTTTTTCTTGAGGCAGAGTGTGGCAGACAAATACGTGAGGTTAACAAATCAGTCTGAACCTTTGGGAAGATGTAATGAATAGAAAGTAATGGAAAACAGGAGGTCAGAAATCATATCACCCCTGAACTTCCGTTCACAAAAAGATAAGATTGATTAAAAAAGAATAATAAAAATTCATATTTCTTCTCATGTTGCTAAAATTTCCTCTGTCAGTTTTCATGATAAATTCATAAAATCATAAATCATAGAGCAGCTGTATGGGAACTGCTGAATCACGGTCTGAGCCTCTGATTGACCACCTGAGGCAAGCAATGAGTCAGCCATGGGAGCACAGGTGAATGTAATTCACTCCTTGTGGAGAACATTGTGAGCCTACAACATTGGTATTTTCTATTTATTATCTTCCTGTTGCAATAATCTTACTTAGCCTAACTTTTCTGTGTATTTCTTAATTATAACATCTGAATATTCACTGATTATACAGTGGCTTAGATTGGAAGGGGCTTTATATATCATCTAATTCCAATCCCTCTTACATGTGCAGTGTTGCTACCCAATAGATTAGGCTGACCAGGACCACCTCGAGTCTGGCCTTGACCATCTCCAGGGATGGGTCATCCACAGCTTCCCTTGGCAGCCTATGCCTGGGCATCACCATCCTCTGAGTAAAAACTGTTTAGATTTATTTCAGACAGTCCAAAAGCAGATGTCTAATCTAAACACCAATCTCAGTTCTGCATATTAAAATGGAAAACCAGTGTGTGCTTGGGGACAGAAAGTATTTCTCACTTCCTACATAATTCTGTCTCTTGACAAAATAAGTTTGCTGATGAGCCAGATCTTGAGTGTGGAGGAGAAACAAAGAGTAGAGTTTAAATGAGATGACTACAGTCATTAGGTATTGACTCAAATGTTCTAATAAATTTAAAGTTCCTGATCCAGCTTAATGGTACAAACATCTTTCAGGCATCAGTTCAATACAACCTATATGAGCACACTCTTAACCCATAATACTAATATACATAATACTATGTTAACACCTTTAGGCACCTCTCTCGGATTTATTTTCAGTGTATTAACAGAAGTAATTGGAGTGGGAGATTAACAGGCAGATAACCAGAATTCTGTCTGGAATGAATCTGGAGTAGCATATGTAAGAAAGAACTATTAAACTACCCTTATCTTTATTTTCTACATAATTTTCTAAAACATAAATAGTTGTATTCAAACTTATTTTTATTTTCCTGCTGTTACTTCTGTAATGCATTTTATTCAAAATTTACACTGGTTGATTCCCTATTGTACTGTAATATGTTGAATGTATATTTTCTCTATTAAGAAAAAATAATTAAAGTTTTAGCTATGTTTTGAGAAAAAATAATGCTTTTATATATATATAGACTACATACACCATAATTATCTTCTGTATTTGTACACCAGTTAACCACATGCAACTACCCCAGACAAAGTCTCTTTCAATTTATATCCCAATCTTCCCGTCTGTTTTTTGTTTGTTTGCTTGTTTGTTTGTTTGTTTCTTTTGGGGGGTTTTTTTTGGTCATATATATGACAGCATTTATTTGCAACTGCTACATTTCCTTTCTGTGTAGAAGCTGGATGTTCATTTTCTAAAATCTTGTTACTATAAATAATCATTCCATTGTACTCACTTAAGAATACATCTACAATTTTTAAATACACATGACTTTTCAAAACTACGAATCAGATAGAGAATCAGAATTTATAAGATGATGCTGTTGAATATCTGAAATCCAGGAGGCTGCCAGGACAGGTATGGACAATGACAGACTCAAGGAAAACTATAGAAACTACACTGACACATCTATTCTGCATTGTTCAGCTCTATTATATTGGAAAAGCGAAGTCTTTCTTTCAAATACACTAGTAAAAACTTCCTTTGGTCCTCTTCTGTGAGCAGAACAGATGCTAACTACAATGTGTTTGAAAGCTTCAGGTAAATTTGTCCAAGAAGGTAGAGAGAAAATGCAATCATGGACTAGAAGGAAGCTCTTCTGAACTTGTCTTTTTTGACATCTTTCTTCTCTGATTACTAGTATCAATGTCTATGGGAACTTGAGCTCACTAAATAGTGACTCAACTATTAGAAAGAGTTTTTTAAAAACAAAGAATTAAGACTAAAACTGCTTATAATTTAAGGACATCTTTTTAAAAACTGGTGTTTCCTTGTATGAGAATATTTTACTAAATGATCAGAAAAATTGGCAAAATGACTTAATGTACAGACACAGTTCAGAACTCCAGAAATGAAATGTTCTGCTCAGTGAGTTAGTTACTATTTATTTTCTCATGTGTTTTAAGGGAGAATGAAAAAAGTGGGACTCAGAAATAAGATTGCAGTTGTGCTCCTGTGTGTGAATACATGGACCTGGAACATCTCGCACTATGCAATACATGAAAGATATTTCCATGTACAGTTTCCCTTGTCATCATACAGATAATCCTTCCACCAAATGTCATCAGCAGTGTATGTCCAAATGAATAACTTCTCACTTTCAACTTACACTTTCTCAATTCATGTGTAGATAAGTTTTATCTCTGTGTTTGTAATAGTGTTCACACATATATAGTAGTAAATCTTCCTTAATTCTTTATTTTCAAACAATATGAACTGATAAGTTTTATTAAAATGATGCAGCTTCAGAGTCTTTGATCTATCATTTGATCTAAAACAGTAATATATTGATCCTTCAGTAGAAAGCACTTGGAGAGATTAATAGCATGGACACGGGAAACTCTCATCGTATTACAGAATACAGACTACATTCAAATCCAAAGTTTTGACATCAAAAAAGACAAGGATCATAACATAATACATAGGTCACTCCAAAAGTAATACCCCATATTTATTTCCATGGAAACTACAACATCTACAAAGAGCACAATAAAACTAATTAATAGAGAAAATTCTCAGCAACGGAACATGATTTTTCAACACACTCACCACCATTAGCTGTGCATTTTCACCAGCAATGAACAGGAACCCGAATGCTGCAATCATAATAATTTGCAACAACAGGAGTGATTCATTGTTGCCATTGCCGTTACTGAAATTCATCATCCACTGCCTCACACACGCGCTCATATCCATTGTTTGGTCTCCATAAACTTTCAGCAAGAGTTGATGAATGTCAATGGAAAAAATTTTTTGCTGCGTGGAGAAATTCAGTTACACACCTTCCCTTGATATCCACTTCCATGTTAGACAACAGTTTGTCAGACTGCCCCTCTGCTGCCATCTGTCGGACAGCAACAGAATTTAATGGAGGATAGGTGGAAAGTTCAGTCTCTACTGCCGTGCCACCAACAGTGCCTCTGAAGTTGTAGACCATCATAACGTAATAGGAGGCATTACTTCTGAGCGGCCCTCAAATGCCTTAGTCCCTCTGCTAAGATCCACAAGATTTCCTATCTCCTGAGACCTGTGTACTTATTTATCTTCAGGGTTGTCTCGCTCTAATTTGTAGGAGGGAGAGGAGGTTCTTTTATTAACTATATACCCGGTGTGAGATTAAGAAGCAGCGGTTCAAATGTTGGTCCGACCAGTTTATTACAAATCTTAATCAGGGAAATGGGGAAGGGGAGGACGGACACTATTATGATTAGGGTAATGGGGAAGGGAAGGAGGGCGATAGAAAAGATGGAAGAGAAGAAGCAAGGAGTCTTTATAGGCAGCAAGAGGGACATAGTCACCACCATGGATCCAGCGTGGTTCGTAGTTCCGTCTTTGATCCTCAGTAGTGGTGGGTCGTCAGGCATTGTTGTTCTATTGACGACGACAATGACCATGGTGATGATGGCCCCTTTTCAATGCTTTCAAAGTGGTTGAGTCAGCTCTCCTTTGAGAGGCAACTACTGGCTCTGGGATCTCAGCAGAAACTCCTTTGTTCCCATCTTCCGGGCCTTGCCAGCAGATAAGAGGGAGCAGGGATGCCCATCTGCATCCTGTTTCTCACAGAACATGATGGTATCATTCCCCAGTTTTCCCATACCTAGCTGGAGCGGTTTAGTTGCAGGCCAGATCTTCTGCCAGTGAACACTCCTGAGCACTCTCTTCCACTCTTCTACAGAGCAAGCAGCTCTGGAGGAAGGGGCTTTCAAATGTTCCCAAAGCGATATCGATTGTCACACAGTTAGCACCCATCACTTGCCTCCTTAACAAATCATTCAGAGTCTTATCACAAAAAATACCTCAGGAAGCAAGCTTTGAGCCAAAAAACAAAGAAGTTCTCATCTTCTACACAGCACAGGAGGAAACATTCTAAAAAACATCGAGAAAACATTCCAAAACTCAAACAAACAAATTAGAAACAATTTGTGCATTAACTTTTCCTGAAACAAGTTGAGGAACTCAACAGCTCCCTGTTATCTCTTGGAAAGAGCAGGCCCTCATATTTTCCCACTGTCATGTTCAGCTCTTCTTCGGAGGAGTGGAATTTGTGCTAACAGTGTTACAGAAAAAAAACTGCAAGGCTGGTCACATTCTCACTGGATGTCTACATCCACTCAAACAGATCAACTAGATCTATTATTCACTGAGCTGAGAAAGAATGTATTATCACATGATCACTCTCAGTTCAGTTCATCTCTTGCTAGTTCAGGAGTATTTTTAGTAAACTAGCCTAAATGATTTTAGAATCAGAATTTCAGAGTATTTTAATTTCATTTAGAAAACTACTCTATCTTGTTTTTCTGCTTCTAAATGATTAGTCTCTGAATTTTTCTCCTGAATATTCAGACTATCAGAGTATGAAGAAACACTCAAATATTGCAGTAAATACATGATTTAAGAAACATGTTGGTGTTTCCTCAGGAAAAATTATTCACAGTGTTGTACCTTCTCAGTACATGGCAAAAAGACAGCAGCCAATATTGCTTGTGTTATTTGAACCAGCATTATCATTCATCCAGGCTGCTTCACACAACAGATCTTTGTTTGTTTGTTTGTTTGATAATTTTATGCTTCTTCATTTAATGTCCTTACATTTTTCATTCTAAATTTTCTTTTTCACCTCTAGGAATGTTTAATGTTTATAATTTGCTAACATGACAGTTTTCAACTCTTGTAGAATTTATCAAAGAATAAAAAAATTACCATGCTAGTTACGTACAAAGTTTTGCATGCATTTCTGTGTTATTTGCTTGGCTTTTTTGTTTGTTTGTTGTTTTTGGTGGTTTTTGTTTTTTGTTTTTTGTTTTTTGTTTTTTGTTTTTTTTTGTTTCCAGCAGATTTACTTCATGGTTAGTAATGTGATAACAACGAATGTTGCATAACAACAAATGGAAATATGCTGATTTGGATCATAAATTTTGCAACTATTACTAATGCGTGGCAGCTTCTTTGTGCAGACACTGCCCCATCTCATACAAAATAGGCAACACAGCTATATTAAAAGCTGTACACTTACATAAATTCACAAATCGTGTGACAAAGCGTTTCAGAAAATGCAGTGGCATGACTTTATAATGATCTGTTAGACTTAACCAATTAGGAAAACATTATTTTTGTGTGAATATTTTCCCCTTCTACTATTAATCCAGATGGAGTTTTTGTCTCAAGCTATGTTGCAGCTGTTTTACCCAATGTTTGGACATTGACTAAAATATGAAACTGAATAATCCATACATGATAGTAAAATAATGTATTGTGATGATCAAGTATGTCATTTACATATATATTCTGGTACAGCTTGTGCTTAGTTCTAGATGGTTTAACATTAAAATATCTTTTATATATATTCAGAAGCAAACTTCTGTCCACAGAAGCTCTCTAAATCTGCTTGAAGTTTTGCAGGATACGCTTCAGCAGCTAATCTACAAGATGAAGTCAAAAGAATTTGAATAGATTTCTCTGCATTTTACTGTTACAACTCTATATGCCCCAGATAAACTGAATTCTGATATTGTGTGGACACAATTTCATTCACTAACTTTTCAACTTTTCTTTCTACTAACATTTTTATCTTGGCAAAGTTGGAAGTACTCCATCTAGATGGGCCAAGTCACATGGATGAATTCTGAATTTATTAGAACACTATAAGATTTGAACACAGATTTTAATATCAGTTTTTGTGTTTTAATTACATTTAAAATAACTTCAATTTTTTATTACTAACATATAAAAGAAAGTTTTCCAATAGTAGTTATGATAGTAGAAAAATTTGTTTTTAGTCATATGATATTTGTCACGTTCCAGCTTTGATGCCATATTATTCAAATATAGGGGCTTCCAAATGAATGAATGTACATTTCTATGAAGCAGTGTCCAGCAGGAACCAAAAATATTTTAACTAACTGTTATCTTCTAAGTAGTGAGAACTTTTAGTCTTCTCTGTAGAAGTTCATCTCATGCACATCTTTCACATTGTCTTATATTTCTTTTTATGCTGAATGACAGATGAGGAAATTCTCATTTAGTATACGTATTTATCCCTACCTTGATCTTTAATTAAATTGCTTAACTAAAATGCCTGCAACTCGTAACAAGCATTCTTGAAAACCAAAACATTGCTCTGCCCTCCTATTTTGTATTTTTCATACCGCCAGTAATGTGTTCCTCACCTCTTTTTTTCTGCAGTGAATCAAACCTTTGGAATGAATTGAATGAAACATGTGACAGTATGAGCTATCACTGTATGGTTAACATTTCTCTGGTATATGCAATAGTACCTATTTTGTTTCAAATCAAAATTCAGTGTTATATGTGCTTCTGATTACTATTTTTCAAAGAACCTATTGTTAGTTTCATTTTATCGTCATATGTTAGGCCATGCCACATTTGGTAAGAATGAGAGGTAATGATAATTGTAGTCTACAAGATGACTATTCTTCAGTAAATTTCTTTACTTACCTTTTCTTTTCCACAATTTTCCACAATTTTGTATTTCTCACAAGAACAACAAAAAGATGTCACCTTAGTGATCTTTCCAGCACTGCTTTGATAAGCTGTTACAATAATGTAATCATTTGAAATATTATTATTTAGATTCTTTTTGGTCAAAAGAAGTGCACCAAGATGTGACAGCACCTGATATCCTAGATACTTGATTGCTCCTTATAAATTTTATTATAGCAGCATCGCTATAGTAAAAGTTGTGTCAGCATTTTCATTATGATGCCAGTCTTCAAGGAGTGATAACTCAGCTGTAAAATTTGCTATAAGCTTAGGCTTGGAATGCAAGGTTACAGCAGTTTTTCTAAATGGTAAAAAAAAAAGTTTTTGTAAGTGGTCAAAATATTTGACAAAGAAAATAAAAGTGATACAAATGTTTATATTTGCTTACAGTGAACGAGAATAAGCCAATAAAAATTAAAAGTGATCTACAAGGGTTGCTCTGAAAGTAATGCCTCCGGTTTTAATAGGATGTCCCAGAACTTCAGAGATGGATGTAGATAGTAGAGGTTGAACCTTTCCACCAATGTTCAATTACAGTTTGTTGCCAAGTGACAGATGGCCAGAGAGGTAATCTGATAGAAAGGCATCTGACATGGAAGTGCATATGAAGAAAAGGGGTGAAACTGAATTCTTTCATATTGAAAAAATTACAACCATTGACATTCATTAACACTTGCTGAACATTTATGGGCAGCAAAAATTGGATATAAGCAGAGTGAAGAGGGAATGGTGATTTTCAGCCATGGTGCTGTCATAGCAGCTATGAAACTGTGGGTCGTCTCTGCTAGTGTAGATTTTTACAAGTATACTTGCACACTTGTATATGCTTTTACAAGTATAACATGCAGGCTCTTGTTCATTGCTGGCAAAAATGCACAGTTGCTATGTTGAAAATTGTGTTTTGTAGCTGTGAATTTGCTCAATTAATTTGAGTTATTGTGCTCTTTTATCTGTTGTCATTTCTGTAAGAGTAAATAGGAGTCATTACTTTTAGAGAAATATAAGCATTTTATTTCTCTATTTTATAATCTGTTCTCTTTTCAAATATCTGATAAAAATATGACTATTATGATTTAATATTTTAATTCCAAATCAGTGCACCTACTATTCTCTGTGACACCAGCTATAGCTTTCCAAGCAAAAAGCGATTCTGAATGGAAAGCAAAAACTGATGTTCATATTTGGACATAATTTCTTATGCTGTAAACCTGCTCTATGCATTATCAACATTCTTGTATAGAAGAAATTCAGTTTGATGCTTATTTGATTACTTGCTTGTGGACTGTAGGGAGTATAAAGACATTATACTTCACACGGATACCTGGAACAACAGACAATACCTTTGGGAAATTACTTTGATGAGTTATGTCAGACACCAAGAACAGTTTTATGTTCTCTAAGTGTTTTGTTTTTATTTTTGGTTCATCTCTGAATTTATTTTAAATGTAAGTTAAATCTAGCTTCTGCTGTCTGAGAACCGTTGCTGAGATCTTGCTGTGTATTTCAAATACACTTCTGAAAAGCTAACACATTCTTTCATTACATCTCGCTATGTCTATTGTAACATTCTCAGTAGTTCTGTTCAATAGGCTTTGGTTAGTTTGAGACTCAACTATAAGAAACCAAAATGCACAAACATTTTTCTCCTATTTTTGTGTTGTTGCATTTGCTTCCTTTTGAGCACAGCATATATTTTGAAATCTTATTGCCTGTGTTAATAGTCAAATCTGATTTTAGAGAATGGGCCCAAATTGATCCTCTGTTAACACTTGATGCATTTATTTATTTATTTTCCCCTATAAAATAAATTTAGACATATCATGCAGTGTGCAAATTGCCTCTTTATACTATGTACTATACCTGATTGACAATTTAACCAGTCTGGGATTTAATTACTGCATTTCACAGAATGCAATGAATATGCTTGCCTTCTTTTTTATTAAGATCTTATCTGATTTTATTCAGTGTGCCTCAGCTCTATTATCTATGAATTATTTTTCTAAGGATTGTTTTTAATGAATCTTTTGATGAATTTTGTCATAAAATCATAGAATTTTTTAGTTGAAAGGGGAACCTTTAGAGGTCACTTAGTCCAACTCCCCTGCAATGATCTGGGGCATTTACAGCTACATCAAGGTGCTCAGGGCCTGGTCCAACCTTGTAAGTTACTCAGTAGATGCACTTCTGAACTGAACTTTCACTGTTAGATATCTACCAGTGACACTAAGGTATCAATATCCAATTATGACATGTTAGAAAATTATGTATGGGTTTGAAGCCATATGTAGATATGATGAAAGTGATATATTGGATTTGCCCATAAAATATTTTATGGTTACAAGTTCAAGAATAAAACAGGAGAATGACAGTGAAAGCAATTCCGTCCTTTAGGGCACCAGAGAATTTGAGAAGAACTCCTAAATGTGGTCTACTCCATTTATTTTGTAAAACCTCTGTGGAAGCTTCTTTTCTATTTTCTCACTAGTGAAAACCTGAGCTAAATAAAGTCTCATTGCTGGGCTTATGTTATTGAAATAACCGCAGGAAGAATAAAACAAGAAATACAGATCAAATAAGGGAAATCAATGGCAAAGTGAATTAATTATTTTTATTAATTACATCATATAGTATGAAATTTAATATTGTAATTTTTTGTAATTTTTTAAAATATCGTTTAATAGGTAAGACAGACGTTTTGATAGCTTTATTATTGTCTAACTAGATGTTCCATCTCTGCACAGAAGCTTGGAATACAAACCTGAGTGTACCATATGCGGTAGATTTACTTTTAGAAACATAAAGGAGATTTTCAAAGTTAGGCAACTGTATCTTGTTGAAAGCCCTGGAATCTGCCTGACTTCCAATTAAAGCTCCAGGACTCCATTTAATAAGGCATTAACCCCTCAGAATGAAATAGAGAAAATGGGAATTTGTGCAATCAAGAAATTATGATTGCGTCTGCTTCCAGTTATATCTAATCTAGCAAAATGCTGAATATTCTAATTGCCTATCTACTTTTATTTACTGCTTAGGCAAGGTCACTCATTACCTCATGTGAGACTTTCACACCCACATGGCTTACAATGTTTAAATTTTGAGCAATAGTGTTTGCTTTATGTTTTTTATTTTGTTTTCCAAAAGTAGCTGAATTGCTCAATAAAATTGAGTTAAACAGTATCACTGATATTACCTTTTACACTTACTTTTATTGATTAAGAACTTAGATTTTATTGATAAGAACTTACAGTATCTTCACTGTGAAAAAAATCACCTTTATGCAAGACACTTATATTCTTATTTTAGAACAATCCCTTGAATACACTGTTTAGTGACTAAGGATAGCCATAAAGCATGTCATGAAATTATAATTAACCAAAAAAGAACATCTGTTGTGTCTGCAGATCTCTGTACCCATGCACATAAAGACAAATTCTTGATATATTTACCAAATATTTACCCCTCTGACTTTCCCAATGTACCCTTTATCTAATGTTTATTATTTGTCACTTTCTTATATAAAGTTTTGAATGATCGTAAAACTACTTTTTGTCATTATTATTATTGTTGTCAAGCCATATTAATGCATTTTAAACAACTTCTTGTTTCAGGAATTCTGCTTATTATTAATGTTTTCAATAATACTATATTTACAGAAAAAAATTAATACTTTAAAAATAGGTCGTTCATGATTTAGTAAGAAAGCACAGAAAATGACTTTTTTTTTTCTCTTTACTTGGTCTGGCACTCTTTATGTAATCTCCACTAGGAAACAAAATAGATTTCTTTTTGAAAAACTTTCAGACAAAATTAAATAATCAGATTAAGTTTAACTAATTTAATTTATTTAAGTATAGAATAGTTTTCAGTTCTCATAAAGTTTTTAATCAAGGGATGATATTTAAATAGCATGCAAATGAAAAAATAAGTTTATCATAATGATTGAACTGGGCAACTCTTTCTATTCAAAGTGTTTTCTAACACTGAGCATCTCATTTGGCACAAATATTTTTCTTCTACATTTGTAGTGTCAAAAATAGATAATGTTCAAACATTCAATTTCTGAATGAATAGTATGATAATTTAATTAAAATTTAAAGTCTAGGAGCTGCTGAAGATCATACATAATCCAATTACTTTTTATTCAATTGGTTTAATAGCAAATCACTTTGCTATAATCATAGTTAATCCCCTGATTTCTCTTCTCAGTTGTTTATCAATGGTCTATATGATATCTTTGTGGAAATCATACAGGAATATAATTATCAACAATCCACAATGGAATTAATGCGCTAAATAATACTTAATTATGAGCAGTATTCCATTGCTGGATGGCTAGATTTGAAGACAGAAAGAACACAATACACAGTTTGAAGTTTCTGAGCCGCCTTCCCCAGAGTTTTTGAGGAGACAATGCATCTTTTTTTTGAGGAGACAGTATAACATTTCTCCAAGTTGTTGATAATAAACAAAGTGCTAAGATATAAACTAAGCTAAATCAAAGAAAAGAATTGCAATCAGGCCCTTCTAACAACATGGTTGTTTTTTGAATTGTAAATATCAGAAATGAGTTTCAGAGGTATCACTGTCTCCTATATGTACAGAAGTGGATATGAGTGTCTGTTAATTGGATCTTTGACTAGAAAAAGCCACATTCATTGTTTTATGTACATCTGTATGCTAAAATACATACTAAATACATGAACTCATTGTTTTGTAGTCTCAGAATTTTCAAAGAAGTTGTCCAAGTAAACCAAAAAATAAGCAAAAATAAGTGTTTCTGTCATAGGATGCTGTATCTGAAGAAATGAATGGTTTCAAACCACCACTTACTCACAGACACTTATTATTAAATATGGCTTTAGATAAGGAATGGCTTTAGATTGGGAATATTCAATTGGTAGGTAAAATATTGGCTCACTCTCTAGTCAAACAAAGCCCAGCAGCATGCCAGACTTTGAGCCACAAAACAAAAGTGAAGAAATTAAATATAAATAAATAAATAGAAATAAATTAGAAAAAAATAGAAACAAAAAAATAGAATCATAGAATCACTCAAGTTGGAAGAGACCTTAAAGATCAAGTCCAAGCACAACCTAGCCATACTACCCTAATTACCGTCCACTAAATCAAGTTCCAGACAAAACATGAACCTAAATATCTGTAAATGATATCCTCCATTGGCTGACAAAATATCTATTATTTCAACAGAACGTTCATAAAATCTCACACAAAGTAGGGTTCTCACTTTCTGAATCAATTTTTCCCTTTTTTGAAATGCTAATTCTTGCACAATCACCTAACAAAATGTGGATTATGAGCACAGAATATGCAATGATATGAATGATATTTTTTAAGCTCATTTGTATATGTCAAAAAGAAGATAAGGAAGAATCCATGTAATTTTCTTTCCAGTTTGATAGCCTGACTGCAGAGCTGAAATGTACTGGAAACACATTATTTAATTTCCTTTTAATTCCAGCAGATATGAAGTTGCAATGTGAATCTGTTTTTACATGTTATTTTTCATGATTATAAGAAAGTAACCTGGCAGACCACATCACAAGGAGCTTTTTGAAACCCATTCCTAGAAGTCATGTGTGTTCAAGGAGGAAGTAAATCTTCCAATAATTTTATTTTTCCTAATTTTGTGCGGTCCTATCGAGGCTGAAATAAGTATCCCAACAAATTTACAACATGTGTAAATGTAGAGAAGCCTAGCTTCACTTATCCTGTCTGAAGATGGATGTCAACATAGGCTCCTTCAGTAGTCATGAGAGTAAAGAGTCATGGGTGTCTGCTGGGAGTATTCCGTATTCCCATTGGTCTCCATTGATGGAACTGGTTTGGAACTAACTCCTAACTTTAGACAAGTCCAGAAATACTCTAAAGACAAAGACCAGGATTCATGAACATATTTAGGGTGAGTGTTTCTAATTGAATGTTTATAATTTGCTGCATAATTATGTCCTACCATGTTGTTTTCTGTTTTTTTATTTTCTGATGGTTACTGAAAAAAGCAGGATATTATAGGGTCAATTAACTGCTTTTGTTTTGGGAATGTAATCTTCCTCCTAAAGGCTTTCTTGGAAAAAAAATATGTTTGAGCCTAAATTTAATCTTTGGCTTGAGAGAGATAATGTGAGATTCTGAAGAAAGACTCTTTGAATACTTAAAACATTTTAGCACATGTTTACTTAGGCAAACTCTGAAATGATTTCTCAATCATACACCCCAGTTTTACTTCAGCCTGTCTACCATCGAAATGCTTTCGAGATTACGTTTTCCTCCCTCTTACATTTATATACTTCAGTATAGTATATACTTCAGAAAAACCATCTCATGTATGCATTTAAAGTCAGTCCATTAATGGTTACTGTAGTACAAATGAAATTGATAATCTTTCACTTGCTCTAAATTAGGAAAAGAAGCAAAGCTACTGCTGCTTTTACTCCTTTGTATTTTATTGTTGAAAGTGTGTTCTCCCACTCTTCCGAAATAGGAAATAGAAGCTCAAAAAAGTTACTGAAATTGAAAACAAAATCAATTAAGGGCATGAAATAAATACACAGGTTAAAAGACAGAGCTCTCACGAAGTAATAACAGTGAGGCTGATGGAAAAGAGGCACGTGCCACTTCAAAGTTAGAGCTACTTAATGAGGTGATATTATGGTCTGACTTTCAAAATGGTATTGATGTCATCTATCTCTATGGTTTTATTGAAAGAACTTTGAGACTGAAATAACTAGATTTTTTATTGACTATGAGCAAAAAACTTCTGCTTCAGGTAATGTTAGCTGGCTGTGTCACAGCAGCAATTATGCATCACTGTTCCCTGGCAACTTTCACCTACTTCTTATATAAAATCAATAATGTCCAAACAAGCATTGAAATAATATTTTAATGTTCATGAAGAACATTTACTCCTCAGTGTTGCCTTTTAAAAAGTTTTTAACATAAACGGAAGGGGAAGAAGCAAATTACTGTATAAAAGGTAAAAAGTTGTTTTCAAATAAAGGTATTAGCCACTGTTCAAGGAAGCAAAGACCAGGTAACTAGGATAGCTGCCCATTTTGATAGAAATGAACAGTATTCAATGAGATCTGGGAGTACAGTACATTTAGCAGTGGAGTGATAATGAATAGAGATGAGCTGGAGGGAGCTGCATCTTCTCATCCTGAGAGACAGCATAACCCAACATGGCAGAGACCAAGCTGTGAAAAGCTGCAAGGAGGAGCAGTTAGCTACAGTTCTGTCAGTACTGCCTCTTCATGACTCCAGATATAATATACCCCATAGTAAGCTGCAAATGTGACAGCACTGGCAGAAAATGACTTTTAACTTAGGCTTTGCAGGAGGTCTTTGGTATTTTGGCTTAGAGCATGTCAGTGAGAAGTCAAAGTATATTTGCTCTACATATTACCTATTGGCAAGGAAGGGAGAGGCGAGAAAGTGTTCTTCCAGTGATATTTATTACTCATAACTTTGTTTTTTACATTAATTTTATTTATTTATACTACACATTTGTTATACTAATTGAAAAAATGAATAAACATAGCTGTAGAAGCTACTAGGTTGTACAAACTTCAAGTTATCATTCAAGATTAGAACAGTGAGGTAGAAATGATAATTAAACTGAAATTATCCAAGTATTATCAACCTTTACTCCGTTTTTATATAATATATGTTCATATTTCTTAGCTCATTTAGCAGAGAGATTATTCTCTGATATAATTCCTTCCTTCTCCAGTTCGAAAAAAGTACTGAAGTACAGTAGAAAATACAGGTATTTAATCTGCAGTATTTCAGATATGTAACAATAGTTGTTGTACTGTTCAAGAATTCAACCTTTGCAACATACAAAAAGAAATTCAAAATTCTGACCTTTTAAGAAATGTGATCAAATGGATGAATGATATGAAAAATACCTAACATATTACTGAACCATGGGAAATCTGTCACAGTTCTGTCAGCATGAACTGAGAAAGACCATTAATGATCTACTACATGAAATATCCCAGAATTACTGCATCTACCTAAAAGTTATCAAGCCTCAATAGCATCCTTGCTTTCCCAGCTTCTCCAAAAGCTGCTGTGGAGTGGAGAATATCATTCTGTTTGTCTTTTTTCCCTTTTTTTTTTCTCTCTTCCTCTTCCTCTTCCTTTTCCTTTTTCTTTTTTCTAACAATCAAGTTGAGGAATACATTTTTCATTTTCTTTATCTGTGCAAATCATACATGTAAAAAGAGATTTCAGGATTTATTTATTTTTTTTTTTCCAGTGGAAATTTTTCCTATTTGCTTTTACACTCTAGAATTGTACAGGGAACCACACGGGACCCAATATACTTCTCTTTAAAAATTCAGCATAGAATTCCTCTTTTTCACAGAAACATTGTAGGATTCATAAGTAATGTAGCTAAAACAAACAGAAATATAACCATATGTGTGACTCATGAATATCATCTCTCTACCATCACAGGCATTGCTGGGAGAACACCTGTAAAAATGCAGTAGCAGGAAAATTGTAAACAGTTTATGCTGAAAGATACTATAAATAAACAAAGATATCCTTTTTAGGATAATTTTTCTTCACAATAAGTTTCAAACTGTATTTTATCTTTGACTAATTAGAATTTTGGAGAAATAAAATATTTGGTAGTGATGTACTTTCAAAACCAGTGAAGATCAGAGTCCATAATTTCCTTAGAGAAAACCAAAAATTAAAAGGTATAAATGTTTATACTTTTTCATAAAGAATAAAAACTTCCAAAAAGTTGAATTTTATTTTGTCTAGGTGTGAATCTTTTAACCCTCTTTTTCTGTTTCCTGCGTGTCTGAGGATTAATTAAAAAAAAAAAAAAAAAAAAAAAAAGTCTCAAAATATTAGGCAATTTGAAGGTCAAAACTGAACCTTTGAGTAGGTATCAAACAGAAACATTAATATGAAAATTAAAAACCACAAATAAATGAAGGCTGCTCTGAAAGTAATGCCTCCTATTTTATTATTCTGGCACACAATGTCAGAGGTGGATATTGGTGCTATGGCAGAAGAGGTTGAACTTTCCTGCCAGTATTCTGTTTTATTACCATGTGACAGATGGCAGCAGAGTAGCAGTCTGACAAAATGGCTTCTAACATGGAAGTGTGCATGAAGCAAATGTGTGTCATTAAATTCCTGTGTTGAAAGAATTACATCCATTGACACTCATCAACGCCTGCTGAATGTGTATGGAGACAAAATAGTGGACGTGGGCATGGTGAGGTGGTGGGTGGTGCATTTCGGCAATAGTGACAGCTACAGTGTCATAGAAGAAGTCAATTTTTCTGTGAATTATAAGTTTTCAATTATCTCATTTGCAGTGTCAGTGATCTAATGCCTAATTCTACAAGATGCTTGTGATCCTATAAATACAGCTAAAAATGCTCTTTATACAGAAATTTAGTTCTATTTCCCTTCCAATTCATCTTTTAAAAGTTAAGGCAAAGAAGTGAAAAGACCAAATTTTTAACAAAACTTATATGAAACAGGCAAAACAGTGGCACAGCACAGAGGAATAATGACAACAACAGCAACAGGGTCTGTACACACTAAATATATATCAGAGCTGATGATTTTTGTTTTGGCAGAACAAGAAGTTATTGGATTCCATTCTACTCTTGGCTGTAAGAATGTATTTAATTCGACCTGAGTGCATTCATTTCCAACCCATGCAAATCCTCTTTTTCCACAAAATGAGGAAAAAGATAAACACTTAAGATTACCAGTGAAACTGATGACAGTTTGTCTGAATGAAAGCAAAAAGAACTCATTAAAATCTTCATGATTTGGCCATATTTTAAGTGAGTGTACTGTGCTGGTGGGATTGCTCCATTCAAACAGATCGTCATGAATTACATTCTATGAAATCTCTGGTATCACTGACTTTCTTTTAATTATAAAGTAATATGTTAAAACTGCTACTCAGAGTAATTCTATTCCTGAATTAGAGATTTTTTTCCTCCTTTGAAAATCTAGCAAGCAAAGATAATTGGTTCAAAATGGTAAACTCTTTCCCAGTTACGAGCAATGCAATTGAGAATGGACAACAAAATTAAGTACCTGTCAGAGCTTCCTTAGTTATTATTTTTTGAATTCTAGGGAAGTGCTGTTTATAATTTATGTGCTACCTGCTACTACTGTAACCAAGTAATATTTCTGTTTGGTGAATAATTCAACTTGCTAATTACATAAACAAGATCGTGTGAGGGAACAGAGCCATGAAGATATCTTTTTTAATCTGGAAGTAGCCCCATTGTGTTTCAGAGAGTATTGCCAAAATTTGTCATCCTTTCCAGATTCTCTTCCTTCACACAATATTACTGCTATTTGTAACAGTAATGTACTATATGTGCATAGTTTTTATATACTTTTATAGAAGATGATTTTTACTCATTCATACAAAGCAAGGAGTGAATCATCAGTAGGGTGGTTGAGCTGTATAAAGATTGTCTACATCCAAAGACTCTACACTGAAGGTCTGCAAAAACAATAGGTCCACTTATGAAACTGTTTTATGAGTGGTATATAATGCTCTGACACTGCAGAGTGGAATTTCTTCGTAAGTTATGAATAGAATGTTGAATTCTTGGCCTTTGTTATTGTTTGGAAAGGCCTAAAGACTAAGACTTATCCTTCTTCAGGATGATTTCCATTTCTGGTTATTCTGAAAGAAAATATATTTAAGATCTATTGTTCTTCCCATTCCCGTTTATCTTAAAAAAAAATAATAATTAACTGCTTTCTTTTCTATTATAGTTTCTTTGCTCTAAATTCTATAAAAAGAGATTGTTGAGGGCTATTTTAGTCACTTCAAGTGGATCATTCTTGTAAATGAATTTTTAATCTAATGTGTGAACAATAGCATATTTGTGGGAAGATAAAGCCATCTAATCTATCTGTGATTATTCCAGTAGGCTTTTGGGGCAAGCATATTCAAGATGCAAGAGGTTGCAGCAATATCTTATTTGAAGCACAAATTTATCTGCTTCTGTATTTCTCACAATTCATATCGTGACCATCCTTCTTTGTTTTTAACGTTCTCCAGTTGTACCTTTGCCATAAACAACATAAAGGCAGGATGGATGACATTATAAATACACAGTTAAAATGTAAACTGCCAGACTCTATAAAAGGAATATTTACTTTTTGATTTCACAAATTACTGTTACAACTATCTTCTTTATTTTGAACCAATTTTTATCTGCCTGAAACATATCAATACTTTGTTTGATGCACTTTTGGGAACTGGACATTGATTACTGCACAAAAATATAGATGAGAACTGGCATGACCAGATTGTATGTAGTGCTGAAATATGAAGGTTATTTATTTCTGCTGATTCCACTGGCACATGGAAGTTAGCAGAAGACCTGGGGGTGGTCCCATCTTCCTTTAAAAAAGAAAGTGTAGATAGTGGATACCATTTGTATCCCAGTGAGTTTTTAAAACATCACACTACCTACTGCTCAAGAAAAAGCTCAACTGGTGACTTTCTCGCATGAAAGGAAACAGTTGGTATTTAGGGAAACAGGAGTGTGAATAAACCAAATGCTGAAAGAAATGAAAATGAGATTCTGTAGATGTTTTGTAGGCTGAATTCCTGCTAAAATTACTTGAATCTTGATCAATTTAAGCCATGTTTTCATTGCTAGAATCTTGTGACATGCATTTACTTTTAAAGATAAGTAAAGGATATATAATCTTTATTATACAGTGATGACTTCAAAACAAGAATTTCTTAGTTTTATTCTTCATTCAGTTCATCTCAGTTTCAGTTTTATTCTCCTGTGATAATAAAGATGTCTTCTATTACATATCCTAAACACTATTCAATTGATTTAGGTCATATGTGATCATTCCAACATGTAGATAGATCATCTTATAAGGATTTCAAAAATTAATGTTGAGGGGATGGTAATTATTATATAGGAAGAACTTTCAAAACAATAGCTGTGAATCACAGTTGCTAATGTAGATGAGAGCTTGTTGACTGAAGCTGCAGTGTACATTTAGGAGAAAGTGAAAAGAGAAGCAAATACTAATGGCCAAAAGTAATGCACTAAAAACCTCAAACCTGAATCCAGTTAGAATTCTTAAGACCTGAAATAGCATCAGTTATTTCATCTGTGACACTAGTAACGCTGGTTAAGTTGTGATTCACTGTTTTACTGACTCACTGAAAGTGAAAAAAAGACTAAGTTCAAGCTCAGTTCTCAGCTGAGAAGTTCAGAATGTTAGGTGCTGTGTGTTAGTGAGCACATTTCTCTGTGTTTGTGATTCTGTGGTTCTGATTCTCATGAAAGACTCAGTTTCTGTATGAATTGGTATTTGTATATTTCTCAGCAAATTACCAAGGAGGCATGCTCCAGATTTTCCACTTGGATGAAGACCCAAGCCTTTGTTGTTCTGGATGTGTGATTGTGTACATGTATTTGAAAAGATGACAACTGAATTAGTGTTGTCCTAAATACGTTCCAAGCATGTTAGTTTATCACGGGTGATAACAGCTTCTTTGTATTGAAATGGAATTCACTAACAATGGAAATCAATCTGCCAAATGACAAATTACAGAACATATGGTAGCATTGTTATTTAAAGAGGTTCTGCATGCCAAAAACTGATAATGAAGCAGTAACACACATTGCTAAATCATTTTGTATGAGGAGGAGAAAAAAAGTGGGAGAAATTTTATATTTTTGTGCTCTTTTAGTTTTTTAGATTCAGTTGTCTAAGCTTTGCATTGTTCTGTGAGATAGGCTGAAAGAAAATCATAGAATCAAAGATTCATGGAATCATGGAATCACCAATGTTGGAAAAGACCTCCAGTCCAACCATGACAAATATTTTGCCATGAAACCATGTCCCTTAGTACAACATCTAAACGTTTCTTGAACACCTCCAGGGGGAATTCTTCAAAGCATGGGAAAGAGTCTTTAGAATTTCGGAATGTCATTCAGATGGCTTGGGAGGCTTCACTCATTGTTCAAATACTCTGGTGACCAGAATTATAAATGTAAACTTTTAGCACATTTGAGATAGATTGATTAAGACTATAATCTGTAAAACAAAATTTCCATATTAAATACCTTTGATTATATGGACCTATTTTTTCAATTATCTGAGACACTTTCTAATTCTGTATTTAAGTTTCAAAAAATAATGATAACAGACAATGAGTACATGCAAGCATCCGTTTCAGATTGTATATATGTCCTTAGTAAGAATAATTACACCAGCACTGTTTCAAAGTAAGTTCAATTAGTAGAGGTCCCTTCTACTGATTCTACACAAAGAGGAAGGAAATTGATATTTGCCCCTGACTGAACATACTGCATTGATATTTGAATACTGAATACTGGAAGCTTGTGACATTGCATTTAGAATATAACTCTTTATTATCGGTATATCTGCCTTTTGAATGTCAGTATATATTAGTGACGTTTACTGATTTGTTACTGATTCTGCTTTGTCAGACTTGCCTCCTGATAAACTTGCCTTCCCTAATAAAAAGTAATAAGAAACCAAACCAAACATAAACCTATGGATGATCAGGGTAGTCTCTTTTTATTTTTACTACTGATAATGGTAAAAGCCAACCAAGAAATAGAAACTTTAGGCAGGGTGACAGTACACTTGCACCAATTTCATGGTATTCTGATCAAACAGCATACATACAGAGTACCCTACTAAATGTAGTAATAGTCATTTTTTCATCCACTGTTGACTCAATTTTTTTGCTGCAGACAAAATTTAGTTTGAGAACTATAAAAAATAAAATGTGCTACTAAATGTGATATATCTCAATACTTTGAGTTGTAAACAGTGAATTGAAGAACACTAGTAAACTTTTTATCAAATCATAACTTTAAAAATGAAATTATATAGTTATGTGATAATGTAATGGGAATATTTTTGGAAACCTTACTATCATGTATACTCACATAATAGTTAAAACAATTTTTAGTTGACATATCAGAAAAATATAACTAACTGTTAAGCAAATATGATGAAGGTAATTTTTCTTTACGCTAAGTTCATAGGCAAAAGAAAATTATTTCATAGATTAAGTATAGATTTCTCCAAGTGTCTCATACTTGAGTCTTTGATTAAATTATTTGAAAGTTTGCACCGATCAAGACATATCTCTACAAAAATGCGTGGGAGAGACCTCTGAAAAGAGAAGAAGAAATAAGAACCTGAATGTCTTTCAGAAACAAGCAAAACCATCTCTTCCTTTTCCTGTTCGTTCATGAGTATGTGCTATAGAAACAATGCCCATCTATTAGCTCCTGCAGTGAATGATGAATACTGACAAAAACAGAATGATGAAAATAAGGCACTTTTAACAAGGGCTAAGGATCATTGTTCAAGCAATACAGCTTGTTTGCATTACATCTCACTAACTTTTCAGATTTTTGTTTCTGTTACTTGTGTGATTTCTTTCTGTGTATGTATGTGTGTATAAAATGAACTACAGTTTTGCAGTTTTTCTTTTTTGTTTTAGAATCTTGAGGAACAATGGATCAAAATAGACAATTTTGAAAATAGCATCCACAAAATGTTGAAAATAATATCTTTTGGTGTTCCATAGTATGTTTCATGATCAGAAACAAAATGAATCCTATTCCCTTGAATGGGCAGCATCTGAGAAAGACAAGTGTCGATTAATCAGTCAACGAAAATATCAATTTTAATGCACGACCTCTTAAGAAGTGCTATTTGTGACTGTCTATGTTTGGTTCGATTACTGTATTCCACATGAGGCTGACATTTGCAATGGAGATACAGAATGAATTATCCTCCTGAGGCCAAGCCAGAGCTGACAAACTGGGAGTAGCTGATCAACAAAATTCAGTGAAGATTTGAACCAGAAAATAATTCTTTTCTTATAACTTAAAATACTGGGAAAAAATGTGTAGAAACTTTTTTTTTTTTTTTTTTTAATGGTACAGAGGTTGTTCAAACTGATAGTCAAATACTCTAGTTAAATAAGACCAGGAAAGATTATAGATAGTAGCAGGTGACATTAAAATAACTATATTAAGAATGAATGCATATAAATTAATGATGTTTATTACAGAATGAAGATTTCCTGTCTAATATAATGTCTTTCAGAAATAAAGAAGCTTATTATTGTCTTGTTTATGTAATGTCAATACAATCATAATCTAAAATGCTTATATGTGAACTAGAGTGATAGCATATGAAACTATAGAGAACCTATGCATCAGAAGTATAATAAGACACAGTAAATATGGATAATTTCATCTTTTGTTCTCCTAGACTGGCAATGAAACAAACCTAAGTTAAAAACTGAAAAATCCTCTTTATATATCTTTTCTTTTAAATTTATCAATGCTGTATATTTATTCATGTGTTTGTATATAAAAAGTTTTAGTTTAATCCAAGAATTTTTTGTTCCAGAAAACAAATAAAAAAAGGCCAACAAAATAAAGCAAAATGGAACCACCTGAACAATTGAAAAAAATTGAACAAATTCAGATGATGTAATTTTTGTTGAAAATTTTTAAACATTTAAGATGGAAACTAAGTTATTATTTTTTTGTTACACATCATCTCATCCTTAATAGAAGCATGAGTAAAAATGAGCAGAAAGGCTTTTTAGTGGTTTTAGTATGTGCCTTTAATTCTTATCCAGAATTACCTGATCTCAGTTACACTGAAGAATAAAGAACCCTTGACCACAAGCTCATTAAAGAGCTTCTTTAAAGCAACCAACTAAAATTTTCTTGGCTGCAATAAAAAATATAGCATTCATTTATTAGCATTCAATATCAGATTTTCTGGTGATTCATTAATACATATTCTATAAATTTAAACAATTTTATTTCAGATATCTGATCATTTCAGTTCAGGTCATCCTCTATTGTCATCATAACATTTAAAAATAATCATACTGAATGTCTGAGTGTTAATTTCTTCCTCAATTAAAAAAAAAAAGCTGCCAGAGTACAGAGCAATTTTGGAATTTTCTAGAGCAATATAATTTCTAGTACAAAAGAAAACAGTGCTAAGAGAAACATGAATTTCAATTCTTCAGAGATATGTTTTGCTTCAGGGAAAGAAAAGAAAAACCAAAAAGCTGCTGCACAGTATTTTATTTACAGGTTAACATGGAAAGATACATTAAGTCTTTTCTGTCTACAGTTCACTTTTTCAATCTGACAAGTTTATGCTTTGTGATAGCTTCAAGAAGAGACAGGAATACTTGACTCCATTAATTTCTTTCCGCTTTATTCCTGGCGTATGCTTTAATGTTATCCTCCATTTTTATTATGTATTTTGTATTAGTTTTATTTTGTATTTTTTCACTTAATATAATTATTTAATTTCATTTTAAGTCTGAAGAAAATCATAGCCAGCGTGGAGGTGAACAGTAGCAAGAAATTTCTTCCGGTAGAAAGTATCATGTAGCAGATCTGTGCTAAACTCTTAAAAGAAGGTGAGAGTTAAGGATGGAGTTAATAGGGGGAAGTGCTGACACGTTTATTGCTACACCTAAGAATGGTAGTTTAATCAGGTCACAGTCCGTAGCTCTAGATGTCCCTCTCACCACTTGCTATATAATACACAGAATTACACTTCTCTGGAAAGCCATGCCACAGTGCAGTAACACACACAGAGCATAAATGCGAGTAATAATTTTCTCATTTCCCAACATCAAGTATAATTCTTTTGAAAATGTGTGCTGTGCATCTTGCTCTACGTCCACTTCTTTTATTTACAAGATACTGCTAGTATTGAGCTCCTGGGACAGGGAAACCTGATTTCAGAAAATCTTTTAAAAAGTCTGTCTGCTTTATGATGACTTATTTTATTTTATTTGACTATTTTATTTTATTTAGTTACTTTTCTATTTTATGTTTGCTTGGTTGATTTACTTTTCAGGCTGCAGTATTTAAATTACAAATGCAGGGATCAGAGCAACACTCTATTCTACATCTTTTGTCCCTGTGTTAGACACTCTGGTCATAAGCACTTCAAAAACTGTGTAGTAAATGTTGTTTGCTTAAATTCCCTCTGAAAGTAAGATTTTATATAAGTTTTGATTATATCTTGTAGACATTTTTCTTCCTGAATAAATAAAAAAATAATAGACAACCTATATCTACTTCAAACAATTCTAGATGATATAAGTAATAGTCTACAGACCTTAAATCAATACAAAAGTCTTATCAGGACTTGATTTTATTTTATTCTATTTCATTTCATTTATTCTTTTACACTAGATCTTTCTTAAAACCATGAATGCCAGAGAACTTCTGAGGTTAAAAGTGTATGTAAATAGCGTACCTTACAAATTTGCTAATGCTGACTTGAGAAGAAAATGGCTATTAAGGGAATAGAAGATATAAAATAAATAAAGTGTGGGGGAAAAAAATCTTTATATGTAAAAAAGAACTGCTAAAATAATTCAAAATACACGAACAGCAAACAGCAAATATTCTTTTTTAAAGCTGACATTATGGAGATTTTTGGGAATGATTCATGTTTCTCTAATAGCGTTTCTCTAGTTCTTTTGACTCATATATCTTTATGCATATCCCATATTTGAAAACTACACTGCATGAAAATGATAGCCCACCACATTCTTCCCCTATAATATAAAAAATAAGATTAACTTGTGATATTGATGTTAATAAAGAGGTCAAACTCTATGTCATTTACAAATAACAGTTAAACCTCCAATGTTGTCTATCCAAAATGATAATTTCTTTAAAATAAAGACACTCAAGCACAATAGAAGCTATAAGTATAAAGACCTTAGTCAAAGTCTGACAAAAAATCAATGGAAGAACATGTTTGTGCTCAAAAACATTGAACTGTACCATGATAGTTGCAAAAACATAAGAAAGATCATAGTACACCCTTCAGCACAGTGTAAATTCACCTGAACTACTTTTAGAATAAATTGCATGAGCATTCAGAGCTGTCCGGCAGTAACAGCACAAAACAGAATATAGCTTGGAAAAACACTGAGGACCCTATCTATCAGTATTCAGCAAATTGTGAGCTAGCCCATTTAAAACTGGTTTAGATATGCTTGTGCTGTTCTGCAGACTAGATACTAACTTTTGACTACTGGTCAAGAATGTTCTTGGATGATAAGAATAATCAATAAAGCAAAATATTATTGCAAAACCATTGTCTTCATGTACAGATCTGTCAAAGAATGAACAGATTCTCTGTTGATATTCAAAACCAGTGAACAGAGATCTAATTGCTGAATAGCTGAGAAAGTTGCTTAGAAAATGAAGAAATATTTTAACTGAGAAATTTTGTAACTTCCAGAGTCTATATAGGCATATAAGAGCACAAGAACTATCAGAAATAGAAATATTAGAAGTTTATTAAAATCTAAAAATTAATCAGGCTTCAATTAATCGTTCTAGAGTTGTAAAAAATAGTTATATATTATCCAATAAATAAGTGAAAGAGAGTTCAATGGTTTAAATTGAGGTTTAAAATTTTCATTAGTGCTCAAATCTGTTCCAGTGGAAGAGATGATAGCCTCAATTGATACAGCTCTAGAAGATATACCAAAGTATCAGAAAAGCTTAATTAGTCTACAGTAAAAGAGAAAAACTCTCAACTGACACAATATAGTTTGAAGCAAATTGAAATATTATTAAGAAGCTTGTTCTCAATAGACTGAAAAGTTACAGGATAGCTTAGTCAAATAAATTGCCACATATTTAAAGACATGAAAACTAGTAATAATGCTAGTAGAAACAGCAAGTGTGCTAGAAATGTTAGGATTCAATACAAACTTTACAGAGAACAGCATTTGTTATCATTAAAGTTGAGTGTACTATGGTAGATCAACTAAGCAGACAACCCACCATTCCAAAACTGAAGTACAATAACAACTCTATTTACTAAGAAACCTTACCAGACCACCTTAAAATTTACAGCTTTCTGTTTGTTTAAAGTAGTAGCTTTTACTTCTTCAGTGTTCAGTATCTCTGAATAGACATCACAAGATAGTAATTTATCCTTTCCTAAGGCAACTGAAATTGTCAGGGACAAAAAAAAGTATAAAATGGCTTAAGAGAGCAGGAATTTGGGGTAAGATACCTCTGCAGACAAGTCAGGAGGACATTGATGACTTCTGGGACCCCGTGTAGAGACATCTTTTAGTTAAGATTCACACACTAGGTTACACTGAGTGCTTTCACAGAAAGCTTAGAAATACTTACTGAGTTATTCCATAATTTCATGTTTGCGATTTTATTACTCACATTATTGGTATTTGCTGGTGCTCAGCAGACAGTGTATTTCTCAATGGCAATACAAAGGAATCTGCAATTTTCATCAAGATGGTTGTAAGAGTTTTCACTGAGCACAGCAAACTTATTAAGGGTGGTACAAATCCATTCAAACGCAGCTAGATGAAGATGCTCTGAGCTATGGGTGAATTCTTAATCACAGAGTCATAAGGGTTGAAAGGATATTACCAAGTCCAACCTGCTTGTGAAAGCAGGTTCTTGAATGTAGATTGCACAGAAAAGTGCCCACGTGGGTTTTTTTTTTTTAATATCTCCACAGAAGGAGCCTGCATGATCTCTCTGGGCAGCCTGTTCCTGTGCTTTGTCATCCTCAAAGTAAATAAGATTTTTCACATATTCAGATAATATTTCCTGCATTACAATTTCTGTCGCCTCTTCTCCTGTATCAGGGCAACACCAAAAAGGGCCTATCGCCACTCTCTTGATACTTGCCCTTTAGATTTTATGAGCATTAATAAGATCCCCTCTCAGTCTTTTTCAGGCTAAGCAGTCCCAGATCTTTCAGCCTTTCCTCGTATCTGTTCCAGGCCTCTAATCATTTTTACAGCCCTCTACTGAAATGTCTCTAGAATTTCCCTGTCTTTCTTGAGCTGAAGAGCGCAGCAGTACCTAGCTGCAGTACTCAAGAGGTGACCTCATGTTTTATTTTCAGTAAGAAAATTAGTGGAATACCTCCAAATAAATAACAAGATATATGCTTAGACACATGCAAAGCAATCCTTTTTTCCTCTGCCCATGTATTCATAGACATGGGGCATATTCTGATGTATTAAATATGCACAGCTTAAACACATTTGTAATGGACTTTTAAATATATACATATATAAGCATTTGTAGAGCATTTGTAGAGCTTCAGAATATTTGAATATTTGAATATTTTGAGTATTTGAATATTTTAAAAATATTTTGAAAAAATTTGGATATTTTAAATTAAATATCAGTTAGAATTATCTTTATTCCACATTGTATGCAAGCAAAAATTGAACAAAAATTGGGAAAGTAATTTGATCATCAACATCCATTTTCCACATTTATCTTATTTTATTTTATTTTACTTTTTATAGTTTACTTCTCAGGTATTTCTCCTGAATCTAATTTAAAAATTCCGATTACAAGTGATTCCTTATCTTTATAAGGCAATCTAGTAACCATAATCATTCTCGCCCTTGTTGAGAAAGAGTTTACCATGTGTTTAATATTTAGTATTCAAAAAGTGTCACTGACTTCAATCAGAACACTAAACTTAACTTTATGCATGTGTTTAAGTGCCTCATTAATGCAGACTGCTACCATGACAAGAAACTCGGGCTAATCAGGAAAAGAAATACAGAGCCTGACCTACATCATTTAAAACATATATTAAAATTGACAGTAGCCTTTCCTGAAAGCATCATGATTCATAACTAGAAGTTTCTAAACTTTTATTGTTCTGCAGACATGGTAAAAAATATCAGCATCAACCTTAAATGAAAATAGTTGATTATTTTGTTAAAACTAAGGCTAAAGTTCAGTTTAAGCCTTTCAAATGAGCTCAGTGCATAACTAGGTTGATTTTTAGCAGAGCTAACATACAATCACAAATTCTTTCAGTAGTCATCTATTGAATCTAAAATACGCAATCAAATTTTAAGTATTGAGAGTATACTTGGAAATCTACATCAGTCTAGTAAAAAGCTATGCCAGCTGATTGAAACATAAAAAGGAATTTTTAGAGTTCATAATGAAAGAAGGGATAAGTAGATCAAGGATTAAAGGAATATCTTATTACATGTCTAATACTCCCAATTAGTGAAAATTGTCTTTAAGACTTACACAAGGAAAATATTCCTGAATTCTGTTTTTACCATCTTTTACCATGTTTTTACCATCAATACCACATTTCTATATATTTGTAGTATGTATGAATAATTCAAGCGTCTTCTGTTCCTTAAAATTCAGAGGTGTGAGGTGGACTTATGACTGAAATGTGTATTATGTAGTCAAAAGTTTCTGCAATGCAATACCCTTAAAAAAAAAAAAAAAAAAAAAAAAAAAAAAAAAGTTTTTACATCAAAAGTCAAATAGTGCTACTAATTAATATACAAAGGTTTTCAATTGTTTGCCATTGACAGTAGTTTGGCTACACAATAGCAATTCATTCAATTTGCATTCATCCACTGTGTTTGAATCCAAAGGTTGGCAGAAAACTAGAGAAAAAAATGTTGACAGAACCTGCTTTTGTAAAGAGTCCTCATTGAGGGTAAATAAAATTGAGTGAAGCACAACATTCGTACAATAGTCAGAGTATTTTCTAAAAGATTATCTGTTCAACAGTCTTGTATCTGTCAAGGTGTTTTTTCATAGTTGGTTATAGATGGGAAAAATGACTGAAAATGATAAGGAGGTTGGGTAAGAGAATGAGATCATGGAACACGTGACACAAGCATAATAGTAAGGCAGCTGAGAGATGAAATAAGAGGCAGCTGACAGCCCTGCTTGCCCCTTTTCAGTGTGGCAGTACTACATTAGCTAAAACGCTTTTCCTTGTTGCCAGATTTCCAAGTCCAGGGAAGCCTTCATCCTGAGGCCCCCTTTTAAAAGGGTGCCATTTGGAAATGATATAAGTGAAATTAAATGCTATTTATAAAGATATTGTCAGCAATCTGATGCTGCACTTGAGGGAAACACTGCCCTGAATTTTAGAAGTGCAACAGAGAATAAGTCATAACACTAGAAATGTATGTCTGTGCAAATATATATATATTTGCTTGTTTTTCTTGTGTTGCTATTTTGTTTTTTTGTTGTTACATCCACTCCAGAAGAAAAATTTCTGAGGATATCCCTATAAAAATTGGAATACAATATTTGGCTATTAGATCAGCAAATTTGTCACTGTCAGTATACTTTGCTGATATAGTGAGAGTGGCCATATATAGGCCACCCTATAGTGGCCACCCTCTGCAAGTTTGCTGATGATACAAAGTTGGGAGGATTGGCTGATGCACCTGAAGGCTGTGCTGCCATTCAGCAAGACCTGGACAGGCTGGAGAGCTGGGCAGTAAGAAACCAGATGAGGTTTAACAAAAGCAAGCATAGAGTCTTGCATTTAGGGAAGAATAATTGCATGCACCAGTACAGGTTGGGGGATGACCTGCTGGAGAGGAGCTCTGCAGAGAGGGACCTGCATGTCCTGGTGGACAACAGGTTAGCTATGAGTCAGCAGTGTGCCCTCGTGGCCAAAACCGACAATGGCATTTTGGGGTGTGCGGCCAGCAGACCAACGGAGGTGATCCTCCCCCTCTACTCTGCCCTGGTAGGGCCTCATCTGGAGTAATGTGTCCAGTTCTGGGCTCCCCAGTACAAAAAAGACAGGGATCTCTTGGAAAGAGTCCAGCAGAGGGCCACGAAGATGGTGAAGGGCCTGAAGCAACTCCCCTATGAAGAAAGGCTGAGTGAACTGGGTCTGTTTAGCCTTGAGAAAAGAAGACTGAGAGGGGACCTGATCCAGGTCTATAAATATCTGAGGTGGGGGGGTAGAGTGGCAAGGCCGGACTGTTTTCAGCAGTGAGTGGAGACAGGACAAGGGGAAATGGCCAGAAACTGCAGCATAGGAAGTTCCGCACAAATGTGCACGAGAACTTCCTTACAGTGAGTGTGACGGAGAGCTGAAACAGGCTGCCCAGGCAGGTTGTGGAGTCTCCTTCTCTGGAGATATTTAAGACCCACCTGGACACCTACTTGTGCGACCTGGTGTAGGGAACCTGCTTTGGCAGGGGGGTTGGACTTGATGATCTCTGAGGTCCCTTCCAACCCCTACCATTCTGTGATTCTGCGATATTCATAGAATCATAATCATAGAATGATTGGGTTAGACAGGACCTTAAAGGTCACAGAATCATAGAATCATTTGAATTGGAAGGGACACTTAAAGGTCATCTAGTCCAACACCCCTGCAGTCAACACGGACACCTACAGTTGATCAGGTTGCTCAGAACCCCAACCAGCCTGACCTTGAATGTCTCCAAGGACAGGGTATCTGACACACATCTCTGGGCAACCTGTTCCAGTGTCTCACCACCTTTACAGTAAAATACTTCTATATATCCAGTCTAAAGCTCCCCTATTTTAATTTGAAGCCATTTTCCCTCGTTCTATCACCACAGATACTGCTAAAGAATCTATCCTCTTCCTTCCTATAGCCCTTCTTTAGACACAGAAAGGCTGCTGTCAGGTCTCCCAGGAGCCTTCTCCAGGCTGATCAGCCCCAGCTCTCTCAGCCTGCTCCCATAGTGGAGTTGTTCCATCCCTTGGATCACTTATTTGGCCCTCTTCTAGACACACTCTAACACGTCCATGTTTCTCCTATACTGAAGACACCATATCTAGACAGAGAGCAATGTAGAGGGACAGGATTGCATCCCTCTATCTGCTGATAGTGCTCCTTTTGATGTAGCCCAGAATATTGCTGGCATTCTGGTTTGTGAGAGCACATTACTGGTTCATGGCCAGCTTGCCATCCACCAGTTTCCTTTTCAGCAGGGTGTTTCCCCTTCTTTCATCCCTCATCTCAAATTCGGTTTCTCTGTTCAAAGGGCTGGGAACAAAATGAAGACAGCTGACAACTAAACTGGCCAAAGGTTTATTTCATACAATACAGCATCAAACGGAAGGAGAGTTTTGAAGGATATGGGAGTTCATCTCCTTTCTTTCTCTGCTCAGAGGACTAGCTGGGCATTGGTCAGTGAGTGGTGGGCAATTGCTTGTGCATTACTTTTTATATACATTCATATACAGATATGTATTTGTAATAATTATTATCCTTTTCCTTTTCTCTATCTTAGCGAATAATCTGAGTCCTACTTTGAGTTGTACTTTGTTGTTTTTTTTCTTTTAGATTCTCTCCCCCATTCCTCTGGGAAAGGGGAGAGTTGCTGTTATACTTCCACTTTTGGTAGTATTTTAGCATATCCTTTTGCCAAAGGAGAAAAAAATCTGCTTTGTATTTAGGCTAAGAATGTATGTTGTCCATAGTTGCTCCTGCACGCTGATACCATTCATGATGTATTTCAAAGCTGGAATGGTGTGTAACCAGCACTGATCTGTGGCTACATGACTAAGTTAGTGACGGGGAAAGAGGAATACATTTTGTGAACAAGAACTGGTAGAAAAAGTGAAATCATTCAGATGGAAAGAAGGCAAATGTAAATCACAAATGTCAATTAAGGCAATAAACCAATCAATTGGGAAAGAGTAAACAAGGACAAACAGTTAATCCAGTAGAAGAGAGTAACACTAGAGAAGATGAAGAAAATAAATTAGAAAGGAAGCAGTAGTTGCAATTTAGTCTAGACAGGTCTGCTTGTTGGTATCTCCATGCTTGATCACTGCAGCTCAGGACAGTACTGCAGGACAGTAAACTTGTTGCTTTGATTGCAAATCTGTTGAACTTAAAGCTGCCATCAGAAGCACCATAAACATACGCCTTAACAAAGGTGATTTTTTGACTTGCCCATACAATTGAAGTTATTGGCCATCTTGTTAATCTCTAACAAGAATAATACCTATGTTAATTAAAATGACTTAGATCTTATATAGAATGATCTGTTTTCTAAAACTGCTTTTTTCCCTTAGCAAAAATGAAGCTGTAGATAACAAAAGTAGTAATGAGGATCTCAGGTGTTTTAAGGAACATGGGATAAATGTAACCATAATTCTCTATCTGGTGACTTTTCTATGACTAGCTGAAATACACTGAGAAGTATTCAACCTCCATTCATATAGTTATTTGTAGCACCAATGTCTTCAGCATTAGCCTTTCTAAGTGCACAAATCAGCACACGCCAAAGTCAGCAGAAAGTGATTACTCCTTGATGAAAAGGCTCTGGTGATACCTCACTGGCCTTCCAGTACTTTAAAGGAGTTTGTAAATAGGAGGGAGACTGACAGCGATGCTCTGATAGTGATAGGAGAAGGGGGAATGGTTCTAAACTAAAAGAGAGGAGGAGGAAATGGAAACATGCCAGCAGTGGGTTTAATAGTAAATACAACAGAGCATCCCCTACTCCAAAACACACTTCTCCCCACAATGCACCAACAGCATCACTACTGCTTTTATTCTCTCCCTGGGACTGAGGGGTTTTTTCCCACTTGCACAATGCAGCCATGTGGCCAGCACATGATACAGAGCCCAAGAAACACACCTGCTTGCAAGCAAGCTCAGCTGCTTGCAAAACAAAATAAACTGGCAAGGTCAACTCCCTACAAAACAAGATAAACAGCTGTAGCCACAAATACAGCTTCCCTTAAAATTGTCATGCAGCTTATGGTTCTAGTCACATAGCCATCCACTTATGTTTCCTCCCAGAATCGTTTGATCCAATTCAGGATCGTTCTTTGATCAGAACCTTTAAGTCCCTGACAAAGCCAGAGAAGCTGTGGATGCTCCATCCCTGGATGTGTTCGAGCCCAGGTTCTGAGGGGCCTTTTGGGTGGCAACTCTGAGTGTGGTAGGGGATTCCAACTCAGATCCAACTCAGAAGGGTTGGAACTAGATAATGTTTAAACCCATGCCATTCTGTGATTCTGTGTCACCTTCTGGAATTTTGCCAGAATATGAAAGCTAACTTTTCTTCATGGATAAACAGAGATAACCAGGATATAGGCCTTCATCTGACCCCACTAAATGAGTATAAACAGATATATGGATCAGATAACAATTATGATCACATAGAACTTTCTGCAGATCAGGTTTATACACATATAATATAGAAAATCATTTTCAAAAGTGAGACTTTTCAGTCACTGTTGGAAACTCCATGACTGACACAATCAGCCTGTTTTATCTCTTCTGTCCCATAAACATGGTGATCACTCATGTGTTTCCTGCTAACTTCAGTAGATTTTGACACAAAAAAATGGTTAAATCTAAGCTTCAGATAATAAGTTATTTTCACCGAAGATCCACTAAACAAGCAAAGCATAAAATTAATTACAGTTTAATTGAATTTATTAAGTTAATCATTGTAAAGAGTCACTGTTATAGCACATGGAGGGCACCAGATAACAAATTACAGTACTTGGCCATGAAATGGAAGCTTTAGAGAAGAAGGAGAACAAGGGAAAACAAGGGAAAACCTAACTTTTGTAACTAAATTGATCAACTGTGGTAAATTTCCTTGTAGTATCACAGTGATCAAACTGCAATATTTTATGTTGCTCTGATTTTCTAATATTTACCATAAATCTACAAAGTGGTAGAAAATGTACAGTCCTTTAATTTCCAGAGTCTTGATGCTCTACTAGCAGGATACATTTATTTCTGATTGTTTTGAATCATCTGTGACCTTAACAAAGAAAATTATATAGTCTTGCCTAGAAATATCAATAGACAGATATTAGCAGCATACTGAAAAAAGAAAAAGGAGGCTCATTAATTTTAAATGTATGTGTATAATGATGACAGGCAAAAATTGTTTACTTTCACTTTTTTTCACCTTTGAAATCAGAGTTCTGTTTTTAGTACAGTGTTGAATTTTGTTTTGTTTTTGATTGTCTTTTTCAGTCTTTTTTGATTTTTTTCTCTTTTATGTATATATATATATATAAATAATTAAAGGCTATATATGTATATAATTTGTCTTTCTTTCTCTTCTCTCTGGACATGTTTCTTTGCCTTTTTAAGCAAACTATGGTAGTAGCTACATCACAATGATGCGTGTACTGTGGTTCAATCATGATGTCTCTTTTTATTTCCAAGGAAATTACAGCAGATTCATATAGCACAATTACACAATTAGCACTATTAGATAGAGAAGATTCTCTGCTACAAATCACAACTTTTAGACATAATACCTTTAACTATACATTCTCATCAACAATGAAGAAGAGCCTGCATTCAATACCACTATAAATCTGCATGACCATCCCAAATGTATCTTGTCTTTTGTGTCACTGTCACTCTTGCTGACACGCACCACACAGCCTCACCATGCTCACATCCACTGTTCAGTCTACATCAGTGGTCAGCAAGCATTGATGAATACCAGTGTGTGCAATTTTTTTGTCTTGGAGGAATTCATTTATGTATTTTTGCTTCATACACACTTTCATGTTGGATGCCATTTTGTCAGACCACCCCTCTGCTGCTATTTGAATCTTTACTGCCATACCCCCCATTTCCTTTTCTGACATTGAGGGCAAACATAACAAAATAAGAGGCATTATTTCAGAAACCCTTTGTCTCGCTCCAATTTGTAGGAGAGAGAGGAGGTTATTTTAATACATGTATACCCAGTGTGAGATTAAGAAACAACGATTCAAATGTTGGTCCAACCAGTTTATTATAAATCCTAATCAGAGAGAAGGGGAAGGGAAGGAGGGAGATAGAAAAGATAGGAAAGAAGCAAGAATTGCATCAAGCAGGGATAGTCACCACCAGGATCCAGCAGCATCCCGTTGCACGATGTTTCGAAGGTCCAAGGAAAAAGCAGCAGGGAGGAGAGCAGCAGCAGCGTGACCAACCTTGGGCAGCAAGCAGGTAGCAGGAAGAAGTCACAGAGCCAACCAGGAGGAAGCAGCAGGACTCAGGTAGCAGGCCCAGGAGAGTCTGTCAGCATGCAGGAATTCCGTAGTTAGGAATCTGATGGCAGACACCTTTGTTCTTCATCAGCGTGGTAGAGCACAGAGCAAGTCCAGGAGGGAGAGAGGCAGGTTGTGAGGCGTATCATGGCAGAAACCTCTTCTTCTTCATGAGGAATCTGTTGCCAGAAAACTTCTCCTCATGGGAGACATGAACAGATTGTATTTAAAGGTGCCTTCTTCCTTTCTGCAGTGTGCCAGATCAGCTGTTTTTGGTGGCAAATTAATGATAGAAGTTCCTGCTTATTTATTTCACTCTTTCAATGTCTCCTCTTGGTTTCAAACTCTATTAGTCAGCTAGGCTCTTCTCAGATGCTCAACTTCCAGTTGGAGTGGAACCTGTCACATACCGTGTTGAATATTACCTTATTTCCTACTTTCTCAAATTATCCAGTAAAGAGAAACATCTTTCTGCTATATAAGTTTGACTTAGGCATAAAAGGTATGCCTCTTGTGACCTAATAACATACACTGCATGAATGCTATTCATCTCTTCTTGGCCAAAATTTACCAAGTACATTTAGTTAAAATTCTGATCACTTTTTTTTTTCCTGCAACTTTCTGCATATTCATTCTATTTAAAATAGTTGCAATAGTTGCAATAGTTGCAAGATCATTTAAATTGATAAAGTTGAATGAAAGCAATTAAGGGTGAGTTGATGGAAAGGTCAAGAAGAGGGTTTCTTCTGTGCTCACGGGTCCATAATGAGTAATAATGTTCATAATGAATCCATAATGAAGTTTGTAGTTCAACAAGAACAAAGAAACTACTTGTATTTTTAATAACTAACTTGACACAAGTATCTCCATACTAATAAAGTGAAAGAGGAACATCTGTGGGTACAGGTAGTTTATTAAATTACATTTAATTCATACTTCACATTAAAAACAAGTGCACAAATGTACATATGAATATCAGACACATTCAGCATGTGCTTATCTGTTTTGAACTTGTACTTGGGATCAACTTAGCTCTTCTCTCTGAGCTGCATTATCAGATGCTGTTTGTTTGAAAGCCGCTTGTGAGCATTTAACCACATGCAATTACAGATTTTTCGAGATATCCATCAATGCACAAAACGTCCCAGCTTCAAGAAACAAGACTGAGCAATCTACTTACGAATGCAAAGCAAATACGAGATACAAATCAGTTAGGTGTAAAGAGACTGAGGATGAAAACATAATCTGAAAATGACCACGTGTATATTCTGGAAGCAATTAGTATAACATTCATATTAGGAATCTTAATTTCTATAGAAGCTGTAAGTGATATATTTCTGGCTTCATTTGTATGAAACTCAGGGTTCTGAAATTCATGGTTTTTTTTACTTCTTCAGCAAAATATGATTACTCACATGGATGTTTACTTTGATGCACTATTTTACTGCTAATTTATAGAAGGAAAAGACTTCTTTTAGATTTTGTTTCTGATTTTAGATGTTAATTTCTACTGAGTCACTTCCACTTTAGATGCACATCACTAAACAGAATCACAGAGTTCTTTGCTCACAAAATCAGAAGTAGGAGATGCAGCTGCAGATACAAAACCCCTAAAAAAGATACCCAGAGAACTGGGAGAAGGAAGCCTACTTGAAGCTCCATACTGGTGTGAAAATTTAAGATGATAGATGTAATATACTTTTTTTAATTTTTAAGAACATAAATATGGTGATGATATCAATCTGAGTGATGCGGTTGACACAATGGAAGGAAGGGATGCCATTCAGGTGGACCTCAACAGACTCGAAAGGTGGGCCCAAGTGAATCTAACGAGGTTCAACACAGCAAAGCGCAAGGATTTATACTTGGGCTGGAGGAATCCCAGGCATATATACAGATTGGAACGAGCAGCTCTTGAGAGTAGCCCTGAAGAGAAGGATCTAGGGGTCCTGGTGGATGAAAAACTTAACATGAGCCATCAGTGTGCTCTTGTAGCTTGGAAAGCAAATGGTATCCTGGGCTCAACCAGTGGAGGGCTGGCCAGCAGACAGGGAAGTGATCGTCCCTCTCTACTCTGCCCTTGTGAGGCCTCATCTGGAGTACTGAGTCCAGGTTTGGGGCCCCCAGTACAAGAAAGAGCTGTTGGAAAAGATCCAGAGAAGGGCCACACAGATGATGGCTGGAGAAGCTCCCCTATGAAGACAGGCTGAGGGAGCAGGGCTTGTTCAGCCTGGAAAAGAGAAGGCTGAAGGGTGACCTCACTGCAGCATTTCAGTACCTAAAGGGAGCCTATAAACGGGTGGGGAGCCATCTCTTTGAAAGGGTACATAATAGCAGGACAAGGGGAAATGGTTTTAAATTGAAGGAAGGAAGATTTAGGTTGGATATCAGAGGGAAGTTTTTTACTACGAGAGTGATGAGGTGCTGGAAGAGACTGCCCAGAGAGGCTGTGGATGCCCTGTCCCTGGAGGTGCTCAAGGCCAGGTTGGTTGCAGCCCAGGACAGCCTGGTTTAGAATTAAATGTGGAGGCTGATGGTCCTGCCTGTGGCAGGGGGGTTGGAACATGATGATCTTCAATATCCTTTCCAATCCAAGCCATTCTATGATACTAGAACCATTGCACCATTATGTTCATCTGCAGTATGCCAGAATTACCAAATGAAATTGTTCCGCTGAAACTGTACAGTCAACAGTTAAGTTATATTATTTTTACTTTTTTTTTTTTCCTGCATATGTATGTATATGTACATAATTCTGCAACTACAATGCTGCTTGTTGCAGCAAGCCTGTGCATTTGTTATGCTTAGTCATCTCTCTAGTTCTTGCAGTTCCATCAGGACTTGGTGTTCAATTTAAAACAAGATTGTTGATGCTTTCTTTCCATTTTAGTTCTATTTTTAATTTCAAAGAAAGTTTCTATCTGCACCAACTGTTTAATTCCTTTTGATTATAAATGTAAAGAACAGCATGAACCAGTTACTAGATTACTTTCTTACTTCTGATAACAAAATAATGTGGTTATTTCTTGAAAAACATTTTCTTCAGAATGAAAGCATAATATAATATTATGAAAAGTGTGAGTGATTTAGATGCACAAAAATTAAATTCCAGTCTCTGAAGGGGCCTACAGGAAGCCTGGGAAGGGACTTTTTATAAGAGCACATAGTGACAGGACAAAGTAATATTGTTTAAAGCTGGAAGAGGGTAGGTTTAGACTAGAAGCAGAAGCTGGCAGCCAGAGGCTTGGATGGATACACTCTTGGCTGGGTAAGGAGCTGGCTGGAGGGCCGGGCACAGAGAGTGGTGGTGAATGGAGTCAAATCCAGCTGGCGACCGGTCGTGAGTGGTGTTCCCCAGGGGTCGGTGCTGGGGCCTGTCCTCTTCAATATCTTTATTGATGACCTCGATGAGGGCATCGAGTGCACCCTCAGTAAGTTTGCAGATGACACCAAATTGGCTGGAAGTGTGGATCTGCCTGGGGGTAGCGAGGCCCTACAGAGGGATCTGGACAGGCTGGAGAGCTGGGCTGAAGCCAATGGGATGAGTTTCAACAAGGCCAAATGCCGGGTCCTGCACTTCGGCCACAACAACCCCAGGCGACGCTACAGGCTTGGGGGGTGTGGCTGGAGGACTGCATAGAGGAAATGGACCTGGGGGTATTGATTGATGCTCGGCTGAACATGAGCCGACAGTGTGCCCAGGTGGCCAAGAAGGCCAATGGCATCCTGGCTTGCATCAGAAACAGTGTTGCAAGCAGGAGCAGAGAGGTGATTGTTCCCCTGTATTCAGCACTGGTGAGGCCGCACCTTGAGTACTGTGTCCAGTTTTGGGCCCCTCACTGCAAGAAAGATATTGAGGCCCTGGAACGTGTTCAAAGGAGGGCAACAAAGCTGGTGAGGGGTCTGGAACACAGGCCATATGAGGAGAGGCTGAAGGAGCTGGGAATGTTCAGCCTGGAGAAGAGGAGGCTCAGGGGAGACCTCATTGCTCTCTATAACTTCCTGAAGGGAGGTTGTAGTGAGCTGGGGGTCGGCCTCTTCTCTCGTGTCATTAGCGATAGGACCAGGGGGAATGGCTTCAAGCTACGGCAGGGGAGATTCAGGCTGGACATTAGGAAGTATTACTTTTCAGAAAGGGTGGTCAGGCACTGGAATGGACTGCCCAGGGAGGTGGTGGAATCACCGAGCCTGGGGGTGTTCAAGGAAAGACTGGATGTTGTGTTGAGGGACATGGTTTAGTAGGAGCTATTGGGAATAGGTGAATAGTTGGACTGGGTGATCTTTTAGGTCTTTTCCAACCTTGGTGATTCTATGATTCTATGACTCTAGATGTTAAGAAGAAATTTTTAGTTGTGAGAGCGGTGAAACACTGGAGCAGGTTGCCCAGTGAAGTTGTGCTCCCTCCCTGGAATCATCCAAGAGGTGGATGGGGTTTTGAGCAACCTGGTCTAGAGGGAGGTGTCCCAGCTTGTAGCAGGGTGGTTTGAACTAGATGATCTTAAAGGTCCCTTCCAACCCAAACCATTCTATGACTCTACAATTTTACAATTCTATGATTCTATTTATTTCCTTGGAAACCACAACAGGTACAAAGAGATCACTAACACTATGTAACAGAGAAAATTCTCAGCTACAAAACATTTTCAATATAGTCACACTATTAGCTATACATTTTCACCAACAATGAACAAGAGCCTGCAAGCTCTGTTTGTAAAAATCTGCACCAGCAAAGGTGACCCACTGTCACCATCACCACTGCTGAAATGCACCACTCATTGCCTCACTGTACTCACATCTACTGTTTGATCTCCATAAATGTTCAGCAAGCATCAATCAATGTCAATGTGTGTAATTTTTTCCACATAGAGGATTTAAATTACACCTCTTTGCTTCGTATGCATTTCCATGTCAGACAAAATTTTGTTAGTGGACCCTCTGCTGCCATCTGTAGCATGACAACAAAATTTAACGGAACATTGTTGGGAAGGTTCAATCTCTACTGCCATCCACCAGCATCCCCCTCTGGCATTGTGGACCAACATAATAAAATAGAAGACATTATTTTTGCAGCAGTCCTCATGTTACGTAGAAAACATATGTCACTTGCATGGTAGTACGACCATTAACAAAAATAGATAATTGGATGATTTTCATCCAGGTCTTTGAGAACAATCTTCTAGTGAAAGAGAGTAATCTGGAGTTGGGAGTGGATGAAGGAGGCAAGGCCATGTGAAAGAAAACAGCAATGGAAAGTGACATCATAGTCCTTAGTGCAGAAGGAATAGAGTTCCAATTTTTAGTGAACTGGATAATGTAATGAAAGAACTCAGCTCTAGCACAATGGTTTGAAATATTTTTCAAGACATGGAATGTGATAAAGTTATAAGGTACGTACACTTTTGGGGTGGAGAATGGTTGAAAATATCCGTTCTGGGATGATACTGTGCTTTTCCTGAACTTTTCTTTGTAAGTTGAGTCTGCTTACAAAATGCTTTCCACGGGAAGGGAAAAGGAAAAGGGATAGGAAGATGGGAGCTGGGCTCAAGGAAGGAAGAAAACAACCAGCAGCAATGATCTATGGAGGAAAACTTATTTTACTAAATATGATATCGGAATGCAAGATAACACAATATAATACAATCTAATTGAAATTGAGAGTAATAAATCAAACAAGATAGGAGAGAGAGAGTTCCTGAGACCAAGTCAAACCTTGAAAGCTTGGTACAGCTAGGAAAGCACTCTCCAGCACCCACTGCCAGGCAGTAAGAGACTGCCTCACCCGAAAGGGCCAGATCCCGTGACTTCAATAAATGTACAGGGAAATAGGTACCCAGAATTGGAGCTTTAACACTTTAACTCCCAGTGCAATACATGATGTTATGATGTTGAATACTGAAAAACGAAAAACATAAAACCATGACAAAATAGTAGTGTTTAAACAACCCTTTCCACCTTTTTCTTATATTTTAAATGTACTCACAGCTGAATGTCCTTGTTTGACTGATGGACCACTGGCAAACTAGTTTCTTACTGAACAGTTGAGAAAGTATAACATTTTTGAAAATTTATAGATGGAATTATGTGAACAGTATCAGCCATCTAAATTTTTTACTTAAAAATGGTAACATATATGCAATCCACTAAGGCTTAAAACAAGATTGCAAATCGCATACTTACTACAGCATTTATGAGACTGAACACTTAGGAAGTATATGGGAAGAAAAAAAAAGGTGGAAAAAAATTTATAAGTATTGCATAATTGTTACATTGTTATAAGTATTCCATTCTTTTATTGAACAAGATTTTGTTAGTAGCAGGGTCTGCAGGAGTGACATCTGTTCTATGTCAGATTGTCACGTCCCACCCGTCAAGGAGAGAGGAGTGACAAGATTTGCAAACCCCCTCCCCCCCCATTTAGGTTAAGGTGAAATGACAATCAAACTCCAAAAATGACAATCAGTTATAGTGAGAATCTCTGTACTGCAATTACCTTAAAAGTACTAGCACTCTTACTATTATATATATCTAAGCTGTTCATCTAAACTATATAACTCTATAAGAAATAAAAAATAAAAATTAAAAAAAAAAAGCCTTGTATTACTTATCAAATTCAAGAATTAAAAGGAGAGAAAAGAGAGAAAGTAGAGGATGGATTAAGGAGGGAGATTACCAGTCGGAGTTCCAGTGATGGCCCTGCAAACAGAGCAGGTCGTGGATCTGTAAGAGAGCTCATCCAGAAGTTCTAAAGTTTTGTGATCATCTACAGTATGCACTGGAAACCCTTCTTTTTTAGCTAGGTAAGAGAGGATGTTCAAATCATAATTTAATCAGAATTCTGCCTATAAAAGGTAGTAAAGGAATCACCTGTAGAATTGCTGGCATGTAAGTGCAAGCAGTGATTCCACAGAACAAAAACCACCCCAAAGACAGGATTAAATGTGCCTTGACATAGGTTACATTCATTGTATCATTATATTTCAGTTGTCTATTCTTCATGTTCACCTTTAGTTCAGTACAATTAACAGAAATAAAGCATGTATCTACCTGTGAGATATTTGTTACTCAAAAAGCTATGTTAATCAAAGAATTATGTTCAGATATAACTCCCATGTCTTACAAATCCAGGGTTTTGGCATTGATGTCAACATTTCTTAACATGGTGTAATTTTGTAAAAGGGCAAACTGTGTAGGTACTCCTTGAAAACATGTAATTAATATGTCATCAACTTAACAACCAGGAAAACAAGAGTCAGATAAATTAGCTGATCACTGAGCTAACCATACCCAGGTGTTCATGAAAGCTGGCAGATGTTTCTCCAATTCAATTGCCATTGTTATAGATATAAAAATAGTGAGCCTGTACCATAAATGGCAAAAGTTCTTGTCATTAATATCTGGATTTATACAAGATCATTAAAATTAGAAATAGAAATATGGTTATTACAAACACCAATAGTTCCTGAGAACACTAATTAAGCATACAATAGTTCTTGGCTTAATACACACTGATCTCCTCTTTCCAAAGGATCCATTCCTCCAGCCCAAAAAGCATCCTACTAAGAACCAAGGTTCTGCTCGATCATTGAGTAGTTAAAAAACTCCATGCCCTTGCTATCCTTATTCCTCATCTTCTGATAACAAGGCTCAATCTCTGCTGGTCAGTGCTTCCCTCCAAACACATTCTGTTTCTCGAGCTAATCTGCTATACCTCTCCTGGATTTTTGACATTTCATCTGCGGTGCATGGCACTGTTTGAATAATCACCTTTGGGGCCCCTTCACCTTGTCTGTTATTAGCGCTCTCCTTTTTGATCAATGATCTCATCACCACGTCCTCATTCTCAGGATAAAATATCTCCCTACTTATTTCTAATTCCTTGATCAGGTGTAGGGGTCCCTGGCCCAGTCTCTATCAGTCAGTTTAGCCAGACTTGAAAATCCTGGCATACTTTTTGAGACTAAGATAGAGATTACTATTAGGTATAGCTAGAGTTGTATGCTTAGTCTCTGCAGTTCACTGACTTGTCATTAGTTATTTAGGGTTGCTTGGTCTCCTGAAGATCTGTGTATAACATATATAGAAGAGAAAGCTACTTCCAGAAATGATTTAGAGAACTTAAAACAATCCTTAGAAATGTCCTTTTCGCTATGTTCATCTATGAAATCAAATAAGAAAACCTTCCTTAATAAAATAAATGCAATATACTTTTGTGAAAAAGAAAGAAAGAAAAAAAAGATTATTTTACTCATTATCCATGTGTCTTTTTTCAATATTTTCGAGGGAATTTGTCCCAGTGCTAATAAATAGATGACAGAAGACTTTTTATTTGAACCCAGTTTGTTTGTTTTATAATAAACCTACTTGGATCTTCACTGATGCAAGGAAATAAAACAGTTGTTTCAGCATCTTTGTTTGTGAAAGGGTTTTCAGTTTTCATTAAGTTATTTTAATCTGCATTAGATGACTGAGTTTAAATCAGACAGTAGAATCAAGATTGCTGTTTCCCTAACTACTTGTAAGCAAGATTCAAGAGTCATTTTCTTTCTGGTATTTAAGGTGAAAACTACAGATCTTTTCCTGCTTCTATTTCCCTAAGGACATTGTTTATCAATATTGTTACACATGTAAGTAGTCATAGTCCATTACATCCTTCAGGAGTTGCACAAGACCATGCGTATGATTACCCACTTACCCTCAAAAGTATAAATTTAAAAAATTTACAAGTTATAGATTTTTACTTTACTCACCAGTACTTGCAGATACAAAACATTTCTCAAAGGAATTATTAAAATTTATGTTGAATTCTTGTCACCACAGTCTCCTCATACTTAGACTTGTCACTTTTGTGGCTAGACTGTCACATGTCAGCGAAATAGATATTCTGGATATTTTGCTCTCTTTCACAGAGACTCATTTAGATGTGAGAAGAGTTCTGTGAAGTTGGAATTCAGCAAATAAAAGGGATGAAGATATGAAGGAAGAGTGTTTTTGAGCATTTACATTGAATTTAATGGAGTTAAAAACAAAACAAAAACAAAGGGCAATCTATGATAATTTTATGAGAATTCTTCAGAATCCACTCTACAAACTTGCAGAGCTTAATAGAGAATGCTGGATGTTACATACACTCAGTTTTAACCACATCATAGAGCTCCAGGTGATATTACAGTGAACTATTAAATGTTATAAGACTTGTTAACAAACTCAAGTAAAAGACCCCTATTATCACATCCCAGGCTCTGCAGAGTAACTTGTCATTGAAGTTTCAAGCATTTCTTTGTTTTTCTTGTTATATTGCTGTCTGTTAGTCCCATAAGATGTACCTGAGAAACAAGTAACTAAAGCGACTGTACATGCAATATTGCAAACTGGTGGTTATCTGAAGCACCAAATACACAAAGATGTGAAAGATTTATAGAATTGTAGAATCATAAAATCTTTAGAGATGGAAGGAATCTTTAAAGGTATCAAGCCCAACTCCCCTGCTGTGAGCAGAGGCACCCACAGCTAGATCAGAGTCCAATCAAACTTAGCCTTGAAAGTCTCCAGTAATGCAGCACCCACCAGATCCACTGGGCAACATGTTCCAGTGCCCCACCATCTTCAGTGTAAAAGATGTTTTTCTTGTATCCAATCTAAATCTACTCTCTTTAAGTTTGTAACTTTTTCCTCTTGTGTATGGGAACTGCTGAGTCACGGCCTGAAACTCTGATCACCTGAGGCAAGCCATGAGTCAGCCAGAGGAGCACAGGTGAAGGCAATTCACCTGTGCTGCAGGAAGGGGTGGAGCCAGACTCCACCCCTCCTAGACCTATTTAAGAGCTGGCTACCAGGTCACCTCTCTTGGTGTTTTGTGGTGAGCCCAGCTGAAGGGTAAGCTCTTCCACTTATTCTCTTTTGTTATTGTTGTCTACTTTGCCTAACTCTCTTGATTATATTGTGATTGTAACATCTTGACATCTATTGATTATACACTCTTGTCCTTCTTTTGCATAGATCCCCATTAGATATTGAAAGACCACTCACTATCAGGTCGTCTTAGAGCCTTCTCTTCTCCAGGCTGAAAAGCCCATCTCTTTCAGCCTGTCCTCATAGAAGTGTTCCATCTCTTGGATCATTTTTCTGGCCCTCCACTGGATGCACTCAACTCCTGAACTGAGGACTCCATATCTGAATGCAGTACTTCAGATGAAGCCTCACCAGTTCAGAGCAGAAGGTCAGGATCGCTTCCCTCAACTGCTGGCCATGTTTCTTTTGATGCAGCCAAGGATATATTGGCTTTCTGGGCAGTGAGGACACACTGCTGCCTCATGTTCAGCTTGGCATCCCCCAGTACCTCTAGGTCCTTTTTGGCACTGTCTCAGTCTTTTCATCCTCAGCTTGTGTTGGTAAGTGGAGGTTGCTTTGACCCGGATGCAAGACTCATGAGGTTCTTTTGGGCTCACTGCTCAAGCCTGTTCTAGATCCCCCATGTCCTTACCCAATAAAGGAGGCAGAGAAGAAAAGATGACCTATGCATTCAATTATTTCATCTGTCATCCCAAGGCTCTGAAGTCCCTTTTGGTGGCCCTTGACCCTATATCAGGTGCTTCATCACTTCCCACATGGAAAAGCAATAAGAGGTTGTAGCTTATTGGCCATACATGAAATGAATAAATGTGAAGAGTTTGGGAAGGAAAACAAAGTCTACTGTGGAGATGCAGCTATTTGGATTCTAATACACCCAGTGGTAAACAGGAGATATCTCAAAACTGCTTGAAATTCTGTATTACTGTATCAGAAACCATGCTAATTATCATAGCTATCATTTATATGTCTTATAGCTTGAGATCATTTCTTCCTAAATTTGATTTTAATAAGGAAAGTCAGAATCACTTTTTTATGGAGAGAAATATGTAAAAGATAAGCAACCATTGTGCAGAATGCCACTTCTGATATATTTGTTTTGCTGTCTCGTACTTCAAACCTTTAAGTGCTCCCTTATTCTTGACAGTGAATAGAAATATGATATAGACCTACTTCATTCTGGACCTTGTGTCTTGCAACTTTTTCTAAAAAGTAAGAAGTGCAGCTAAGAAATATGAAGGATGCAATACGAAACGGTAATTGAGACTCGGTGTATCCTTACAGTTGTTTTTCATGTTGTTAACAGATTCTGTGGTTCTTTTGCTCCTGCTGCTGCATGTATTGATCATATTGGCTCTCTTGATGTAAAACTTATAGATCTATAGTTATGCTTTGTCTAACTCCTCATTGGTGAATGTTTGAGACATGCACACTGCAATATGATTTCTACTCTGGAGAACTTGCAATGTTTCATATTGCTGAAATAGGACAAGATGTCCTACAGGGAAGCAGATTTAAAAAAAAAACTACATGAAAAAGAATAATCATGTTCAGTCTGCTTACACTCCAAGTGAGATGTATGTGAGATATGGCAGACTGTAGCCTAAAGGCTCTGTTAGCAACGTTAGCAATGCTCTGTGACCTTATTGAGAGATGGAGAGACCCCATCTTTCAAAAGATTGATATCAGTACTCTTTTCTACTTCAAAACTGAGTATATCCTTTTACTTTTGTCTGCCAGAATGAAGCAGTAAGTGATGTAAGTAGGCCATTTTTCTAATATAGTTAATTTAATAGTAATACACTGAAAAGTTTTGAAGCAAGAGCAAACAGTTTACTTTCCTCATCCCATAAAGCCTAGAAATACTACAAAATTCCAGTAAGAGTTTGCAGTTCATATTATTGAGGGACAGTTTTTTTGTTTTAATTTTAAATACCAATATATTAAATATTTTTTTGTCTAAAAATATTTTCAATAATGCAAGAAATATTCTATACAAAACTTATCAACTGATTTCTATTTTTCTAGGAGAAAACCTTTCATTTTCTTAGGCTAGCCCTGAATGTGGGCTAAATGTGAATATTTTACTAATTTCTTGAGAATGTATTGCTGAAATTCTTAAAAAGTTACTTTGCTATTTTAAGTTCAAATCAATTGTAAAATAAATTACCTATGTTCACACAAATACTAGTTTATCTTCATTCACATCTTGCTTTAAAATATTATAGGAAAAGCTGTGCATATGTACTAAGGATTCTATAGCTGAGATTCAAGGAAAGAATAAAAAGTGTTGGTTCTTTGAAGATTATTGTACACCTCTTGCCAATTTAATGATGTCTCATGGAGACAAAATTTATAAAACAATATTTCAGATATCTTCTACTGTCACCTCAAAAATTGTTCCCCTCTATCTTTTAGAATATTTTTAAATTCAAGAACACAAAGATACAAATGAATTTTAACAACATGGTTCCTTTGTTATTATTATCCTATTATTTTATTAATATAGCTATTATTTTTGCTATCATTATTATTGACGTTATTACTATTACTATTGGTTCTCTAGATGTACTGAAATTGATGGAAACATGGAAGATGAATTTGTATACCAGCATTTCCATATAGTAACTATTTTATCTGTAGTAAAATCTCCCTTTAACTTACTCATGCAAATAGTTTCAAAAATGTTAGTGTTGCTACAGTGATAGGTAAAGAAGTCATGACTGTATAATTAATTTTATTTCCAGGTGTTGAGGTCTTGGACTATAAATCTAAGCTGTCTAAGCAAACGTCTTCTTTTTCTTTACTTCTTTCCAAGCAAATTGATCAGAGGTGTTTTGGGGTTTGGCTGTGTGCCCAGTTCCCACAAATGCCAAAGACTCCTGCACATTGACTTAATTAAAATTGACTGCTTGTCTTAGACAGAAGAAACAAGCTACATTCTGATTTGTTCTAAAAAAAAAAAAAAAGTTTATTCAACAATTTAGGTAAAGAAAATAACTTTTTACTAAGCTAGGGAATAAAAATAATGTATTTCTTTGCCTTGAAAAACAGATCATATTTTTACTTTGTTTTCACTATTGTCTCATACGCTTTTTTCTGCTGCTTTATTCATTTTTTTTCTTTATCCTGCTGCAGTGAACTCCAAATTGTTAGATCTATGTATCCCAAGAACAGAAGGACATATATGAAATTAAAGATAAAGACAAATTTTACAGACTGAAATTCTAAATGACAATAATAATAAAACGTCTAATCCAATAGGGGTTTAAACCTCACAAACATAACCCCTTTTGACTGAAACTTTTCCAGTGCCTAGTGTGACTCTCAGTCAAGTGTGCTCACACTTGTGCATTCTACATACGCAACTCAGCAGGGATCGTACGCTTAAGAGCAGCCATGTACCAAAGGTCTCCAAAAGACATTTAATATGCATTTCCTGAGAAAACTGAATTAAATTGACAGTAGATCTCTAAATGAAGTAAAACCATGTTCAATATTTATGTCATTCATACATTCAGGTTCAATGCTTTCCTCAATTTAAGGGTTAAAATTCACACTCCTGTATTTTTTAAAAACTATTATGCCTACGGCACAGTATGGGCTGAGATTGGCAAGGGGTAGCACTCCCTATATCTACTTCTAGTATACGGGAAACTTGTGATTCATCGGAATATAAGGAAAGATGTGAAAATAGAAACTGGTGGGGAATTAAAAGAGAAGCACTAGAAAGAACATTATGCTATAATTCAGCATTTATAGTGTTCATAAATTCTTTTCTTACTTCAAGAGGCCCTTCTATACTTTTTAGTAATCTGTCTACTGGGGAAATAGATGTACAGACTCCAGAAGAAACACATAATTGCCTATTTCCCTGATGAGTGGCTACCTTGGAAGGTTGTAGAGCCATTGGTTTCTAATGGGTCTTGAATGCTATTTTGTATAGTTGTGAATTTTCACCTGGCAGACAGTGAAGGTTGCTGAACAAAAAATGTCTTATAACTTACTGGAGCACTCTTCAAGGGAAAAATGACAAGAATTTTGTGGTAGATGACACCGTATGATAGTTTTACTTCAAAAGAAAAGGCTTTGGTTTTCAAAAGGACCTGTCTCAGGAGAAGGTTCCAATGTCTGGATCTGAAATGAGCAGAAGAGTTTCTTAGCATGATTAACACCTCAACCAATCCTTAGGGTTTCCTACTGATTTGATACTGTTAATTTCTGAGCACACTAGCTGTTCTGTGCCCCAATTTGAGAATTTTAGCATCTCTCAGGGCCCGTGGCAGATGTCCTCAAATCAATATATATCCATAAAATACTTATATTTTTAAACTGTTTTATGTTTTCTCAACAAAAATAATTAGATTAAAAGCTTACTTAAAAAAAAAAAAAAAAAGATCTAAAATAAATATTTTTGTTTACTAACTGACATTACTACTCTATCCACATACTTGCAGTAGAGAAAATTTTTCAAATCCTGTTCATGAAGCAGCATGATATTAATTTTACCTCTTGGAATGATATGAGGGTCTTAATAGAAGAATTAATTAATCAAGGTAGGGTATTCACAGTTCAGGTTGGGGATGTAATCGATTAGACTAATGTTAGAATAGCAATGTTAATCTCTCCAGTGCTCTTTTGAGATATGAGTTTACAAGCCTTAGGAATGAATCTAGAAGGAGGACTTGAGAATCAGCTGTCCATGTGCAATGAATACGTTATACCCAGTGTTGCAAGCAAGACTAATCTGAACAAATCAGGCTCCTAGAACAGAATACTACTCATGCTTTACCCAGTCGTGCTTTTCTGATGATCAGATTTCATTGCTTCCATCTTTTAAAATTTGTAACTTTTGTCAAGTTTGTGATGACCTGAGCAGGGTCAAGTGAAGACTGAGATTGTGCTCTGGCAGATGAGGAGTTATTGTAGTGGTGTGATGTCAGTCTGGACTGTGACTGGATGGATTTTCTTCCTCTTTTCTTCACTGCTTAGTTTCACCAATACATAAAAAGCTGTCATTGTCTTCTCATTGCCTCTTATCAGTAATGTGTCTTCTCAAGTTTAATTTTTATTAGCTAGCATCAAGTGGAGACAAAGATTTGTTGTGCGCTGTACATGCAAAGTATGTTTGCTACGTGTGCTCTTGCTTCCATTAAAAGATTAGCCACAAGCATTGAGAAGAGCAAGCTATCACGGCTGTGTTCTAGGATAACATCAACATGTATCTGACTGACGTACAAACAAATGCAAGATGTAGGCCCCACCTTATTTGCTGTTCTTGTACACATCTTTGTATATTAGTGTGATGTTGCATGGTTATTGTATTCTTAAGGATAACTTGTAATCTCCTTAGGCTTCTTAACAATTCACAGCATGTAAAGGTACACTTCTGAATCACTTAACTCATTCCAGTCACTACATCAAGAATAAACTGTGTGGAAGAATATTAACTTTAAGAATACCCATTTTAGTGGTATATTTTGGTGTATTTAGATACAGGCGCTGAATTAGTTGAACTTTTCACAAGATAATGAAACATTCTAAAAGCAATTTTATATTTATACTGTAAAGAACATTATACAGTATCAGACCTAGTTTGTGGAACGCAAAGTGAAAGAAGAAAAGTTAAATTTCTACTCAGCCATAAGCATCTTCCTTTCAGAACCACTATGTTAAACAAAGTTTTATTTAGTAATTCATAAAAATAATTGTTTCTCACCATTTACTTGAAAATGCAGGGATCCCAGCTTTTAGACCAAAGCACTGGCAATAATATTTGACTTTGCGGTTTTCACTCCAAGAGCAATTCAAATAATCCTTCAGTAACCATCTATTAGTACTAGTTTATCTAGAAAGGAACTAAGGTGAAACATGAATGAGCTTTGAGCTATTGTCCAGTGAATTAGTATGCTGTAGGTGTAATCAAATTAAAGTTCAACAATGCCCACCCAAAGCCCAATTTCCACATTGTTAGAGAAAGAGTCAAATCGCCATTTTCACTGGATAGAATTTAAGGGTCTGAGATGATCATTATAGCTGGTGCTGATTTGTCTCATGATTACATTTCTTTTTGCGAATGTTTCTTCTTGCTCTTTGTTAAAAGCCAAAATAGAGGAGTTTATCTTTCCTCTGGAGATCTACCTCTTGTGTAGCACAATGTGCCATTTACAATAAAGGTTTAAAAGATTTTCAAGAGGAATTAATGAGATTTCTTAACCTTGCCGTAATGTTTAAGTGTGATAAATGAAAATATTGAGCTGGTGAGTAAGGTGGTATGAAACATTGTATGTTGACAATCCAGACGCTAAGTTTAGGAAACAGGGATGTAGCAGCTTTCAAAGTTTTGCAAAAGGATGTAAAAAGGTTTTGACAAATAATTTCTGTCTTTAACAATATGTTAATTAGGTTATGCCTTATTTGCTGAGGAGGTACTTTCAGCAGGAGCAAGGCTAAAGGAATATAACTCATTGTTATCAAAGTCTCAAATCAGAGAATCAACTGCATTCAAGATGGTGTTGGGTGCCAGGCGATAAATTTTCAACGTTAGTAACACTTCTTTCCTTCTCTCTAATTTTGTTAAAATTGACACACAAACTGAACCTGTCTTAATTTTTCCCATCAGCGTTCATAATCTAATAATGAAAACAGTTATGGTCTTGTTTAGTCTGTGCTCAGCAAAGACTAATGACATCTTCATTAATAAATTAAAAGCTTATCTAGCACAATGCCTTGAATCTAGGCCCTAGTGTTCTCAAATGCTGAGACTTGTGAGAGAAATTGACTTTTAGGTCCTTCTGACAGAGTGTTAGCTGTGTTCAAAGGATTTCTATTGTTGATAGCTTCCATTTCTTACCCTTATCCATCCATGCTAACATTTCCAGTGCAAATATTGTTTAAGTTTTAGATCACAGCTATAATAAATGCTTTTATCTTTCTATATTTGTCAGTGTAGTTAATTTTTCTTTTTTTTTTCTCAATTCAAGAGTAACTCATTTAGGAAAAAAAAAAAAAAAAAAATCCACTGGGGAAAAAAGTAGAGTGACATTTCAAACACAATTATCTTAAGTTTCTGACAAAAATATTTTGCTTTAGGCAACAATTATTCAATTGCATGAATAGCATTCTGGTCTGAAGAATGTGAATGTTGTTGTGTGCGATGCACTAAATTTAAAGGAAAGATTGAAAATAATTTCCATGTATTCAAGTCTTTTTCACTTAGGAAATCAGATAGCTCATGATGCTGGAAGGTGCTTCAGGGTCAGACTGGTGGGACAGAACGAGTTGTTATACCATGGTACTGGCCAGAATTGTAGCTAAACAAAACTTTTAACTTTTTAGTGCTTTAATAGATACCCAGCCTTCAGCTAAACAGGGCATACATTAATTTTTGCTATGGAACTACAGTTTAAAATCACAACTGAATAACTATATTCACTGAGGACTGAGAAAGAATTTAAGGATTTCTTGTTATTCTACCAGATTTGTTTATTCAGTGAAAATGTGAGTATCTGGACTTGTTTCTTTCTACCTATAAAGTTTACTTTTTAACAATATTGCTGTTCAGTAAAGGAAAACAAACAAGCAAAAAGTTTAGCAAGCTTTTCCTACATCTTCCACTAAGTTCAGTAAATAATTCAGAGAAAATAAGTTCAAAGAATAGCCTAATTCTTCACTGAATAATTCTGACAGTAGTTTGTTAACAAACAGGTTAATTTACCATCATTTAGGAAAACTGAAGTGATTTTGTTTGTTTTTATTATATTAATTTTTTTTGCTTCTAGAACTAGCACCACAGCATGAGTCTTGTACTGTCTTATGTCATATCAAACTCCACTCACAGTACCAATTCAACAAGATAGTTACGTATTACAGAATTTGTGGTGTGTTACTAGATAATAGGTGAAACAGAGTGAGCGCTGTTAAAATGAAATACTTCTGTGTATTTAAGTATCAGTAATATTGTTTTTCTTATTTGTTCAAAACTGGAACTTTACATATGAAGGTGCAAATATTATCTCCTTTATTTATTTTATTTTATTTTATTTTATTTTATTTTATTTTTTCGTGACCTTGAAATGATATCACTGGCAAAATTACAACTATGCTCTTATTTTAAGGCCAATCCCTATTCAATTTATTATTCACATTTTTATCTCATAAGACAAGAGAGGACCACAATAGCAGCCATTATTTAAGGATTCATTGATGAAATATTTTGCAAAGGATATTAAAGGAAAGTTTTCATACACGTACAAATATATTTTGATTTAAAAAGATGAAAATTGTCACGTCTGATGCAAATTCATTGAAGGAATAAGTAATATTTGGTTATATATCTCCTGGTAACACTGTGGAAATTCCATATTGGAAATAAATAATGTAATATAAATGACATCTAGATTTTTAAATGTAATATTAACTTAGGCACACTAAGTTATTATAAACACCTTTTTATATATGCACACACAAAATTTAAAATAACATGAAGTTCATCACTGTGGATACTGACAATAATTCATTATTATTAAAATTGAATTATTTAAAGTAGAAATAAATTGATATAATTTTAGGGTTTTGGGGTTTATTTTCTTTTAGTTAATTCTCTGATACCAAATATTCCTGGTTTCCGCCCTATTGTTGAAGTAACTGCACAGGAAAATGCCCTTTTGTAGATACTCCAGCAACAAACATAACTGTAATTTTCCATAACTATCTGATCCAGTGAGATAGTGTGCTTCATTGTTTCCAGATGAAGTCAGGGCTGTAACAGACCTAGAATCAATCTGAAAGACAGAAAGCTCGGACATGGAGCTTCATGCATGAAAACAGTAGGAAAGCAGAGTATGCAGTGGTAGAAAGCACATATGACATCCTCATCTAGGAGAAAATGTCTTCTTTTCCTGAAATTCCTTTCTGCAGAGTGGTGTTTTGTGTATAAAATCTTCATGAAAGTTATGATCTAACTGACTAGGATTTTGATATATAAAACTTCCAGAAAAATTTTTGTATTGCGAAAGTTTTATTAATTTTGAGGATGTGCAAGCCTTGCAAAATGCTGTTCAATCATTTTGTCTTAGAAGTTCTTTGTGTTTGTTTAGTAACATATAAAAGAAATATACTTTTTCACCAGTCTATATTTGTATGAAAACTATATAAACAAATCTAAATAAATTTAGGCTTGTTTTCTATGAGTTTATCTATAGTTTATCTCGTTGTATGGGAAATTTATCAGCATCTGTATAAAACTTTTCCAACCTATTGACCTGTTTCAGTTAAAATATCTTCAGTGGAAGATATTTCTAAGATAGTAAATATTTAAGGTTTCAGGGAAATTAGTAGCAGGCTAGAAGTAGGGGGATTTCTTCATTTCCTCTGATGGGGAAGATGTGGAAATAACTCAGACATCATTGTGAAGGACTGAACATACATAGCGGTCTAGCTCATCTTAAAGCCAGTGTGTATCTTCTGGGTGGCTTCAGTAAGTTCTCTCTTGGCCAGTGTACAGATCAAAGGAGTACATAAAGATATAAGGAGAAAATGGGGGTTAGGGCTTGAGGCATGGCCTTAAGATCTAGATGGAAAAGAGAATGCAACTGGAATATTAGTGGAAAATACAACAGAAATGTACAGGAAACAAGTAACAGTTTAATTACTCATGAAAAGAGTGCTCAAGATTGTCCTTTCTTATTTCTTTTTTTTTTTTTTTTTTTTTTTTTTTTTGGCTAACTAGTCTGTAATAGTTTGCCTTGCTCTTGGCAATGTAACACATGAGCAGTTGGTATATATTGCTTACACATAACAACTCTGAATGAGAGAGAATGGTTGTAAATTAAATGCATTCATACTCCTGTGTCATCTCTTCTATTGCTTCAGATAAGACCAATGTAAAATGAATTGTTTTTTTATTGCATTCATACAATGGACTTTATTAAGGAAATCTCTATAGAATAACATTATGAACATGTGTAGAAATATTATTGCTTCTGCATTGTTGGGAATCCAAAACATCTGGATTAAATGTGACTGAACACTGACAGAGTTTTTGTTGAATTTTCAGGATTCTTCTTAATCGCTGTAACGTTGGTACATCCAGAATTGTACTTCTCTTGATTATAAACTGCATATATATGGTTTCCTGGTCCCTATTTTACTCCTTTCTTTATTCTCTTATATTAAACTCTTCTGTGTATCTTGATTTCATCATAGCACATAAGCTTAAACAAACTGATTATATTGCTTTTTTTGCAATAACTTTTCCAACATCAGAACTGTGTTTATTTTATACCTGGAAATACTTCTCAAAAAGCTCCAGGTATATTAATCTCATTAAACTCACTCATCTCATATTTTCCTACGAATCATGTTCATATGTTCCTATTACAATGTTTTATATATGTATATATATATAAAGTCAAACAATTGCATGAGTATTTTGTTTTGTTTTGTTTTTTATTTTTTTTCTAAGGGTTATTGTTTTGTTTTGATACTTTGCATAGCAAAGGCTACATCTTTATAAGTCCATCCTACTTTCTTCCACTACCTAAAGAATCGCATCTTAAGAGGGATGCATGCCCCCAGGAAGTTGCATTTTTTCACTCTCTCTCCCACGTGTATGCCAATGGATTTCTACTACATTTCATTTCAAAGTCTAGATTCAACGTATATGAAACCGCTCTCATAAATGCTTCATATTCTTAAATAATTCTGTATTTTATTTCTGAATTCTTTGCCTGTGTGGCAATAGCAAAGGATGAATGTGAAATTGTTAATTCTAAACATATATTGAGGAAGCCGAAATAAAAAATATGCCCTTTTTTGATGGACAGCCTAGTGGAAAAGCAATCACTGTTATTAAACTATAACTTACTTTACACCATGAATATGTGAAAAAGCATTGAAACTTGTGGAAAAAAAAAATAACTTGTAGGGTAGAAAATAAAGTAAAAAGTCATGCTGCATTGGAAGAGGGATTGGTGTGATCCTAAGTTGTCTCAGTAACCTAGACATTTCGTTCTCAGAAAGCCTATGAGAAGATACTTTTAAAATGTAGAGTTGGCAAAGAAAAGTAAACCCATTCCTAAACACCAAATAAAAACATCAACAAGAACTAGAACATGATAAATTTCTCAAGATAAAAGCAGTAGGGAGACAGCTGGTCAACAGCTGTGAAAACAGAATTAAAACTTGCATAAATTGTAAGCGATATTCCCCAAACCAAACCTGAATCCAAATAATGCAGTATGCATAATCTCAGCACAGGACTCAAATTGGGTCAACAGGACACTGTGACGGATTCTGTGGATAACTGCCAGCATACCCAGACAATTGCAGGCCACTGACCGATGTCAAACAGTTCAAATTTGCTTTCCCCACGGACTCAATTTTTTCAAATAAGTATCTTTCAGTATATGAGACAGTAATTACTCAACAACATAAAGCTGACTGCAACATTTGGAGCTTAAAGCAAATCACATTTAAACATATCTCAGTATGGCACGTGAATGATAAGAGTAAGGATTTCAAGCATACACAGGATTTAGAAGAATGAAGGAAGGACCAATTCTGAACAGTATCAGAATTAGTAAAAGAAAATTTTAAAGAATAAAAGACTAACATTAATGAATGTGTTGGTTTCCTTTAGAAGAAAGGCATTTTGTTTTCTGTATGTTCTACATAATGTGTTTATTTGAAATAATACTATAGTTGTTAAGTCCCTCTTATTCCTTATTTGATTTTATTTTATCTTCCACTTGCAGACTGGATTTTTACTAAGTGTTTTCTGAATCATAGAATGGCTTGGGTTGGAAGAGACTTTAAAAATCATCTAGTTCATGATGGTCGTGACAGAGGGTCACCCATGAAATCAGGTTGCCCAGGTCCCCGTTCAACCTGATGATCACCTCCCTCACCTTATTCACCATCCTTTTTTTTGATGCAGCTCAAGTTACAGTTGGTCTTCTGGGCTGCAAACACACACTGCTGGCTCATGTCCAGCTTTTAATCCACTAGAACACTCGAGTTCTTTTCCAGACTGCTCTAAATGAAATCTCAGTCTTCATACACAACTGGGATTGTCCTGACTGAGAACTTTGCACTTAGCTTCATGTTCACATCTTCATATTCACATAAGCTCACTTTTCCACCCCGTCCAGGTTCTTCTGGATGGTATCCATTCCTTCTCTTTTGTAGCTGCACCACACAACTTGATGTCTGCATACAGTAGCATCATCTAAGTCACTGAAAAAGATTTTGAAGAGCACCAGTCCCAAGATAAACTCTTGGGGAACACCACTCATCACCAGCCTCCACTTTGATATAGAAGCATTGACAATAGCCCTCTGGCTTTGATCACCCAAACAAATGTTTATCCACTGAATAATCCATCTTCAATCCATCTCTCCGCAATTTAGAAATAAGGATATGGTGTGGGACCATGTTAAAGACCTTACAGAAAGTAGATGGCATTGGTTTCCCTTCTGAACAGTAATGCTGTAACTCTGTAGTAGAAGATAATCAGATCAATCAGGCACAATTTGCCATTGGTGAAGATGCGCTGGCTATCAGAGGTCATCTGCTTGTCTTGCATTTTCCTTAACATATCTGCCAGGACGATTTGTTCCATGTCCTTTCCAGGCATAGATGTGATGCTCACCAACCTGTATTTTCTTGAGCCTCTCTTTATTTCTTTCTTAAAAATCCAGTCACCAGTCATTTGACAAGATGTGGACTCAGTTTCAGGATTGTCTGTTTTGTTCATATGTTAGTGTACCCTCTGGCATTGGTTGAGCTAGTACTGCTCCAGGCAGTGCCACAGCATAGTCTGGACAAGAGCAGGGCCATTGGCATTAGAAATTTGAATGTGACTTATCAGTTCATTAAGATAGATCTAGTTAACAGGAGAGTAAGAAAAATCCTGATGTCATTATTTAGTCAATTTGCAATCATCCCTCTGATCAGAATTTCAGGGTTACTGGCGTCTCAGCTAGTATTGATGTTGGAATTCCCTTGTCATTCTGATTGATTATGACTGCTATGTTCTTCATTTTCCTTTTTGTTCCAGCCATTTATTCTCTTTCTTTTTAGAGGAATGACAAAAGATACTTCATCTTCTGCGTCTGTATTCCTGTGAAATTATTTTGTTGAAATTATGTGCCTTACAGTTAAATTTTATCTTATTAGCATTTCGTGACTCACAGGTCTTTATCTATACTCTTGATCTGCCAAACTGCTGTCCAGCTTCACGTTTCTGTTTCTCAGACAACTTCTATATTATTTGTTAATGTATCACTAACAAATTATCAGGATAAGGTAAATGTCCCTCATGCTTCATAAACTCATTCTGTCTTCTAGGCATTATCAAACCTGCATAATTCATAGCATCATTATTTTGCCCTAACCACCACTTCTACTAAGGCTGTAAAAAATGAGAAATTAATGTTTACGGCATTTTTTTTTCCTCCTTCTTGTAAGTTCCACTGTTGTATCAATAAGATCTTGAATTTTCTCTAGATTTGTTTTATTACTATTTGGTTTAAAGGAGATTTAATAATTGCTTAAACATTCTAAAAGCAGTAGTAAGTCTTGCATGCATTATCTATGGGTGATTTCATATGAATAGTAAATATGAAAGATACAACTTCAAATCTGACTACTACTGAGAACAGGGGAATATTTGATTGAACAGCGGCCATCTATAACAAACTGTGAAAGAACTAATGCACCAGGCTTATAGAAGAAATACACAACACTTATCAAATCTTCCTCATGTTATTACCACCATATTTGTCATAGATGTCATGGTAAATGTTGATAATTCTTTAGATATTCTAGTTTAGATCTTGCCTCTGTTTAGAACCATAATAAAGTTGTCCAGGGCTTTAAGAAGGCTGTCTCCTTTCTACATACGTTGTTTGGCTGAAAATTAATATTACTGAATTTCATGAGCAATAGCGTTCCATTACATTTAGAATAAAGGTGATTGGAAAATAAAAGAGTGTAGTTTGTAGAATGGTGGCAGCTGAACCAAGAAACTGAGAGATAGTTATCTTGGAGTTTCCCACAGACCGCTGGAAGCTATTCTTCTACATTAAACTGATGATTAGACTGATGAATTCATCTTTTTATGCCGTAGCATGGGTTACTTTTGAAAAAAAAAAATCCCTAAAAATTCATAGCAATTTATTTGCAGAGGTAATTAATATAAGAAGTTACAGCTAGATATAATTCCAAGTAGTAGAATAGGATTTCAGAATGAAAAATTAAAAAATATGTTTAAAATAAGTTGAAAACTGCTAAGTAGAGTTTACTTTTTAATAAATGAGTCTTCAGTGAATCTGAATTCATAAAAAAGATATTCATGGGGATAATTATTTTATTTTATTTTATCTTATTTTATTTTATTTTTATTCTGGAAAGTCATTACTTGCCTTTCAGTCACCTTAAGTGATTAGTTAAGAATGAACAAGCATATTTTTCTTCAAAATTTAAGCACCCATGTACTATGTGAACCATATTACAGTTTAATTTTGTTTTATGTTTTGAAGTATCAAAGCTTATCCTTTACTTTGAAAGTAAGCTATCACCTTTTGCTTTTACTGAAGAATAAATTGGAGGGGAAAAATGTAAATTTTACCATCATGATGAAAGAATGATTTCATGTATTTCATCAGAATTAAAGGAAAATGGAATTCAAGAAAGAAGAAATCTGGAGGAATGTGATCTCAAATGAGCAAGATTACTTATTGTGTATGGTATGCTACTATTTTTAAAAGAACTAGTGCTTAGAGTAATAAGAAAACTTTATTAATGTCTATGTAAATTTATGCATACACTAATTGGAATGCTACAGTAAATTTCCACTCAATTAAACAGGAGGTTGAAATAGTATTCCAGTTACTTTGAATTCTCCTTCCTCCAAAAAAGCCAGTTGTCATGATACTATTCCTAATGGCTTTAGGAAAACACAAAAGCTTTTGAAATATTTACAAATGAATAGTGTAACTATTTGTGATTATTTTTTGTTGTATATAAAGTACTTGGATATAGGAACACCCAGTGAGTGAGTGTCAAAATTTGTTTTGGAGGATGCCTGCTCGGCCTCCTATTGAAAATGGCTGAGATTCCAATTGTTAATTGGAGTCAGGAATGTAAGCATAATAGTGTCAGCAGAGCACCTGAAACTGCAGGCATTCTGCTTGAATGAAGGTATTCTGAATTACGTAGTATTTACATATAAGTACATCAATTAGTGCTTTTCTGTATTTCATTTTATGTACTTGTAAGAGAAGAAAAAGGAAATCCTCTTCTTAGAAAAGCAAAATAATGATATGGATATTGTTGATTTTTTAATTTACTTCAATTCTGCTTCTCTGGGACAGGTTATACTGTTCTCCAGCTGCTAACAAGTAATATTAAGTAAAGATATCAAATGATGGGTCTAGACTGTTGTCTGGGATTGGATGGCTTTGCTTTCCTGCAATCACAGTTCTCATCTGAGTATCTGATGTAACAATCACAGCGGTTAAGAGTACAGGGCAGATAAATGTCTTACATCTTGTCTAAGAGCTATTTGCTAATCAGTGACTGTGTATTTTGTACAAAATAGAATAGCATCAAGAAGAGGTGTAAAGAATCCACCCGTCATCTAGCTTAACTTAGCATTAAGCATAATGCTTAACTTAGCATAAGGCATGCGCGGTCCAGACGGTTCCTGCAATGTGTTGAAGACAACTTCCTGATGCAGGTGGTTGAGGAATCGACAAGGCAAGGGGTACTGCTGGACCTTATTCTCACTAATAGAGAAGGGCTTGTCAGGGAAGTAAAGGTCGGGGGCAGCTTGGGTTGTAGTGACCACGAGATGGTGGAGTTCAAGATCCTGAGTGGAAGAAGTAAAGCAAAAAGTAGGATTGCTATCCTGGACTTTAGGCGAGCCAACTTTGATCTCTTCCGGGGCCTACTTGGAGCTGTCTCATGGGCTAGGGTGTTCGAAGGCAAGGGGGCCTGTGAGAGCTGGTCGACATTTAAGCAGCTCTTCTTCCAAGCTCAAGATCAGTGCGTCCCTGTGAGGAAGAAATCGGGAAAGGGTGGCAGAAGACCTGTGTGGATGAGCAAGGAACTCATGCACAAACTCAAAGGAAAGAAGAAGGCCCATGAAATGTGGAAAAAGGGTCTGACTACTTGGGAAGAATACAGGAATGTTGTCAGGGTCTGCAGGGATGCGACAAGGAAAGCTAAAGCCTGCCTGGAATTAAATCTGGCAAAGGGGATAAAAGATAATAAAAAAGGTTTTTTCAAGTACATTAACAGTAAAAGGAAGACTAGGGAGAATGTGGCTCCCCTGCTAAGTGACGGGGGTGTTCTGGTAACGGGGGATGCTGAGAAGGCGGAGATACTGAATGCCTTCTTTGCTTCTGTTTTCAGTGAAAAAGCTCCCCCTCGGGAATCTGAGACCCTGGAGGTTAGTGAGAGGATCTTGGGAATGGAAGACCTCCCTTCGGTCAGGGAAGAGGTGGTCCAGGAGCGCCTAGGCAACACCAATGTTCACAAATCCATGGGACCCGATGGGATTCATCCACGGGTGCTGAGGGAGCTGGCAGAGGTGATTGCTGAACCGCTTTCTGTCATCTTTGAGAAGTCTTGGAGGACGGGGGAGGTGCCTGAAGACTGGAAGATAGCCAACGTCACCCCGGTCTTCAAAATAGGCAAGAAGGAAGACCCAGGCAATTATAGGCCAGTCAGCCTCACCTCTGTCCCTGGAAAGGTGATGGAACAGCTTGTATTGGATGTCATCTCCAGACAACTGGAAGAAGAGGAGGCTATCAGGAGTAGTCAGCACGGGTTCACAAGGGGGAGGTCGTGCTTGACCAACCTGGTAGCCTTCTATGATGTTGTCTCTGGCTGGGTAGATAGGGGGAAAGCAGTGGATGTAGTCTACCTTGATTTCAGCAAGGCATTTGATACCGTCCCCCACGACATCCTTATAACAAAGCTGAGGAAATGTGGGATAGATGAGTGGACAGTGAGGTGGGTTGAGAACTGGCTGACTGGCAGAGCACAGAGGGTCGTTGTTGGTGGTGCAGAGTCCGGTTGGAGACCTGTAAGCAGTGGTGTTCCTCAGGGGTCTGTACTGGGTCCGGTCTTGTTCAACATCTTCATCAATGACCTTGATGAGGGGATAATGGCCACCCTCAGCAAGTTTGCTGATGATACGAAGTTGGGAGGATTGGCTGACACGCCTGAAGGCTGTGTTGCCATTCAGCAAGACCTGGATAGGCTGGAGAGCTGGGCAGAAAAAAACCGGATGAGGTTTAACAAAAGCAAGTGTAGAGTCTTGCATCTGGGGAGGAATAATTCCATGCACCAGTACAGGTTGGGGGATGAGCTGCTGGAGGGGAGCTCTGCGGAGAGGGACCTGGGTGTCCTGGTGGATGACAGGTTGGCCATGAGCCAGCAGTGTGCCCTTGTGGCCAAAAAGGCCAATGGCTTACTGGGGTGCATTAAAAAGAGCGTGTCCAGCAGGTCGAAGGAGGTGATCCTCCCCCTCTACTCTGCCCTGGTAAGACCTCATCTGGAGTACTGTGTCCAGTTCTGGGCTCCCCAGTACAAAAAAGACAAGGATCTCTTGGAAAGAGTCCAGCGGAGGGCCACGAAGATGGTGAAGGGCCTGGAGCATCTCTCCTACGAGGAAAGGCTGAGTGAACTGGGTCTGTTCAGCCTTGAGAAAAGAAGACTGAGAGGGGACCTGATCCAGGTCTATAAATATCTAAGGTGTGGGGGGCAGAATGGCGAGGCCAGACTGTTTTCAGTGGTGAGTGGAGACAGGACAAGGGGAAACGGCTGGAAACTGCAGCATAGGAAGTTCCGCACAAATGTGCGCAAGAACTTCTTTACAGTGAGGGTGACGGAGCACTGGAACAGGCTGCCCAGGGAGGTGGTGGAGTCTCCTTCTCTGGAGATGTTCAAGACCTGCCTGGATGCCTACTTGTGCGACCTACTGTAGGGAACCTGCTTTGGCAGGGGGGTTGGACTCGATGATCTCTGGAGGTCCCTTCCAACCCCTACAATTCTGTGATTCTGTGATTCTGTGATTAAGATACTTTTGCTATCAAACAGTAAATCAAACACTTACAGAAAGAAAAAGTAATAGGGCCCCATATGAGCTTTCTTAAGTACTGAAACCAAGCTGCAGTTTCTGTCAATCTACCCTCTAATTTTTTCTTTCCATCCAAATTTTCTGTCACCCAAGAAAATGTAATCTGAAAATTCGTACATTTTGTTCCAAATCTCTTGTTTATCTGTTTTAGAAGCAAGCAGGGTGAGGGAGAGTGGGAGACATGGTGAGAAAGCAAAAAAAGAGTAGAGTTTCCCCTTTTAGCAGCTATAATTCATTAGAAGAGCTTGCCTGCCCAAGTAAGTACAGTCTCAAGCAACTGAATATGTTTTCAGAGAAGAAATGTAGAACCAGAGGGATTGGATACTAATGGGATTATCCCGGAGTTGAAATGAATTGTGAATGATGAAATGATGAAGTTTCTTGACTAAGTTCCTCTAGTGATGAGAAGCAAAGTAACAATAATAAAAAAATATTTCTCTGATGCATAGGTAGACCTGATGTAGTATAATTTATCTGGAATCAAATCTGAAGAGTTGTGTCTCAAATTTTGATAATGCAGTCTAAAATTTACTCTGGAGTTTAACTTAAAATGAGCAGCTGAGAATCATATGTTGCAGCTGGAGGAAATAGGGGAGTCTGATTGTTCAATGAATACAAAGATTTGGAATATCATAGAAACAATCTCTAAATAGATTTGGACAGAAATTATACAATTGGAGAAGAGAGAGAAGCATGTGCTTTTTGCAGCATACTGCTCATTGCATTAGGATTTTGCTTTTTAAGATGCTACTGATTTGAGCTGTATGCTGGAAAGAAGCATTATGCAAAATTGCAATTTAAAAAAAAATTCTTTTTTGGCCTTGAGGTCAAGGTCAACTATATATTTTCCATACGTTAAACTTTATTTCAGGAAATTTATATAAACATACTATCAATTCTAAAAACAGAATGATGGAAAAATTTCAAAGACCAATGACATTCTCTGAAAAAACAGGCTGTGCTTTGACATGTGCCCTTCAGTGTATGTAAGGGTTCAGACCCACACAGTTGTGCCATAAATAAAAGTGATGTGCAAAATGCAACAAAATATTTCTTCTGTAGTGCTATCTCAGTGATGTAATGAACAATTTAGGTAGTGTTAACCATAACAATCAGTTTCACACTGATAGAAATGTCAGTTTAATCTCTAGCATATTATTCCTATAAACAAGGTGTTCATGTAGAACAGTATCAACACGGGTACATACCCGTGAATCACCAGTGTGCCCTTGTGGCCAAGAAGTCCAGCGATATCTTAGTGTGCATTAAAAAGATTTTGGCTGGTAGATTAAGGGAGGTTACATTCTTCTCCTGTAGTCTGCACTGGTGAGGCCACATCTGGGATATTGTATTGCCTCCTATTTATTGCCATGGAAACTACTACAACTACCAAAAGCACAATAACAGCCTTTGGTAGATGAAATTCTGAGCTATAAAAGACTATTTTTCAACAGAATTACCACTGTTAGCTATGCATTTTCACCAGCAATAAAAGAGCCTACATGCTGCGCTCAGGAAAATCTTCACCAACAGAGGTGACCTACTCTTTCACAACTGCTGTGGTGGTTTCATGCAGTATTTCATCCACCTGAACAGATGGAAGTGAGAAGGTGTGAAATCCAAAATATATTGTGGGTGTTGTATGACAGTCCAACCAAGGTTGGCAGTGTGCTCCACAGTCTTCAAACTAGTATGGGGCTTGGCATTATCATGTTTTAAATGAAAAGTTGTCCTGTTCTTCTCTGGCCTGACTCTGGAAGTCCAAGCCTTCAGCTTACTCAGCGTCATGGTATAGTAGTCAGATTAGGTAGTTTGTCCAGGCTCCAGGAAGCCCATCCTTTTCCTATCCAAAAAGAGACCACATGTCACTTTACCAACTGAGAGTTGTGTCTTGAACGTTTTCTTTGATGAGGAATTCACATGTCACCATGCCATTGCCTGTTGTTCTGACTCCAGCTTATAGTGGTGATACCACATCTTAATCATCTGTCATATTCAGCCTTGTATTTTTTTGATAGGTCCTGACAAACTTGAACATGGTGTTATTTCTGTTGCCACGTGAGCATTCTTGGGTGGACCAGAAGTAAATTTTGCAGTATTGCATCATTGCCTCCATTGTTTCCAATTCATTGAAACCAATATTGAGCCAGCAGAGTGCCCACATGGCCAAGAAGGCCTATGGCATCCTGGTTTGCATCAGGAATGGTGTGATAAGCAGGACTAGGAAAGTAAGACATGGCTTGTCTTTCATGCCACTGCTACCACTGCTGAAAAGCACCTGCCACTCACCACCTCACTGTGCTCACATCCACTCTTTGAACTCCATACACTTACAGCAAGTGTTGATGAATGTCAGTGGGTGAAATTTTTAGTGCATGGAGAAATTCGGTAGTACACTTTCGCTGCCAGTCTGCCCCTCTGCTGCCATCTGTCATATGGCAGCAAAATGTAATGGAATATTGGTAAGGTGGTTCAATTTCTGCTGCCATACCACCAACATCTGCCTCTGATGCAGTACTTTCAGAGCAGTCCTCATAGCAGCAGCTGTGAAGTCTCTTTGCTTACAGCAAGTATAGCAAATTATTATTACTCTATACTATAGCAGGTGCATCCATATGTTGGTTGAAATACTCAGATGTGACAACTAGATTTAAGGCAGTATTTAGAAAGAAAAACACGTTCCTACTTCATGGTACTGCATAATGTTCAACATGCAGTTGCCTTAGGAGCCAAGGATCCTTATGTAAACTCAAAAGTGAATACATTTCAAGGACCACAGACTGGGAGATGGAGATTAAAATAAAATGTCTGAGATGAAAGACAAATAGAAAATACTTGGGATAACTGTTTAATGTTTTTGCCCAAAGCAATGATGGAATAGATATCTAATTTTCAGGACTGTCAAGGATCAGCTAGATGTCATAGCTTGCACATCTGTTAAAGACTTCTGTAAATCATTCTGTAAGGCAAGTATATCCCTAGTACCAACCTATTAACATATGAAGACATTTGAACTAGTATCATAATTTAGTAAATAAATTTCAGTGTTATGAAAATTGTGGGACACATCTAATATATGATATTATGGCTCTCTTTATTTCTTTTTCTTTCTTTCTTTCTTGTTTTTCCTTCATACTCCTATGAAGGTTATGTTTATTTTCAATTAAATATACTCATATTTCTGTATTTTCCTATGCTCTTCCTTGTATATTGGTATTGGAGATACATGGAAACAGCAAAGAATCCTTAAATACAAATTGCAATGAGGCAAAAAATGAAAGGAAAAACGAAGGATATATGTTGTTATTGTTGTTGTTTTTGTGTTCTTTTGTTGTTCTTGTCATTTTTTAATTTTGTCTAATATCAAAGCCTATTCCCTTAATTTATGGGAGTTTTCTCAATACAAAATGTTGACACTGGTAACTCTATTAAAAAAAAAAAAAAAAAAAAAAAAAACAACAACAAACAACAAATCCCTCCTTCAACTGTTCTTTAAACATAAACTTATCTGGAAGTTGATTTAATAGGTCTTTTTCCAAAGCATGCGTAACTGTTCACCTACGTCTTCATCAGTTACCCCATTGAGTAGCTCTGAGTTCTCAAATTATATTTTGCTTAGATTTCAAAGGCCATCTTCTTCTTCAGTCTTGAGTTGGTTGAAAATCAGGGACATTCACTCAAGGCTCTTAGATAATTTTCAGGCAAATAAGACCAAAACTGACTCTGAATCATTAGCTCATTTTTTTCTGGCAAGTAGATATATATTTGATTAAGTGCAAAGTGTTCAGCAGCCTATCTTTCAGTGAGAAATGAACAGACACACTCCTGAACATTAGATGATAACACACCCATGGGAATCTGAATTCTCCATTACCATTTTTATCCTTTTAGCTTGCTTTTGCACTTTGCAGTACCACAGATATCATAAGCAAAACAACAGAACAGCTGTAGAGCCAACCTAGGTAAATACCACATACACTGTCGCTTCTATTTTAGCAATATAGTTAAAAAGGAGTTAGAATTTACAATGTGTTGACATTTTATCTATTAAATCAAAGGAGAGACAGAAAGAAAAATAATTTTAGGGGTGTCAGTGAACTGTGGCTTTTCGTTACTTTTTATTTTAACTTTCTAATGTAAGAAGTTTAGTAGGTGCTTATTTTCCATTATGATTTCTCATTTTATGTTTTGGTTCACTGCTATACTTTTCCAACTGATGGCTTGGAAAAGTAATTACAATGCAGTGAGTGCACAATGGTGGGCTCTACAGTTTGGTAAATTCTCTAGTGGATCTTATAAAAAATAGATTTTCAGTTTATTTAGACAAGATTATGTTCTCTTCTCTACTCCCTCTAAGAGCCTTTATCTTAATAGTGATTCTGTGCATAAATGCTGAGAAAGTCTCTTGGCAGGATTTGCAACATTGATGACGCAAACTCCCCTTGGCAGTTGATACCATGTAGATGACACATTTTTTCACAGGAATATAAGTTAAGGAAACTTATAACTTGCTAGCCTTCACTGATCACCATGGTTGCTAAAGTTTAGTTACAGTTTGGTTCAACAGTACGCTAAAGCTAAACAGGAGTACAGGTACATGCTTCTAGTCAATCCAACTCATTTTTTCCTGAGGCATTTAGACAATGGGAAAGAAAAGTGGTTATTTCTTGAGTAGTTTCTGGGAAGAGGAAAATCTTGCCAATTTAGAGTCGAAAAAAACCCAAATCCGAATCTGTCAAAACAGGATAAAATGTAAGATATGGCATGTGCAGATGACAGAAGGTGTTCCACATGACAGTACGTAAAACATATAAATATTTTATTTGATACAATTATAAGATAAACTGTAACAAGGATTATGCAAGCATACCTGACTGCTACAGAAGTTGTTATGTTAAAAAAGGTGTCCCGTTATCATCTCTCTGAATTTATTTCTGTATTTTTTCCACTATTGAAACTATTGAAAATGTTAAATTAAGGGTTCTAAAATATTCACAGAGAACATATCAAGGGCAACAGGGATACTTCCAGTGCTCATACTTTTTTCACTCAAGTATTTATTTTTTTTTGCTTGAGAAGTACAGCTAAGATATTTATCTAACACATCACACAAGCATTATGTATGTCCTGATTATAGCTTCATTATATTTTTCCCTACCTTTATATTTCTCTCTAAACTTTGACTTCAAAAATTTCTTTGTAGTCTGATGTAGTAAATTCCCAATTTTAATTTCCATCTGATAGCAAGTGTGAAATATTGCCAGTGTTTTCCAAATGAGGAATTAAATAAAGCCCACTGTGGAAGGACTACAGCAGAAGTCTAGAGACATTAAGCAACCTTATCAAGTTAGTTTCATTTCCTATAAAATGTAAACTGTAGGTCAAACAGACCCTTCATTAATTCCTATATTAAAACAACGGATGCAGTGGAACACTGACCTGACTAGTCAGAGCTGGTACTGCATTGTAGTAAAAGGAAGTAGATTTGTCTCAATTATGTCTCCCATCCTACTCCATTTTCCATATCCAGAGATCTGTCTCTACCTGGAAAAAAAATAGTGTTTCAGTATTCTCCAGCAGACATAATCTTTGTTGACTTCAGAAATGTCTGCAGATGCTCAAAACTGCTCCAAAAGGCTGGCATAGTCCTTGAGATCCTTGATGTTAGCGTGTTTTATGTAATTGCTTCTTCAATTTGCAAAGGATGGATGAAATACTCTAAAGGATCTGAACTAACATATTCTTTCTTTGGAGTAAGCAGACTCCACCTAAAAAACATTTTCTGGCAGAACTGTTATATAAAGAATCAATATACATCACATGCAAAACCAAACACTGTCATGGAGTTAACTAGATCAATCTATGACTGTGACAGGGGGACAGTAGGCCCCACAAAGTGGGAAGGGAAAAGGAAATGGGATGGGGAGAGGGGAGCTGGGCTCAAGGAAGAAAAAAAAAAAAAAAGACAATGGTAATGACCTATGGAGGAAAACTTATTTTACTAACTAGGATATCGGAATGCAAGATAGCACAATATAATACAATCTAATTGAAATTGAGACTAACAAATCAAATAAAATAGGAGAGTTCCTGAGACTAAGTCAAACCTGTGAGACTAAGTCAAACCTGAAAAGCTTGGTACAGCTAGGAAAGCACCCTTCGGCACCCACTGCAAGGCATTAAGAGACTGCCTCACCCGGAAGGGCCAGATCCCATAACTTCCATGATGTACAGGGACAGGTACCTGGAACTGGAGCATTAACATTTTGACTCCCAGTGCACTACATGATGTTGTGATGTGGAATATCGAAAGCCAAAAATAGCAAAACCATGACAAACAGGCACATATTTGAAAAACAAAATATTTAAAAAATTAATCTTTTGCTTTATTTTTTCTCATGATATCCTACCAGATTTTTGGCAGCAAAATCACATAGCATTTCCTGGTTCAGTGATTAATTCTTACAATCTCATTTGATGGCATTGGACTGTCCCTGGATAGTAGAAAATAGAGGAATGTGCATAATTTTCTGAAGCTAACGATTTACATCCCCATATATGCTCTTGGGGAAGCATTTTTACAGGCAGAATTCTATTTCAGTTCCTCATTACTCTGCTAAAGCCAGGTTTTCTTTTCTGGTCTCTGAATTTCCTCTTTTTTATCAAAATTTCTCTTGCAGCAGTATCCTGAGTATTTCTGACGTTTGTGGTGTTTCACTGCTCAGTAGTGCCTAGCTCTTTCATTTCTGTTACTGAGAGATCTTATAGTAGAAACTATGTTTCTAACAACACACTGTGTTGAACTCCACCAACTAGAAGGAGAACTAAAACAGAGAATATTACTTATTCTCTGATACAAAGGAAGCATCTTCAATCATGTATTGCAGGATACATTACAGTAATTTGTTTCGCATTTCTTCATTACACATATATACACTCTTCATAAAGGCTACCGTGATTTATTTTGGACAAGGTTTTTCATTTCTGTCATACTTAGATTAGTTCTCTATAAGGTTCTGCACATGGGGTATACACATCCAGATAATTCAGACTCAGCCTGCTTTAGTGTGCAGCTGCCAGCCAGGAAATGTGATTTGTGTGAGGAATGATTTTGCAGTGCAGTGCTCTGTGCTAACTGCAGCTTTAAAATTGGTGGTTGAGATATGAGCGCTGTTACATAACTGCTCAAATTCTTACTTTTTTGAGCATTTCTTTTTTTCTTCCAAGTTGGACCAAAGACATATCACTATCAGCAATACCTCAATGAGTAACTGCAAAGTTTTCATTTCAACTAACTTACACTACTTCTGAATTGAGTTTAACTAATGCTACTTCAGAAAGAATAGATAGGTGTATTTTAAGTTAAGCTTGTTCTAGGCAAATGTATGATAGGATATCATTCATAAATACTAAGCTCAGCTTAAAATTCAGGTAGGTTCCCTCTGCTCAAATATATCCCTTAGATTGCTACAGAAATCAGTTGTAGACCTCAGATCTGTTTAGACATGGCATTAAAAACAGGCTTTTCTGAAAAGGGTGGGTTGATTGTCTCTGATAGCTTAACAGATATTTATTCTTTTTCTAAGATAAAATTATCTGTACAATCTAGACTTTGATAAAAGACAATGCCAAATTCTGCTTAGTCAGAGAACTGCTGCTTCTTCCATGCACTCTTCATTATTTTAGGGAAAAAGAAACAAAATTGTTATTATTTTTCAGATTGCAGTTTACTTCTTACTTCTCAGTGGCATTGACCCTAGCTTGTGGAAATGTCCAACTGTGAGCTTGTTACACCATATTTCCACCATACTCCATTTTTCTCTTATTCTTAGTAAAGTTTTGATTCTGTAGTAGACTTTGTCCTAAGTGAGTGTACATCAAATATGTCTAAAGCATGAATAGGCTGCTTACCAGGATGGATTGTAAGCAATTATTTCATAAAGGGTGACCACTGTGTTATTCACAATTTAGATGTTTCTATGCTTAAATTTGAAAATACTGGAAGCACTTTTTTTTATTCAAACAATATTAAGAAACATGACATTCTTAAATTCGCAGTGAAATTTCTCTTAGGAAATTTTTATGACAGAAGATATGCTCAAAGGAAAGAAAGGTTTCCTTCAAGAATCTTGGATAGTAGATAGGAAAATTTGAATAGATCTAGTTTACATTGGTTTAAACAATAATCAACCAAATAACCAGGGGAAAAAAAGAAAGAAAAAAAAAAAAAAAAGAGGAATAAAGCAAGTAAGCAAGCAAACAAAAAAATGCCCAAGGATGTATTTCCATAATTTGTAGCTTACCTTTCAAGGACTAACTGATCTTTTAAAATCAGACTGTGTAGCAGATAGTTGAAGTTCTGTTTAAACTAATGTTGCCTTTACCATCTTTTATAGCACAAAGCGTATTCCCATTGCAACACATTTTTTTTACTTTTGTCAATGATTTATGGGCTGATTTGTCCCATGCGGCAGCAGAGCCTGTGGGTCCACACCTCTGGAAAGGGGAAAATAAAGGGAAAGAGAGATGGGCCCCAGTGGGAATGCTCTGAGGAGAAACAAACTGGTTTACTAAATAATCTCAGAATGCGAGATAACACACTATAATACAATATAACACAATGTAATTAGAATTGGAGCTAATAAATCAAATATAATGAGTGTCCAAAAGCCAAAGGCCTTTCTTTAATGCTGAGAGGAGATGTGCCGTTGAGACAAGGAGAAGGGAGGAGAGTCTGATGATTGAAAGGGGATGTCAGGTGACCTATCAAGGTCTTTATCTGTTCCCCCTGAGACAAAATGATAACAGAGTCCTCTGGGGAATGTAGTAGTTCTTCTCTTCTGGGACAGATACCAGGACCAGGAGCATTAACTCTTTAACTCCCACTGCAATACATGATGTTATGATGTGGAATACCAATAGCCCAAAATCATAAAAGCATGACGCTTTTGTTCCGTAAAAACATAATGGAAAAAACAGGAACTTTGGCATATTTGCCTCTATGGAGTAATTGCCTGTAAGATGACTTTTCTGTAGAATTCATTTTGTGTCAAACATGGAGTACAGTTTTAATCAGGAAGTCAAGATTTCTAACATGGTAGCAGGAGTTTCTTTCAAAAAATGAACTGACTTTGGAAAATCTGCTTGACAAAATTTGTAGTATAGTATGTAGATGGGCATATGTTTCTATACTGAATAGCATTATATTCGCAACTCATTCAAATTGGTATCAGACTGGAATAATGTTAACATTCTTACTAAACAGGGATACACTGCTTTTGTAAACAGCACCTGTGTTTATTTGGATAACTGAGTGATTTCCAAGCTGTTGACCTCTGGAAGTTATCTTTCCATATTTCTTTGAGGATCCATGAAATTAACCTTATTCTGGAAGAATGTGTGTGATCAAGAATAACTGGCTCAAATCCTCAAGGAGACTATCCTCCATGAAAATGTGGCTAACTATTAACACAAATTGAGAAGACTTCACTAGCAGAATTAAAGGCTCCCTAAAATGAATGAATTTTTGTTTGGTTCAATTTTATCTGTATATGGTTAACCATAAGCATTGTATATATTTTGAAGAAATTCTAAATTAAGCCAAGACTGATAAATGTGAGCATTTCCCTCAGGTTCTTTTTTCTTTAATCCCAAACAATTTATCATTACCAACAGCATCTTATTCTATGACTGAATTATCTGTCTGGTAGACGAAGGAAAGGCTGCTAGTCTAGCATACCTAGACCTTAACAAAATTTTTGAAGCTGCATCCCACAGTGTTCTTCTGGGGAAGCTGGCAGCCCATGGCTTGGACAGATACATTCTTCACGTGGGTAAAGAACTGCCTGGAGAGCTGGGCCCAAGAGTAGTAGTGAATGGAGATAAATCTATTCACAACCTGGTGACTTGTTACGAGAGGTGCTCCCCCAGGGTTGGTATTGGAGCCTGTTCTGTTTAATATCTGAATTGATGGTCTGGATGACACGAAGCTGGGAGGAAGTGTCAATCTGCCTGAGGGTAGGAAGGCCCTACAGAAGGCTTTGGACAGGCAGGATTGCTGGGCTGAGATGAATAGGACAGTGCTGGGTCCTGCACTTTGGTTGCAACTACCTCATGCAGTGCTACAGGCCTGGGGCAAAGTGGTTGGAAGACTGAGAGAGGAAAGGGACCTGGGGGTGTTGGTCGACACTCAGATGAACATGGCCAGCAGTGTCAGCTCAGGTGGTAAAGAAGGCCAGTGGCATCTTGGTTTGTATCAGGAATGACATTGCCTGTAGGAGAAGGGAGGTGATTGTCCTCCTGTACTCAGCTCTGGTCAGGCTACACTATGAGTACTGAGTATGTTCAGTTTTGGGACCCTTATGGCAAGAAAGACATTGACGCCCTGGAGTGTGTTCAGAGAAGGGCAAAGAAGCTGCTGAGGGAACTGGGATTGTTTAGCCTGGAGACGTCTCAAAGGAGACCTTATTGCCCTCTACAACTACTGGAAATGAGATTGATTAGATGAGATTTGGCCTCTTCTCCCAGGTAACTAGCAGTAGGAGTAAAAGGAATGGCTTCAAATTGCTCTGGGGGATGTTGGAGGTTGGATATTAGGAAAAGCTTATTTTCTGAAAGAGTAGTCAGGCACTGGAATGAGCTACCCAGGGATATGGTGGAGTCACCATCCCTGGAGGCATTCAAGAAACATGTAGATTTGGTATTAAGGAAACATGTTTTAGTGGGCATTATTGATGGTATGCATACGATTGGACTGGAGGATATTAGAGGTCTTTTCCAATCTCAATGATTCCATGATCCTAGAATTATACAAAGCATGATAAACCATATATCTCTTTGATCATAAGAGAAATAACTAGATTGTGCTATCTATTACCAACATGGCAAATCCCCAAAATCTTTCCTATGGTCTAGAAAGATGGTGTATTTTTGTTTGTTCGTTTTTGTTTTCCATCTGCAGGGTAGATTTGTTCAACACAGAAGCTCAGATTAATTGTACTAGTATAAATCACTTAGTAGCTATATTAACAAGGCACTCCTAAATTTTCTTTAATTAACAAAGTGTACCTCAAAGCATGATTTCCAATTTAGAAATTACCTGTTGTTACTTGAATGAGGTTTTCTGAACTGAATGATAAAAAGTATGGCTTTCAGCAACTACTGATACTGCTTGCTTTGTGCTACTGATATGGATGTTGACTGATCCAAAGACTGGAGTTATGAAAGAATTTGGATGCTACCATTTACATATAAGGTCCCATGTATACAGGTCATGGCTAAAATAATGCCTCCTGTTTATTCTGATGGAAACCACAACAGATACAAAGATAGCAAATTCTCTATTAAATACCACTATTTCTTTATTAAGTATTGCTATTTAATAGAGAAAATTCTCACCTAGAAACCACTATTTTTCAGCATAGTCACCACCATTGGCTATGCAATTTTGCCAGTGGTAAACAAGAGCCTGTATAACTCGCTCATATAAATCCAAATGGAAGTGACCCACAGTTTCACAGCTAGTATGACGGTGTCTTTGCTGAAATGCGGCAACCACCACTTCACCGTGCTCACATCCACTGTTTGGTCTCCATATATGCTCAGCAAGCATTGATGAATGTCAATGGGTACAAATTTTTCTGCATGAAGGAATTCAGTGACACACTTTTTCTTCATACATACTTTCACGCCAGATGCCATTCTATCAGACTGTCCCTCTGCTACTATCTGTCACATAGCAATAAAATGTAATAGGATATTGGTGAGAATGTTCAGCCTTTATGGCCATGCCACTAACATCAGCCTCTAAAATCATAAGCCAACTGTGAGAATCTTTCTTTGTTTTTTGGCTCAAAGCTTGCTTCCTGAGGTATTTTTTGTGATAAGATTCTGATTGATTTGTTGAGGAGGCAAGTGATGGGTGCTATCATGTGACAATCGATATTACTTTGGAAACATTTGAAAGCCCCTTCCAACAGAGCTGCTTACCTCTGGAAGAGAGTGCTCAGGAGTGTTCACTGGCAGAAGATCTGGCCTGTGACTAAACAGCTCCAGCTAGGTGTGGGAAAATTGGGGAATTATACCATCGTGTCCTGTGAAGAACAGGATGCAGATGGGCATCCCTGCTCTCTGTTATCTGCTGCCCAGAAGATGGGAACAAAGGAGGTTCTGCTGAGATCCCAGAGCTGGAATCTTCCACTCCAAGGAGAGTTGACTCAACCACTTTGGATTTGAGCTGTCACTCCAAAGACAGCTGACTCAACCACTTTGAAACTATTGAAAAGAGGCCATCATCGCCACGGTCATCGTCGTCAGCAGAACAACTCTGCCTGACGACCCACCACTACCGAAGATCAAAGACTGAACTACGAACCACGCTGGATCCATGGTGCTGACTATCTCTCTCTTGCTTCCTATAAAGACTCCTTGCTTCTTCTTTTCTATCTTTTCTATCTCCCTCCTTCCCTTCCCCATTACCCTAATTCATAATAGTGTCCATCCTCCCCTTCCCCATCTCACTAATTAAGATTTGTAATAAATTGATTGGACCAACATTTGAACCGTTGTTTCTTAATCTCACGCAGGGTATATTGATAATAAGAGAACCTCCTCTCCCTCCTATAAATTGGAGCGTGACACCAACATAAATAAATACATGGCATTACTTTCAAACCAGCCATCATAGATCTCATGCACAACTGATTCAGTTGGAATTGCAACCTTTTCTTTATGTCTTCTGGAAATGTTTTCTACATTCCTGTGTTTGTTTGTTTGTTTGTTTTTGTTCTTTTTTTTTTTTCCTTCACTGAAGAGGGCTCATTTTGTTGTGAAGAATGTCATGTAATTATTCTTCTACTATTATGATAAGGAAAATTTAACAGATACCACTTTGCTTTCACCATAAACTACTTTTACTTAGCTATTCTAAAGAATATTACTAAACCACCAAGGACTATCCAAAAGACTTAACATGTACCAAGCTATGTCTGGGTGTACTTTGTGTTCTTCACTGCGTTTTTCTGAATTCATAATGCAAACATAATATTTCTAAAAGCTCTGTGGAATGAACATAAGTGAAGCTTACTACAAGAGGTAGAACCATACTGCCTGAAGTAATTGCTTATAAATTGCAGAATAAGGAACAAAAAGCTAGAAGATGCAGGAAATCACAGGAAAAGTAAGAAAACTAGAGTATGAAACTAAGATATAAATTTAGTGGCACCACTTATGAGGTACTAAATAACACACTATGGATTTTGCTTAAAAGACGGCTGTGAATATTCCTTGGGTAGGTTGCTTTCATTATCCAAACGCACACTGTATTTTTCAGAGGTATAAATTGATTTTGAAAATCCATGTCTCTGAAATGATTCTATAAAATTTAGATCCAATTTTTAAAAAGGAATTATTATCACTTATTTTCAAAATGGTCTAGAGTGATCAAGCAATAGTTATAAAAATCAAAAATCAAACTTCAAAACATGTACATTTGTCAGTAGAGATAAGCAGTTCTTTAGTGGCACGGGGAAAGACTTTTTCTGCTACTGCATAGTGCTTAATTTCAGATAAACAAAGAAATTTCCTTTAGAATATAATAAAAAATAAAGTGTTTTCCTCCAGTGTTAAAGCTTTCAGAAATAGATTTATTTATTTATTTAATAAAGCGAAACCTTAGACAGAAGGTAAAAGTAAATTATTACTTTTCAAGTTACAAAAATGAATTTTGTTCATTAGGAGAATTTAATTCATTAAAAAAGTGTCAGTTTTTCTTAGCTATAAAGAAAAATGGCATCAAAAAAGAGCTAAGGTTTTGTAACTTAGAGAGTATTCTTGATTTTAATTTGTATTAGGAGGCTGTTTAAGAATACAATTTTTACTTTTACCAGATATACACGTTGCCATCATTTTTCACATTCTAACAGGAATGCACAGTAAAAAGACTATGATATAAAAAACCATCTGCATATAAAGCAGTGTATTAAATACTGTTACATTGTATTTGATTAATATATTATCTCTGTATTACGTTATTTTTTTTCAACATTTTGGTAAAGATAAACATTTAGAATAAAAAGAGTAGTCTGTGTGAGTATGCAGTCACAAGAACAAAGAGAAAATAAGCTGATATGCATCTGCAGAACCTTAAATAAACTGCTGTACTGTATTTCAGAAAAAAGAATTGTAATCTTTTCTCCTATGATTTCTAAATTTTGACATATCTTCCAGATTCTTTACTAATATTACCAAAATTCTCCAGAATTCACTTTCTCAGTTCTGCATGACCTACATTTTCCCAATGCAAATGAAGTTCTTTTTTTTTCATTTAAAAATGTATCATTCTTTCTTACTTTGAGTCTTATTTTCAATACTTTATCAATTTTTTTAGCCCTTTAATCCTTTTCCACTTTGTTTCCCATAACAATTTAAAAATGAATAATATCAAGAACAAAAAGTGTTGAATTATAATTGCATATTTAAATGCACTAATTTCAGTCCTGTTTTACAACACTCATAATAATCTATTACTTTCACATAACACTCTTAAATGTCATAGCAAAGTTGTCACCACTTCAGTCCATTTTTCTTCAGGTCTATTTCTCTTTTCCTTGCTGAGCTCCCTGAAATGGAAATCTTTGTGCCACCTTTCTTTTTCCTTTATTTGTAACTCTAAGCATCCAAGGCAGATAAGTCCCTCCCTTTTCATTTTCTAATTCTAATGCTGCTTCCCATAACTTGTAGAGCAGTCTCCCTGAAGCCATCTTTATTATGTAGCTTATCAGCTACCATAAATAAGTTTATAATTGGGTCCAATGTCATTAGATCAGAACTAAAACCTGCAGAAATCCATCATATACAAACTTACTGATCCTATGAAAGGACCAAAAAGTTTTAATAGATGTGAAAGATATGTCTTTTGCCCTGATGGGAGAAAAAAAATAAAAGCTGTAATCAATAAGGAATCTTAATTTATTTCAGAAAAAAATAGTCTTTTCAAACCAGTGTTCTTTTTTTTCACCATAGCTTTATTTTCTACCTTTTTTTCCTTACTAACCACATCTCAGCAAGGTTTCTCCTTATCTAAATTGAATATATTACTTTGATCTTGACAGACAGAGTGAATGTATAGGCCTTGACTTTCTCAGGTGTATACAAAATGTTGACAATAACTTTGGAAAAAGCTATCTTAGCTAAGATAGCTAGCTGATAGCTTTTCTGTCTGGAGGAAATCATGCTTCTTAGCATTTTTTTCAAAAGTCTGTTTCTTCTTCAATACATTTACAGTCTTTTCTCTTCCACCTAATTTTCATAGGAGAAATGGAGTTTTCCTTCACCTGTATTATATAAATTATTTTGTTTCACAAAATGATGACTCACAATAGAGAAATTTAGTCATTTTACTTTCCCCATCTGCTATTTTAAAGGCAAATTTGAACCAATTCATCTTGAGTGAATTCAGTCCCAGAATTCCCAGGGCTATGTGTTTGGAGTAGCATTTTAAGGGAGGAAACCTCAACCAAATTCTTTGTTCTAGTCAGAACAAATTTTCATCCCAGACTGTTTTAAACTTTGTGGTTGCCCAGAACATCGATACATTCACCCTTGGTTTTAGAAATAAACATGCTTGTTTTTCTTACTGAAAGTCAACATGGAAAGAAATTTTCACTCTAGTGGCAGATATCAGATAATTTAATAGCTTTTCTACAAGTTACTTTTAGTTTTGACATCAGAAATACCCATCTCCAGAACTAAAACATGTTTGGTTTTTTTTGTTTTTTGTTTTTTAATAATCTAAACTCCTCCTCTTCAGGAACCCATAGAAAGAGCACAAAATGATGACTTCCTGGCTGGATTAAAAAATTATTCCTGTAGATGAATTCTCACTTAAAAATGTCTGAACATGAGACTATCTAAATAAATGTAAGTGGGATAAGGGAAAAAACTGAATGTGGAGTTCAGTGCTCTTCATAACACCATTTTTTGAAATCCAGTGTAGTCTACCTCCTGATGAGAAGGGCAGCAGTATGAATTCCTTAAGATTCATATCTATATCCCACACTTTTCACAGTCTATTTACCTGAAAAGCAAATACAAGCATAGAAAATCTTCCACAGTTTGAAAAAGTTGAGGTCCAAATTATCCACATCTTGGGAGAATACATCGAATACTTCAACATATACTCCTCCCATTAGTCCTAGCTTGCTTTTTTTTTTTTTTTTTTTTTTTTTTCACTTTTCCTACAATTGTGTAGTAGTTCAACTTTGTCTTCAGGTGTTTGAGACTGTGCTCTTGTGTCATATAACTGCGTAGTATGGAGATCAAGCACTCTTCTGGGTGGATAGTGTATCAACCAAAGGTTGAGTAGCTGGAAAACAGATCTCCAGTTATTATGGTAGAGGATAGTGATGTCTTTAACAACATTTTAGATAACTGCCTACGTTATTTAGATGGCAGAAGAGCAGCAGGCAATATGGATGTGTGTATCTTCTGAATCAGGTGCAGTACTTGCAGCTTAATAAAACTGGATTTAGGAGTGGAGGTTCATAATCTGGATAAAATTGTGCTGTAAACAGAATAGACTTCATTCTCCCTTGAATTTCCATGCTAGTGTACTCCTTTCCGTTCTCATGTTGTTCTTTAACTTCTGTGAGAAGCTACTAGAGAAAATACCGAGCATCACTTCATGTCCTTGAGCAGTGAATAAGACTGGTGTTATATAGGGAAAGAACTATATAATCAAGTCCATATCCTATACACAGTATCATTTTGCAAACTGTTTTGCACAAGCTTTCTTTACACAGATATATCTAAAATTTTAAGTGCTTTATTTTCAAACCATAAAAATTGTGTTTTTTCAGCATAATGTTGTTTCTCTTTCCCTTTGAATAATGAAGCTGAAGAAACTGATTACTTTTCCACTGATACCATGCTGTCAAAATTTTATGGAATTGCCTCATCAGTGCCAAGAAACACTAGGAAACACTCAATGATTATGATATATTCCTTCTGTTATTTCCCTACAATGCTAAGATGCTAAAGTCTGAATACCAAACACCTAATTGTGAGACCATATATTACCTGAGAGGAGATATGACCCGTCTTCGGCTAGTACAGATAAAGATGTGGAATTTGCTTCTAATTTTGAGATTACTTGGATTCATGAATTTGTCTGAAGGAAGATTCTCAATAAATTTACTTGAGAAATTGTTATATATTTTTTCTTTACTTTAATAGGTCTCTGATATGTTCATGCATATAATAATTTTTGAATTATTTAATTCTAATGTGATGTACTAAAAGATTGATTTATTAAAGGCTTTAATTTTTATATTGTGCAATAAGCAGATTTCATTTACAGTGAAATGAGAGAGCAATATTTTGCGATACTATACTTGAAGAGGATTTCCTAAAATTTTTTGAAAATTATATTTTTACTTCCCTAAATACACTCCCAAACGTGATATTTATAGACTCTTCACACAGACAGATGGAATACTTGATTGGATAGTGTTAAGTACAGGTACATTTTCTTCTTGTAGTTGTTTGTGGCATTTGTGATTAGGCCACAAATAGCTTTTTAGTGTCCACGAGACTTCCAAACTATAATTATAGATGCTAGCTTTTAGGTACAGCTTCAAAGTGCAGATCTTCTCTCTACAGTCTTTCCTTAGAACATAGACATCACAAATAATCTTTTAAAATATTTATTCTCTTCTAATCTGATGGTAAAAATTGTAATGTCTATGTGTCACTTTCTCAGCTCACTCCATATCAGAATTCATTGAGTAGATTTGAAAAATTTGTTTGCTCCACACGAAAGTTGACTTTCTTGTGGAGGCAGCCACATTAATCATTAGACACCTTTATTGTCATTCATTGGTAATATTCCTGCTTACTGCCTCTGGAATTTTTATTTTTTAAAAAAATTTAAAAAAAAAAGAAAAAAAAGAAAGAATTTAAGTATGCTATTTTTCAGGAAGATCTCCACTAGCCAGTATCATGTTCCCAGTGTAGAAGAGAATTCAAGAACTACAAGTTTCAGAAACAATGTCAATACTAAATGTATGTTGTTCCTTTAAAATCTAATGAGATCATACTGGTATGTATCATGTACAGTGCCTATCCTTATCTGCTAATTTCATCTAAACAATTAATAGAGATGTTGCAATGAGTATAGTGGACAGAATATTAGCCACACCGAAAGGTTTTTCATAATGCATCTTAAGAGATCAGAGTTTTCTTCAGTTTTAAAACTTTGGCTCATGCATATCCAGCCTGCCTCTCTCCCATGAAGTAGGACTGATATACGAAAGACAGAGAGATTCTTGTGGGTTAGGCTGACAACTCCATGTCAGAAAGGATCAGTGAGGGAAAGAAGGATAAAATAATCTATTCCATTGAGAGACAGAAAACAGCAAGGGGAAAAAAAAAAAAAAAAAAAAAAAAGGAAAAAAAGCAACTATAAAAACAGTAGTGTTAGTCAAGACATATCAGTTCACATTCAGCAGTGCTTTATGCCTACCTTTCAACACTTTTCTGACTTGTGTACATAATTAAAGTCACACATATCCTTTGGTACCTTTCTGGATAGATACGGTTGCTGGAGTCATGCTGTGCTGTTACCAGCATTTTTTTTTTAATACATAAAATGAAAACTCCTGTCACAAATTGAAAATTTATTAGTGATGGAAGATTTTTAAGTTCCTGTGGATTACAACCAGATATGACAGAAATGGGAATCTGACTACAAATGAAAGAATTTATTAGTATATATAATTTATGTAAAGACAGAATCTGATTTCAGGATTCTTAAAAATAAAGCCACTTCTCTTCTGAAAAATATATTTAAAAAAAATAAAGCAAGATGACTAGAAAAGGCAGATATTTGTAGGTATTTCTCCAGTGAGGACAGAGAAAATTAAATAATAGTAAAGACAGATTCTTCTTGTATTTTAGGTGTTTTCATTCAGCACATGTCCAATGAGCATTCAAAGTGGTTTATGTTGAGTATAAATTTATAAATAAAAACACAAGCAACTGTTAAAAGCACTGTTAAAAAAGCAGTGAAGCACATGAAGACCTTAAAACTGCAAAACTACTGGTCTCTGATCTCTGCATATGTTTCATACAAGATGATGTTTGATCATTAGCACTGTTACAGTTTTTGGAATCTTGTTCTTCCGTTATCATTCACAAAACATGATCTGAAATCAAACGTGACATGGTATCTTTTGTGGAGGGTTCTTGAATCTTGAGCTTCCATCTCCTGTGGATTCTAGGAGTCCTAGTCTCTCTTGGTTTTGCTTATTTCAAGTGTAGAGTCTTATATTGAAGAATAACTTGGGCATGTGAGTTCATCAAACAGTCGGTAACCAGAGGAAATAAAAGTGATACACCAATTCTAAGGTCTAGGTTTCTTGACTGGCTGAAAGATAAGTAGATGGTTTGTTTCAATGCAGAGCCAGAGCACAAGCTAAAACCAATCAATTTCCTATGATGAGGGACTGAGGGACTCTGGGATCCCAAACTGACATAACAATACAGACATATCCAGAAAGATGTTTTTAAGTGACATCTCAGAACAAGTCTAGAGAAAGGTAATACTACCTGTTTCACTTATGTTTATTGCAATAAGTAATCTCAAAATGGATACATATTTATTAATTAAATAACACTTTTTCTATTCTGACATGCTTAATAGAATAGTTCTGTATTTTTCTAGTCATTCCATTTTATATACCAGATATCTTATGTCAGTTAGGGTGCTATAGCAAAGGTTTCTAGAACAGTACTAAGTGCCAGTCTGGCAGAAATGTCCTATCACATAGGCAAATGGAAAACTTCCCAAGTGCAAGGGAATAGCTGCAATTCCTAAAGCATTTACTGCTGTTTGCTCTTTTTTTTTTTTTTTTTTTTTTTTCATAAATCGTAGACACTTGTTCTTCACCTGCAAAATAGAGACAAGACAATTACCAGGTAGTGCAAAGAACCAGCTACATCAAGCATACGTATGTGCAGCGAACATGACCTTGCCAGTTACATCATTTTTAAACAAGCTGTAGCACTGAAAATTGAGGTGTATAAGCATAAAAAAAAAAAAAAAAAAAAAAAAAAAAATCTTTATTAGCATGTAAATGATTCTTCATGACTTACCACTACTTCCTGGATTAGTTTCTATTTACTGTGTACAAATACGTTTTTGAGTACAAGGAGACAGTGAAATGTATGAAAGACTGTTAACTGGAGAAGAAGCTTCTGACCCAATATTTTGCTCCCTTTTTTTCTTTTTCAAGTTCTGGATGAATAATGACATTTAAATAGTGTCTCTGAAGGCAAGAGGTATCATGAGACGATAGGATCTCTTTGGAGCAGATAGATGATGTGGTCATGCCAGGGATATCACAAAGCCCATCAGTCAGTCATGTGCACCTGTAGATACCTTTTCATCTGCTGCCACTACACTCAGTAATCAGATCTATTTTTTTTCCTGAATAAAGATGTTCTGTAGCATTGTTTAGATAGCTTAGAGGTATGCCACTAGAGTTGCTCTATCTTAGTAGTCAGTAGGATGATCATTTATTTTCACTACATATATTGCTCTGTTACAACATTATGCTTTTTAGAGAGCAAGAGCAAAATCTTAATTTAAAAAAAATATTTTGAAATCTGATATTTCTATTTGAACATTCTGCTGTTTCCACACTTTGTTGTTTCATTCAGTAGGATAAATTTAATTTACTTTTGTGACAGAAATATAGCACTGTCATAGATTTAATAAGTTTCCCCTTGTTTAAAGTTCTTTATATTTTCACTTACCTACCATCCTACCTTTGCTGTTTTACTCATCAGACACTGTTTAATTGCCCTTACTTAGTGCAGCTTTATTGCTGATATAATGAATACATTTTCTTGGTGAATAAAATTTCAAATCACATACATGGCATCTTTCTGAAAGCAAAAATACAAAACAGTCTTCCTGCTGAGTCAGCATTTCAGATTTCACGAAGACTAACAAACAGTTGAAGTACACACAGATACTGTAGGTAATAAGAATGTGATGGATTGTTTTAGGAATAAATGGTCTGAGGTACTTTGGAGCACTCAAGGTCTTTGCAGGTGGCATGCTTGTAATTTGGAGACCCATTTGGATACAGAGTTGTCATTTCTGTCCTGTCAGGAGCACATGCTATGGATGCTAAGGATAGAGAACTCAGAGGAAAAATACAATGCCTGAACCTGACTATCTAACACCATGATAATTTGGCCTCTTAATGGACAAAACAAAGATGTCTTTTCTACCTACTTCCTAACATAATTTTGGGTTCTCAAATAGCCTTTGTTTGTTCTGTCATTCCCGGAAAAGATAGCCCAAACAATTTTATCTGACAAAGGCCATTCAAGAAGTAAGCTTGAATGTGATCTTTTTTAAGTGTGAAGTTATACAGATGGAACATTTCCTGTGTTGGAAAACTGTTATTTGCACTACCAAATTAACTGAACTTTTTAGCAACTCCACCCGCTCCATCAGAGGTATTTCTCAGATTAATTAGATTTGAATGATAAATTATCTGAAGGTTTATGAATGTGTAAGTTCTTTTTTCATAGCCTGAATTCTGTTACCTTCAAAACAAATCCATCTCTTAATTCAAGCCTTCCTTTAATATGAATATGACCATCAGGCAATTTCCAGAAAGACAGATAACCAAAGAAAATTACAGATTTTAAAAACTTACAAATATAATGAGAGAAGATTTAGACTGCCTTTCCTGACAAGAATTACATGTTCTCATTTGGAAGAACTGTAAGTCACTGAAAGAACCAATGTAACTTTCTTACAGAGATAACCCTTGTGCAGCAAATCTGCCACTCATTACGAACCTCTGCACAAAAATGAGAAGTTCCTGCATTTGACCTTTCCATCAGAGGTTATCAAGAGGTCTTCAGTCTTCCTTATTATATTTCCACCACTTAAGTGCCCTTTTGAGTTGCTGTCCAGAAATTTAGAACATTCATTAAGTATGGACTATTGACTGTGGGATAGAAGAAACATGACATATGACATTTTTATCATAGGTCACTAAAGGTCTTTTTTTAAAAAAGGTATAATATAAAGCAGTCTCAGCCTGAAGTCAGAAGCTCATTTATTATCAAAAATAATTTTAACGGACAGAGCAACTGTGTCACTAGAAATATCTGCCTACCCAGTATCATAGTCAATAGCAAAATAATCAGACATACAATGTATGACAGGCATTTGATAATCATATGGATAAAAAGTGATTACATTGTGTTACCAAGCACAATGTAGACATTGTTTAAATGATTAGTGCCCTAGGCAGATTAGAGTGACATCTGAGTGGATTAGATGAAAACTGATTTTTAAAACTTACAAGCAGATACCTAATTATTTACTGGAACACATTTTCCCCATCCATAATTATATAATTTATATAGGTTTTCTGTGACCCTTTCATTGGATTCTACACAAAATTTCACAGATTTCTTATGCTCGATCAATAATTAAGTTCATACAAACATATAAGTGCAATATCAATAACAGTGTAATTTATATGATGACATTTAAGAGTAAAACCTAATACTCTTTCAAATCCACAACAAGACTGAATAGCAATTATACCTTTTTAAAGAACCCCACATTTTTTATGTTGTGCTCTGTTCATTTCCCTTACATTTATTTTTATCCTTGTTTTCATTTTTATTAAACAAATTGTAAGCTTGTGAAATGATACTTTGGGGGATTTACACTTTGAATAATTATGAATAGAAGATGTGACTTTTCCTTTTCTTAGTCAACGTGTTGCGCTGATAAAGGTGTGTTTCACTGCTCCACTGAGGTGTACTGATGGAACACACTTTCATTCCACCAGCCACCATCTCTACCAGCAACTTCACCTAGGATGGAATGGTCAACTCACAGAAATTCTGTGAAAAAGAAATGTCAAATGTCAGTGACATTTAAAGAATCCAAAATTATGTCTTATGACGTGATCTTAAAATACATATATTTTCTTGATTCTGTTTTCGTAATGAGAAAATTTCACTGAAAATGAAGGAAAAGTTTGTTTTCTATGAGTGTTGATTATAGATCTCTAAATTTTATCTGATTAGGCAGTAAACTTCCATTTCATATAATATGCAGTGCATTAGAACGTCTTTTTTTTTTTTTTTTTTTTTTTTTTGTATTTATTGTATTGAGCATCTCCCAACTCATCAGCTAGTTCATCAAAAGATGTTTTCACTTGCTGTCTAAGAAATGGGATCATTTATGTATACATTATAATTTTTAAATTATTTTTTTATTATAAATGTGATTCAAAAATGAAGACTTATGCAGGAGACTGGTCTTTGGCTATCACTTTTAAAACTGTAAGGCATACAGAAAAATCATTTTGTAGCTAGCTGAAGGGCAACCAGATAAATGGAAAGCAGCTTTATTATGATTCCGCCTATGGCAACATTACTGGAACTACATCTTTCCAAAAGGAACAATTACTTCATTGCACTTTCTAGAGTCCAAACTGCACAAAAGAAAGATATGGCAGCTATAGCAACAGATGGATAAGCCTGTTTGACTACTGATGAATTTGTGTTTTTATTTCTATCAGTCAGAAATAACCTTCAACTTTGGGGAGTGCTATTTTGATTATGCTTATTCCTGTTCTGCTACATTAGAACTGTGTTAGTCTTTTCTGTGAAAAGTGGCAAAATTGAGGTTATAGTAGTAGAAGGTAAGGCATTTCTGGCTCAGTTATTACTGAAAATGAGGATTCTTATAATAAATATACTGAGGACACAGTTATATTTCTGCTAAATTTTTTGTAACAGGACACTGGATTTCTAGGAGTACAGGCATTTATCCTTTCTCTCCATCATGATTGCCGAACAGTGTATTAGTGTCTGATCACTGTACCAGGCTTCTTTCTCAGATCCATAGACATAGGAACGTCTTCCCTCCCTCATTTATTCCTCCTCATCATGTTCCTTTCAATTCTTCTTGATAACCTACTTCAAAAACTTGTTTATATTAAGCTCCATGCAATTGTCTTGACCCTAGCCATGTGTGTGATATTTTGAGCAATTCAAAGTTTGATATTTTAATGGATTTCAATAGTGAATATTATATTGTGTAAAACAGCATAAATATTAACCACAGAGTCACAGAATGCCCTAATTATCACCTAGTTCCAACTACCTGTTGTGGGCAGGGTTGACAGTGACCAGATTAGGCTGCCCGTGACCATGCCCATGACCCCATCCAACCTGATCCTGAACAATTTCAGGGATGAGACATCCACAGCTTCTCTGGGCAGCATGTGCCAGTTCCTCACCACCTTTAACTAAAGAATTTCTTCCAATCATCTATTCTAAATCTCCCTTCTCTTAGTTTAGAACTATTCCCCCTCATCCTATCACTATCAGACTGTGTAAAAAGTCTGTCTTCCTCCTGCTTATCAGGTCCCATCAAGTACTGGAATGCTGCAGTGAATTCTACTTTCACTTTTCCAGGCTAAACAAGGACAGCTTCCTCAGCCCTTCTTCATAGCAGATGTTGCTGACTTCTCACCATCTTTGTGGCACCCTCTGGACCTGCTCAAATGTCTCCACATATTTCTTCTTTGCCAGGAGCCTGATATCTGGGTGCAGTACTCCAGATTGGGCCTCATAAAAGCAGAGTAGATATGGACAATCTCACGCTCTCCCTTCTAGCCACTCCTTTTTTGATGCAACCTAGGATACAATTGGCCATCCAGGCTGCAAACACACACTGCTGGCTCATGTCTAGCTTTTTGTCCACTAGGATCCTCAAGTCCTCCTCAAGGCTGCTCTCAAGGAGTTCTCCCAGTCTCTAGACAGATCTGGATTTGCCCTGATGCAACACCTTGCACTTGGCTTTGTTGGACATTTTTAAGTTCACATTGAGACACTTCTCAAATCTGTCCTAGTCTCTTTCATTTTAATGTGTCAGTAGCACTACTCAGTAAATTTGCTGGGAGTATTCTCAATTCCATCACTGATGAGATTTTTAAAGATTTTAAAGAGTATTTGTCCCAAGACTGACTCTTGATCAGCAATCATCACCAGTTTTCAACTGGACATAGTGCCACTGACTATAGCCCTCTGGTAGCAACCATTCAAACAATTATTTATCCACTGAATAGTCCAGCATTCAAATCAATATCTCCCAAATTTAGAAATATAGATTTCATGTGAATTAAGACCATGTAGCTGCTTCTGACATGAATTTCATCCAGATCAGTTTATACTTGCTAGCATTTTGGAACACTGATTCAGTGCTGATCAGCTAGTTCTAAATATGAACTATTAGTGGAATATGATATTTGAGTTTACTCCAAGCTTTATAAGACATTTTTTTAGACTGCAAAGTCTTAAACAATTAAAATGTCTACACATAATGAATTATTTATTGGAGCAAAGAGGTTAAGCTTTAAGTAAAACTACTTTCAATGACATCAGTGTGCTTTTTAGCCAATGCATAGCTATGTAGATCTAATGTGAGATGGACTTTCCTAACAGAAGCAATGGGACTTTTTTATTATTTGTATAGCAAATACAGACAGTGGGTTCAACTGTTATAATTTTAAATGTTGATGAATATAGGATTCAAACACTTCATCCATTAGATGTAGCACATCACAGTTGCAGGTGACATATATTGGATGATATTTCTGTTCAAGGAACAGACTTGGCAGAAAACAATAGTTATGTGTAAACGAGGGGAAGCTTTCTTGCTAATCATATGCATAAAAATACTATTTTTTCAATTTTTTTTAATGTCTAGAAACAGCTACCAAGCATTTATAAGGATTTACAGCTTATGTTCAGAAACTACAAGGTACAGACAAAGTGTTAAAGTATGAAAAGGCCTTTTGGAAAAATTGCATTGTGAAAAAATACAACCATTTTTCTTGAAGATCCAAGAGTCTTGACTTATTAAAATATGCAAATCACTCTAACACTTTGTTTAATTGCTGTTTCCTTAAACCCATCAAATCTTCTTAATTCTTCTCTTCTTTGTCTTTAATTAACACCCACTCCCTATTGGCTAAAGTGTAACCCAGAAGACCTAAGCTTGTGAAACTCCCAACTTATTAAAACTAATTGCTATAATAATTAGCAACCATTGGCAAAATATTCATCACAAAGAAAGCACAAAGGCATCTAATTAACACTCTCAAAATGCTAAGTATTCACTTCTTGATATTTTACCTGCTATTTCATGCATTCTTTTCTGAAGATGTGCAGCATAATACCTTGTCCTAAGGAAAAATGGTAAAGGGTTTCTCTTTAAAATCTGAATTTGTTAAAACTGAAACTTTTCACTGCAACAACAAAATAATGATTTTTAAAACCTCATTTAACTCATTTATTGGGCCCAAAATAGAATTCACAAAGAAAGAAAAGTTCCATAACAGAGACTGATTCAGCAGCTCAAGCGGGATATGGAAGATGAAAAGATAGAACACTGAATAGGAGCATCTTGTAAACAATGTGAGAACTATCTTCACAGGACTATTGCTTAGTCTGAAGTGCTTTTTCTAGGGCTTGTTCAGTTTACTCCGTAGGAATCACTTTAGGAGTGACAAGTTAGAGTCACGTTTTTATGCAGGTATGTAAGGGCTGAGTTTATCTGTTCAGGAATAGGCACTTTCTGGAAAAATCAGAAACATTTTCGTCTTAAGACAAAAAACATTTTCTGGTGGTTTTAAGTAATTAGACTTGATATGTAATTAGAATGCAAGCATTAACTTGTCCTGATCTCTGTGGAGTGCTGCCAAAGAACAGACTATCTTGGCTTGGAGTCAAATTTTTCATAGCATACATATTAGTGAAGTACAGTAAAGAAAATATTTCAGGTGCCTATCAATTTTACTAGGGTTCATGAACATTACATTTCACTTTCCCAAGTGAAAAATAAGCTTTTAGTTTCAGATTTTAATTTAAAAATTATTTGTGATTATGGATAAAAATTATGAAGAATGTGTTGTTTTGTTTTTGCTCTTAAGAATTCAGCAACTTGTGCTGTATATCAGAGAACAACTCCAAGTTGCTGTATATTCTAAGCTCATTTTACAGTCATTAAAATATGTTACATAAATAAAGAGACTACACTGCAAATCACTATCAACCTGTGTTTTCTTGTCTTTATGTCCTCGCAGTTGCACATTTGATATTGACTAAGAAAGTGCTATTAAGAATGAAAATAATTATAAGATTGAAAGTTATTACTGGATCAAAAGTAAAGGAAGTAAAACATAGAATAAACAGCAAAATTTAAAGTGGAGGCGGGGTTAAATTTGCCTACTTTGTTTTTACAGTGATTCCAGTCATAACGTCTAATCTCATCCTACAGTGTGATTTAGCAGTGGTTTACTCCTTTTTCTTGCTCCTTTTGCTTACCATAGAGAAGGCTATAGATAGACTTCTAGTGAGATAGATTGGCTAGCAAGGAAAAAGGGGCTTCATTCACTAGTCACTGAGAAACATAGCAAAATGAGAAGATAATAGCATACAGGAAATTCTTCACCTTTTTCAAACTGGTAACATTGACAGAAAAATTTTAACACAGATAAAGTATTTCTAACATATGATATTTAACAAAGTTAACCATAAATACAATGATGTGCAATCAGTGGTCAATAACTGAAACTATGAATGAAAATTTTATTTCATTTTTGCGATTTGATTAGAGCAGTGAATATTAAGAAAACTCCATTTAACACAAATTATTGAAAAACTGTGAGAAGAGGCAGAAAGGTAATACTGCTTCCTATTTACAGAGCCCATTGCATAGTTTAATGGAAAGTGCAGAAAATGTGTGGCACGCTCCTGTTCTCAGAAAATGAAAATTACTTTATGTACTTTATTAGAGCGGTAAATTGCAGAATAAAGGAGAAATACTTAAAATAATATCTCCTGAAACTCCAGTGACTATCGTTTTAACAATACTTTTGAAATGAATGTCTGCTTCTCATGTGTTTTGTTCATATCTGTGATAAAAAAAAGAAACCATCTCAGATTTTACTCAGTGCAGACAGGTCTGAAATGAATGAAGAAATGAGTGATAAAAAATGGAAAATTAAAAGAAAAATCATTTCCCTGACTAGATCCCTGTTTGTAAAACATGCTGGAGAATAAATACTTGTTTTCTTTTAGAAAGGTAGAAAATCAGAATACATGGCAGGTGGATCTTGCGCTTTTTAGAATTTATTTTAGGGTCTTCTTGAAAGTTCCCTTATTCTGAGCCATTTCCAAGTTTGATTTCTATTCTGGTTTCAAATCAGACATATTTGCAGGAGCTGGAGAACATTCAGATAAATTTGAAATATATTTTTATGCACACACATAACAAAAGTATGCAAGAGAAAGATCAGAAGACAGAAAAAATGCTAAATCCATGGTCCAATAAGACTGTGTACAGGTAAAGCAAGATATAGTGTATATTGATCAAACTAGGTTTCAAGTAAGGGATTGAAAATTATCCTTTTCTAAAAATTGTTAATTTTAACAGCATTTTTTTTCTATCTTTAAAGCATAAGAGTTAACTTATGAAGTTTAATTTTTAATACTATTTTAAATCATAGATATTAATAATAAGAAAAGCATGTTTGACAATGAACAAATTGAGATCTGGTAATGGCTGTGACGACTTGGCTATGACATCAAGCTGGGAGGTGATGTCGATCTATCTGAGGGTAAGGAGACCCTTCAGAGGGATTTAGAAAGGCTGGATCACTGGGCTGAGGTGAATGGGATGAGGTTCAACAAGGCCAAGTGTCGGATCCTGCACTTTGGCCACAACAACCCCATGCAGTGTTACAGGCTTGGGGATGAGTGGCTGGATGAGTGTGATGAAGAGAAGGACCTGGGGGTGTTGGTTGATGCTTGGCTGAACATGAGCCAACAGTGTGCCCAGGTGGCCAAGAGGGCCAATGGCATTAGAAATAGTGTGGCCAGTAGGAGCAGGGAGGTGATCGTCCCCCTGTACTCAGCACTGGTGAGGCCGCACCTCCAGTACTGTGTTCAGTTTTGGGCCCCTCACTACAGGAAAGATGTTGAGATCCTGGAGCGTGTGCAGAGAAGGGCAATGAAACTGGTGAGGGGTCTGGAGCACAGGGCTTATGAGGAGCAGCTGAGGGAGCTGGGATTGTTCAGCCTGGAGAAGAGGAGGCTCAGAGGAGACCTCATTGCACTCTACAACCTCCTGAAGGGAGGCTGTGGTGAAGAGGGATTTGGCCTCTTCTTCCAGGCAATGAGCAGGACACGGAGAAATGGCTGCAAGTTGTATCAGAGGAGGTTTAGGTTGGACATAAGGAAGAACTTTTTCTCTCAGAGAGTGGTCAGGCACTGGAATGGCTGCCCAGGGAGGTGGTGGAGTCACCGTCCTTTGCAGTGCTCAAGAGGCATCTGGACGACGTGTGTGATATGGTTTAGTGCTTGTGGTAGTAGGCATTAACGAGGCATCAGGATGTGATGCGATAGGACCTCCCCTGCTCTGTGATGAACTTATGATGCATGCTTTAGGGGTGTAGACGAAGCACGAAGGATATATAAATCGCTGTTTAGTTGCAACAAACGGCATTTGCTACATCCTCATATTGGTGTCTGTGTCGCTGTGACCCTAGAGAGGGGAGATCGTTAGCCCCCGGTGGGACACACTTCGATATCGGGGACAAGTGCTTGTGGTGGCAATAGTGATGAGGAGACGGTTGGACTAGATGATCTTGTAGGTCGTTTCCAACCTTCTATGATTCTATGACTACCACAATGTATAAATTGTATGGTCTCAGTGTGCGTAATGTAACAGTCAATCTAAAGTGTCTACAAAAATCTATGAAATAGAAATTCACTGGATAATGTGAGATCAGCTAGACTTTGACTGTCAGACAGAAGTAGCTAGGCTGACATAAGTGGATAGGTATTCCACTTGGATTTTTGACATTAAAATCTCAAGACCCAATTCTTTGTATTACAACTGGTCCAGAAATGGTCTTGCTTTTTCAGAATTATTTATTGCAAACAACTACAGCAAAAGAATTGTTCTTACATGGTTCTTATACAGTTCTTATGTGGTCAGTGAGAATACCTGAAGAAATTTGGTTTTGTAAATTACTTCTATAGTTACAAACTTACAATAATGGTAAATCCCTTAAAAAATTATTTTAATGATTACACTTTAAATTCCAAAATTAACTATCCAAACTGAGTTTGAAAAGATTCAATTATTATTATCCAAGGGTTCATCTTTATGCAATTCGTACACAACTAATGCTGAGCTCCTTTTCTTACAATCTACAATCTACCTTACTTTGGAAACTCTGCAGTTAACAGCTTTTTAAATCACTGCCTGAAGATTTAACAGCTTCATCATTCTTTAAAATGTATATTAAAATAATGTTTTATAATAAAAGCATCAGCTGTAAAATAGAACTGGAATGTGTTTATAGATATATTGTAAGAAAATAATCTTTTGTCAAAACATATTGAAAACAGAATATTCTATTTGTATATTATAAGCAGCATCTGGTTATACACATAAGAATTAAGAGACTCTCAAATAGTTGGAATTCAAATATAAAAATAACTTCTGACTATCTGCACAGTTAACAACTATATTTGCAAACTCAGCTCAATAGTAATGGCCCAAAGAAATATTTTTTGTTGGATTTAATTGAATTTAAAAGGGGAACTGTAATAATATTTGTCAAAATCTCAACTCCAAGTACTTTAGAGTATATTGAGTACATCTTGAATTTAGGAACCTGTATGTCCAGTCAAAATCAATGATTAAAATTCTGGTACATTTTTAAAGTGTTTATGCCAAATATTGTAATATAATAATATCAATTTATCAGTTATATAATCAAAAGGAAATACAGGAAAGCCTCCTCTCATTGCAGCTTTTTAAGATTGTCTCTCACATAAGGTGAGATTCTAATTTACAAAATGTTTCAATTTATTCTCGTCCATTTGATAGGAAAGCTTTGAAGATACACAGCTTCTGAACAGCACAGCTTACTCCACCCAGTCTCAGTATCCATATTTCAGCCAACTTTGCTTACAGAACCTGGCTTTGCTGAACTCACTCTACGACCTTTTTTGAGAAAATAGTTATTCTTTCCAATAGGTAGTTTTAGTTACTATTACAACAGATTAGCAAATGTTTGTCTTATCCTCTCCAATTAGCAAAAAATATTGAAGAATAATTTATCTAAGAAGAGGATTAATAGGCTGATTGGAAAATAAGGTGTTTAATTGCAAAATGGCTTTACTTACTGTTTGTGCAGGAGTGAATGACAAATGCCTGTTTTGTTGAATCATTTGGGTGGGTAGACTCAGACCTCTCCAGTGAGTTAATCTGCGTTTGGATAACTGGATAACGTCCTAATTTCTGGATGTGGCTACTCTTGGAAAAAAAAAAAAAAAAAAAAATCACTTTTACCAGACATTGCCCCAAATATAAGAAGTCTGTTAGTAGAAATATGCTTTAGTTAGTCAATGTTACATTTTCCATCAGACATGCACTTTCTTTGTGCAAAATCCTGCATAAACAATTTCTTTATCATTGTAAGCCATATTATTACTTTCCGTTCCTTGTTTATTTAGACATTACAGTTAAGATCAATCAGTGGGAATACTGTGAAATTTAACATGGTCGATATATCTGATTACTGTTATTTCTCTAGGGTACTGAGTTCTGAGTACAGCAATTTCTCTAGTTGCACTAAATGTGGATTTGAATATGCTGAAGCAAGTATCACAAACTACTACAGTTTACACTATCAACTTTTCTTCCTTGGGCTTCACTGCTTATGTGATGAACCTAGGACAGCTGGGTATCCCATTATTTATTTATTTACTTATTTATTTTTGTGGTCTTCAGCTCATGAATTTATTTTAATCTTTAAATATGAATAAAATGTCCTTTAACATGTCCTGTGTATCATGCTTTTGTCTCCAAAAAATCTATTCAGAAAAGCACTTCAGTCTCATAGGTCTTTTAAAAACACATGTTTTTGTTTACGTAGGTGAACCAAGTTTCTACATTGAGAATCAAATCAGAAATAAAAGTAAAATAATAGAAACAATCCACTCTTTTGGATAGTCTTTAACTTGACTGCAACACGAGTACGTGCAAACCTATAGCATGCCTTATAGTCTTTCTTTCCAACCTTAACATTCTTACAGAAATTACTGCTTCTTATCTTGGTTCTTAACAGCCATTACATCCACAAAGCTGAGGGAGAGTCATATATCTCTGACTTCTGCAACGTGGTAAAAGTGACAGGCACAACCATTAAAGGGTCAAAACTTCTCCAGAGTCACCTATTTAGACACTGTGTTTGTATTCATTCCTTCAAAATTTACCCCCTTCACTCTAGGTCTGCATGTCAGTGTACATTATTCTTATCTCACATGTGTTTTCCAGCTTTTGCAAGATATTGATGGAGGCCTTTCTGTAATAATTATGCTATTTTTGACAGAACATAATGACCACTATTATCCAGCTTAAAGCGCTGCAATCACTGATTCTGATTCCAATAGGAAGATATATCAGCTAAGCTCAGAATAGCTGTTAGCCTATCTGTGAGCTTTAACCAACTTTTTCTGTAGCAGTAGCAGAAAAAATAGTGTGCCCCCAAACAAAATGATTTTTGTGTGTTCAAGCAAGTAGATAGCTAAAATACATAAACAAGCTATGTGATTGTCAGGAAGTACAAAAGTGTCTAGAATAAACAGACAGTGAGCACCAACAAAAGCAGGAGAAAATCAGCGTGATTTTAAAAGACTTAATCATCAGCAAAATATGTATACCTAGTTCTTATAACTAAGTAGACCTAAGCCTACAGGGATGACAGAGAGTTTCTGGAAAGACTGAGGAACCACCACACTGACCTGCTCAGCCTCTTTCTCAGCCTGCATCATCTCTCTCATTGAGCAGGGTAATGAAATGTCATTCTAACCCACCTGACTTCTGTCCCTCACTGCATCATAATCCATGGAAAAGGTACATGGAGTATTTAGTGAAAGTGGATATATCTGTTGTTAATGTGTTTTGTTTTTCAAACTTCTAAAAATTGTACTTTAATTAGACTGAAAAGTAGAATAGTAACTACCTTAGATGCAGAAACTAAATCAGTGGCAAATTTGTGATAATTTAACTATTGAAAAAGAATATATATTTTCTCTTTATGAGAACAACAGAAATTCACAAGTATTTGGGCTTATACTTCCAAAGTCACTTAAAAAACAAATTATTATTTCTCTTTAAAAATGAAATAACATACCAGTGATATTTTGTAAGCTACGTCATAGCTAGTTGTGTTGAAAAAGTGAAATATTAAATAGTTATCAAAAGAAACTATTCAGTATAAAGTACTCCTTTTTCAAAAGTACTAGATATTTTGGTTTTGGCACAAATCTAAATCTCAATCTGAAAAAATGAGTGAATCCTGTAGGGTATATCTGATTACAGCAAATTGTCATTTGCAAAATGATAGAAAAGCAGTTCTGGAAGGGATCATTGCTATGATGAGTGGAAGTAGCTCAAAGATCATATTTATCAGTCATCAAGATCTTCCTGTCAGAAATTAGAAATTTTAGAATCATCAAATACATAATAGGCTGCATCTGAAGCTTGAGAATATTAAAGGTTGGAACTGTTGAAGTCAGTATTGTAAAGAGGTACCATGTGAAGTAGTCAGGAAACAGACTTCATGCTGAGGAATGGAGGAAAACTGCTATTTTTCTGTTATCTCCTGGGTATGCCCTTCAGCAGATTGCTTCATCATTCATTTTCCCAAGCTTCTTTTAACATTTTGAGAGATAATTATTAGAATTCTTTAGCTTTAAATGCCTTTTAAAATTGAATTTCCATATTAAAAATAAATTCCGAAGGATTTGAGTAAAAATATTTTGATTTCATTTTGTAAATGCTCGAAATTTCAGTTACCCTTAGAACTATCTGTTAAACTAAGTTTTGTTTTTCTGGACAAATTCTAAAAGCTACTCTGTCTTTGCTGCTGTTTCACGCCTCTTTCGTCTGAGTTATCCTGTAACTCACATATGACGGCAATTGCAAGAACTTTCTTGGTGCTCATTCAGCTGTGAAACAAAACAGTTCAAGGAGCAGAGCTGCATGATATCTATCTGGGAGCTACACAGAAAATAGTTTCAGGAGAACTGAGTTAGACTGACTTAAAGTGCCATGACTAAGTTTAATCTACTCTTGGATCATCTGTTAGTATGTTATCATATTTTGCATGTCCAGATATAACAAGGAATAGCTAAAATTATCTATCTGTATGAGTGACTCCAATTCCTGTGGATTAGTTATAGATGTTTTAAATGTTCATACTCAAACCACTAGCTCTTGTTCCTTGTCTGGTTCTCGTATCTTTGTCCTTACTTATTCACAATAAGGATCTTATACAGCATTTAGAAGTTCACAACATCAAGCCGTAAGATATTTGTTTTTTGGGGGATGGGGAGGGTTGATAGGTTGTTTTGTTGTTGTTGTTCTTGTTGGTTTCAATTCTTTTTTCTTATTTATTTTCTTCTGATCAGCAGGGGTGAATAATGGAAATGAATTACCCGGATAAACAACAAATCCTAACATAATGACAGGGGTCAGGTTCTCACTTGAATAGTATGTTTATGTGAGGGGAATATTATTTTAAACACTACTTTGTTTTTAAAGCTCTCGGTAACATCAGTTGCTTTAATTTCATCTTCACAATTTGTGTTCTTTTTTCCTAGGAACAAAATGCATATTCTAGCACAAAGGTAGCATCTCTTCCCCAAAATCTACCTCTATACCTTTAGAAAATCCCTGTGAGGTAATTGAACATCTCAGCTTGGGTATTCATTTGTCCTCAAGGTACATCTTGCTAATATCTTACATCTTGTGTATAATTTGCAGTCCTTTGGGAACGTTAATATTGACTTCAAATTTTGGGGGAAAAAAATTTCAATTACCTCCCAAAATATTTACATATTCCCTATGATAAAACCTGGATCACAGAATCACAGGTTCTAATTGAGGTTGGAAGGGACCTCTGGCACTGGGCATGACTGAAAAGAGCCTGGCTTTTTGTACTCTCCTTTCTGATATTTATAGACAGTAATTAAATTACTCCTGTGCCTCTTTTCACCAGGCTGAAGAGTCTCAGCTCTCTCAGCCTCTTCTCATGTAAGCGCTGTTTCAGTCTCCTCATCTTTGTGGCCCTTTGTTGGATTCTTCTCCATGTCTCCATGTCTCTCTTGTACTGGGGAGCCCAGAAGTGGACACAGCACTCCAGGCATGGCCTCATCAGTGCTGAAAACAGAGGATCATCTCCCTCAACTTATTAGCTATACTTTGAAATCTTAATTATTTTCCCCTAAAAATGAATTTCATTATATTTTCTTCTGGCTCCTTCAGTCTTTAATTTATGACTACAGAATCTTCTTCCAGAAGAAGAAGATATTGTATTGGGTTACCAAACTACTATGCTTCAAACTATTTCAACTCTGTTTTCATTAAACTATGAAAAGCTATCACAACAAACTCAAAATACCAGATGAAAAGGGATTTTTTTGTCACGTCATACTAACTAGACCTAACTAGAAATAGGAGATGCAAAAAAACTACAGAACATTTCTAAAATTTGAAACACGACAGATCAAGTTCATCTGTGGCTCGTTTTCTTAGAAACTTATGTTTGCTTCAAGTAGATTTGGAGAGTTCGTGCCTTTCCTGATGGTTTTGTGAACTGAGTTTTTGTACTGGTTTATTCAGCTTATTTCCACACAAACACTGCTGCTATGTTACATCTTGTTTACTTGTATGTGCAGTATGAGAGTTTTTTAATTAAAATGCTGCCTACCCAAACAATTTAAAATATTTTTCCTCAAAGAAACTGAAGAAAAAGTGTTTTTTCATAAACAAAATAACAAAAATTATGATGTTTTATAATATTAGCAGGCCATATAGTAACTGGTGTGTTTTGCATTGTTCACAAGATGAGCACAAGTGAAAGTAAGACTTTGAGGAGAGCTGAAGACTTTATTTTCACAGCATTTAAAAACATTTGGGTTTCAGAAGTTTAATCTAAACTGTAAAATATTCATGGTGTTCAGCAGATCTAAACTATTATTATTTCCTTCCCATGATATGATGGTCCAATGCCTTTGTTTTGGACAGAATCAGCTGTCATTGGGACAAGCTTAGAAACCATTTAAAGCTCTCTTCTACTTTTTTATTTAAAATTTTATTTAAATTTAATCTTTTTATTTAAATTTAATTAATTTAATTTAATTTTAATGTGCAGAGTACATCAAGTAGTTTTTAACAATAAACTATTTTTTGTTCAGGATTTATACTTGCCACGTTAATATATGGCAAGATAATATACAGAAAAACTTAAAATACAAAAGAAGGAAAGTATTAAAATAATATGCACACTAAAATGGCACTTTGACAGTCAGTTTTCTTACTTTAGAAAACAGAGCATTTCCAGAAACAATTCTCACACAAACTGAGGGCTGTTAAAATGTATGATTACAATGACAGCTAATTTATTAAACATTCATCAAAGTGTTCATCTGGTAATCTATTATTAACTCAGTGGCTCAGAAATCCACTGTCAGAGCATACAAACACGTCTCAAAAATAAGAACCGTATTTTAGAACCAGCAGCAAGGTGCTCAATAATGTGGTATTACGTGCTGTCCACTGATGCTAAGAAAAGGCTCATCTTTTTGGAAGATTTAATTTTAAATCCTCTAATCTTTCTGTTTTGTTTCATCTGTGGGTTTCATTGTCTTCTTTGTTTGTTTCTTTGTTTTTCCTGTGTCTGTCTGAATGATGTTAATGATGTTGAATCTACTTAGCTCCGTGACACCTATTTCCTCCTTTAAGCTGTGAGGAATAAAATTAATATTTTCCTAAAGAATCTGCATCCACATATACAAAGCACCTGCAAATAAGTTAACAGTAGGTTGAGGAGTTTCCAGTTTTCCTTATTCAGTTCTGTATGGTAGAAGCAGATGGGGGTAGTGGCTAAAGGCATCAGTGAGACAAAGAGATAGATTTAGGTATGACAATGAAAGAATACGAAATAAATAACTAAAAATAAATTATTTTCACCTTTGTTTTCAACTATTATGATAAATTGTAATTTGCTTTAAGAAGCTTAATAGCGTAGATACAGTAAAAGAAAAATAGCTATACAAGCTGAAAAATTAGGGTTTTTAAATTATAATGCAAGGATAGAACTTTAGGAGAAAATAGAATAAGAATCTAACCCAAAATATACTTCTCTCTAGTCAAAATTTGTTTTTATTTGCCTCTGAGTTAAAGCATACACTCCTCTCATAAGACCATTATTGCTGTCCAGCTGTTTGTTAAAGCGCACCAACATATACCAATTTCAACATAAACATGAAGAGAAAGGCCTTCTCTCAAAGCTGTCAGGATATATCCTTATGATATCAGATTCCAAATATGAAATTTAAAAAAAGAATTGTTGCCTGTCTAGGTCACAACTTTTCAGGATCTTGAACCACAGAAAGTCATAAAGGTTGGTTAATGTCACACATGCGTTTCCATTTCAACAGAATACTATAAAATCTCTATCATGGAGAAAACACCAGGACAGTTAGTCCCTCTTTTTGTTGACCTTAAAGACATCTTTTAATGATCATATTTTCATTTCTCAAGCTTAAATTATCTGATGTTCCAATTTATTGCCTTTTTCTTAACTGCTTATTTAAATTACTTTCTTCATTACCAAGAGATATCTGTATTTTTCTTAATAGGACACTTTGGGAAACTTGCTTTATATGTGCTGTAAATATTTATTTCCTTTTAAACCTGTAGTAGAGTTCATCAGCATTTCTGCAATAATGTCAAATCTAAATCTCTAAAAAGGATTTTAAGATTCAGGAAGGCTTTGAAATTATACTAGCAAAGTACAGATTCTATGGGGTTAGAAAAGGGGAGAAGACAAAAGCAAGAAAGGAGAGTGGAGACAGTGTTAGTCAGTGAAACATATGAAAAGCAAAGTGAAAAATTTTGACAAGTGAAAAAAATAAACAATTCCTGAGAGTAACAGTGAGAATAAACAAATGTTTTTTTCTTTTTTGCTTCTCAGCACTGCTCAAGGGGAGTGCTTTGATGCAGAAATGATGTGTAGATATCTACAGCTATTTTGTCCTTACAGGTACTGTAAACAGAATGAGTGAGCACCTTTTCAACCCAGAATATTAAGCTGAATACAGTGTTTTTCGTCCTGTTTTACCTAACCACTATGGTTATTTGTTATGGCTACTAATTTTTTTAAGTGCTGTCTTTATATATTCACAGATCTTGAGAATATTTCCTATCACTTTTCTCACCTTGAAAACAGGGCCATCCAGTTGAAGATCTAAATGATCATAATAAATGTTCAGCATCCAAGATGCAGTCTAACTAGTTTCTATAACAACTACTAATTTGAAGGCAATTTCTATAAATCCCTATATATTTGAAAAGGCAGAAATTTTTAATAAAGGAGCATGTATTACATTTAATATTATTGTACAGAAATTTGTCTACAGGCATCTATCAGAACAAAGGAAAACTGATTTTATTTTTTATCTGATAAACACTATCAAGGCTGAAAAATTATTATTAAGGAAAAATTACTGGAAAATCAAGAAAAAGTAGTAATACAGGGGAACTTGTGGCAGAAATGGTGAAGACTGATAATTATCTTATTTAATGGAACCTCTTTAAAACTTTCATTTATAAAAAAGAAAATAAAAATGTTTCTGGGAATAAAATGAATCTCCTGCTCTTTGGTGGAGACACAGTCTCATGGCCTTCACATATAAATCTGGTATTAACCTTATATAACTTTTTCATGCTCCAAATGTATGCTGTCCTCAAAGCAAATTAAATTCTTACTCTTCCAATCTGGAAAAATATTTTATGTTTTTATTATTCTAACTAGTTCGCAAAATCAGACTTGCAAAACTGTAGGAGTTGCAAGGCACCTCTGGAGATCATCTAGTCTAATCTCCCTGCTAAAGCAGATTTTCTAGAGTAGATTTCAAAGGATAGCATCCAGAGGAGTTTGAATATCTCCAGAGAAGACGCCCCATTCCCTAGAGAGGGATCCCAGCAGCCCAATTTATGTTCCCACTAAATCCAGGCTATCAGCCCCATTATCCCATCTGAAATATTTTTGCATACCTTGCAGCTCTCCCAGGTATGGGCATCGTGTCTTTACTGACTCATTTATAGTCTCTGCCTCTTCTTCCCGTACTTGTGATGGCTCTGGTACTAAGTAGGCTTCCTCATTCTCTTCTTCTTTCCTTGCTAGATGAGCTGACTTTCTGTTCTGCATTTTCTGTTTGTGTATAGGGATGCGATACATCAGTTGTTTCCCAGGTTCAGCTACAGGGCCTGTTACAGGGGTCAGATCAGATCCAGAGGCTTATTTTTTCACTTTTGAGGGTGCAGGTCATACTCCAGCAGAATTCTGTTTATGACTTTTAAATATCAGTTTACTTGTTGACTTCTTTTTGCTTACTCTTATGCTATCACTGCCATTTAGTTTAAATAGTTCTTTTCAGTCCCTGATGTTAATTGGCATGATTCGCTAACAAAAAATAAGCCTTTCTTGGTGTTTACAAAAGAAATAAAGCTCTTTTAGGTCCTCCATATTTTTTTTTAATGTTCCATACAATGAAGATAGTCTTTTTGTTGAATTTCCTTCCACCTACCTCTAATTTTACTTTGAATCAGAATCTCCTACAAGTGGGAAGACAAGAAATCTAAATCAATCACAATTTAATAATTGTTACAATTTTTAAGTATTACATTTGCCAAAAAAATCTGCAAGACATGGGAATCCATCAAAAAGAACATACACGAAATGATCATTCCAGCCAAGTAGAAGATGAACTTGTCAAATGGAATTTATGTGATTTCAGTTCATCTATGTGAATAAGCAGTGCAGATCAAATGTACCTGCTCTGAAGCATTCTAAAAGGGCTTCCACAGAAGAATTCCAGGATGTAATCTACCTCATGGTGTACTAAAATATTAGTGTTTAGAAATACATGTGAATAATATTTCGTATAAATTTTTGCATAAGACAGAAGACTACTATTAAATAGAGCAAGATTTTGATTACTAGCCAGAAACAGCAATGTAATCTTTAAAGATGTCAGATAACTTTAGATCTTCTTAAAGACTCATCTAGAACCTAATCAAATTTTCCTCCGAAACTGTAAAGAAAGGAAAACATGCAAATTTAATTGGACTCTACGTAATTATGCAAAACTGAGTCACATATGTAGTTATAAGTAATTTGTAAAATAAAGAAACTTATCTGTTTCTTTAAAGAAACTTATTTGCCTGTTAGAATTAGAAAAAAATGAAGCGCTAATTTACATAACTATAAAACATTTTTTAAATGAAGTTTCTGAACCTAATTGACTTTCCACAGAATGTCTTTCATATGTAACTATCCAAATTAGTTGATCTGTCACATCATTGCTTTTTTACAGCAGTTGCAGTGAAAAAGCGCACACTGGATTGTTCTTCATATCTTTTTAGGAATGGCATACAAGGCCAAGCTGTCAGTCTAGTTAGAATAAAAATTTTAGCTCCCTGTTTTTCCAACATGATGCTTTCCTTTTTTTCCCAGCAAGTCTTGCAAATTATACATTCATGCAAAAATATTATCTAGAATTTTATATATTTAAATGCAAAAGAAAAAGAAAAACTGCATGGAAAATGAAAAGAGGAAGGAAAAGAGAAAGAGGATAGAGAAAAAGGAAAGAAACAAAGAAAGAAAGAGAAAGATACAGAAAGGAAAACATTTGTAATGAAAAGGTGCTGTAGGCAGATGGCAAGGTAGGCAGAAACAGTGGCAATTATATAAGTTATTTTAGGTTATTATTACAAAAGAATATCACAGTAGGAAATTAGTAAATGACTCCTCAAATGTTATGTGTCCTAAAACACATCAGTCATTCCTCATTGGTTTCATTCTCTCAAAGAATAATGCATTTCCCAGATGATTCATCCATAGTCTGCAATTCCATTTTCTACACGAGAAAAATAATTTTAAGAGAAACAATGCCGATGTCCTCAAACTGTTTGAAATCCTATTTCAATTTGCAAATCTGTTCCACCTGTAAGCAGTGGTAGTACAAATGCAAGATCTGAATCTAAGCTGACATGCCAACATAAAAGCAAAGAGATTCATTGGCTTCAGAGATGTCCCAAGGATTTAGCCTTCTTAACAGACGAGTTAGTACAATTAAGCAGTTATGAGGGGTTTTTTTAGGAACTGAATTTCACTGCTGATTTCCCTATATTCCAAAGGTAGCATCCATACTGAACACATGAAGCACTCATTGTGAATTTTATTTTTATATATTCAACAGACACATTTCATCATATCCAATACAAACTGACAAACTTTGACTACTACTATGCTAAATCAAACCTGAGAAAATATTCCTTTCATATTCAGTGTGTATGCATAACTGATTTAGTTAAAATGTAACTCTTGCCACTATGGATGAAGTGCAACCACAAAAATGAAAAAATATATCTGTTGTATATCTGCAATGAGGTCTCCTTGCAGCCTTCTCTTCTCCAGGCTGAACAAGCACAGCTCCCTCAGCCTGTCTTCATAGGAGAGGTGCTCCAACCCTCTGATCGTCTTAGTGGCCTTCCTCTGGACCCTCTCCAACAGCTTCACATCCTTCCTGTACTGGGAGCCCCACACCTCCAGATGAGGCCTCATGAGGGTAGAGAGGGACAGTCACCTCCCTTACACAGTGTTTGAAGTAACAATAGTTTGGAAAAGACAACAAGTTTAAGAGTTGTAGATGTGGTCAGCTGTGGGTGAAATGTGTATTTCAATCAGTGTGAATTAATTTAGCTTACTAAAGCCTTTTACTACACAGAAGCTAGAGATTTTAGTACTTTAGTAATGAGGCCACAAATACTGTTATTGCATTGAGAGTTTAATGACAGGATTTTATTTCCCTGTTCATGCTACAAGTCAGAGTAACTTAGTGAGTGTTTATAAAACCACAGATCCTGCAAATTCCATACACATTCACTTCACTTTGTGTGTTTGACTCACTAGATTTAACAAATTTACTGTTCCTGGACGTTCAGTAGAGTACACAAAAAGCTTAGCTAGCATCTCTGGGAGGTTCCAATAATCATTCTTATAAGTTCATGCTTATTTTACACCCAGGCATACTTTCTGAAAATACATCCAATTGTACATACATACAACATTGCAGAGGAACCGATTTTATGCAGAACCTATTGCTGAACCTAATGGATTCACACTGAATGTATGTCAACAATGACCTAGTGTCACTAATGACTAGTGCAGGCAGGTCCAACCTGTGACTCATGGACAATGTGTGGCCTGGAGCAGCTGGCACTGCAGCCCACACCCAGGCTTGCTATGCCCTGCTGAGTGATCTGGCCATGCATGAGTGCCCATCACTTAACAACCAAACAATGGAGTACAACTGGCACTGTCTGAAACCAGGGCATGGGGAGGGAGAACTGCAAGTTATAACTCAAGTTATGGGAAATAATGTTATGCATTTTGATTTGTTGACTAAAAAAATTTTTTGAAAAAAAAAAACAAAAACCAAACCAAAACAAAAAATACCACGTCAATTTATGTTTGTGACTCCATTTTTGGTCAAAATAATACATTACCTGCACATTTTCAAGTGGAATACACAGTTGCAATCAGATATTCAACTCAAAAATTTGGTCTTTCTACTAGAATTTATGAGACTTATCAGAGAATAAGACCTATCTTATCAGAGAGAAATATCTTTCACTTTACCATCACATATTTTTAATGTCATAACTTCTTGGCAATACACGCATTTGTGAACAATTGTCAAGAGTGAAATACAGGAAGAGTAAAATTTCATCAAAAATCTCTGATGAACATATTAAGATCTCAGTAAGAATTGCGACCACTTGCACTGAACTAGACCAATGCATTAGTTTCACAAACGCAAAGTCAAATAGGCCACTAGTTTAAAGTTTTTCTTGCTCAATTTCATAATGTTTTAATAAAAATATTAAAAAATAAACTTCTTTGTCATTTATATATTTTCAAGGGATGCTCTAAAAATAATGTCTCTTATTTTATTACGTTGTTCTGTAATGTCAAAAGCAGATTTTGGTAGAATGGCAGTAGATGTTGAACCTTACTCCCAATATTCTATTGTATTTTCTTGCTGTGTGACAGATGGCAGCAGACGGGCAGTCTGTCAAAATGGTATCTGACATTAAAGAGAGAATAAAGAGAAGGCGTGTCATTAATTCCTTCACACACACACAAAAATGACACTATTTGAAATTCATTGACACTTGCAGAATGTTTATGGAGATCAAGCAGTGGATGGGAGCATAGTGAGGAAATAGAAGCTATGTTTCAGCAGTGGTGACAGTGGGTCGCCTCCAATGGTATATGTTTTGACAAGCATGGCATGCAGCCTCTTGTTCATTGTTATAAAAATGTATACTAATGGTGATGAATATGTTGAAAAAAATGTGTTTTGTAGCTGAGAAAATGTTCTATCAGAGTTACTGTGCTTTTTGTATCTGTTGTAATTTCCATGAAAATACATAGGAGGCATTATTTTCAAAGTGACATATGCAGTTCAGGACAGTTCCTCTTTTCTCAATGCAGTCCTGACAAGCCAAAGGATTGGACACCCATGGACTATTGCCTCTTTTTTATTATGAATGACACTGGAAAACAAGGTTGTCAAGCAAGTACTGTCACACAGGGATTACCATTTTGAGTGGACGACACTGAAAGGCGTAAGACACAGGAATAATCATAGAATTATTATGACCACTGGAAAGACCACTAAGATCATCTAATCCAATCATCAACCCATCATCACCGTGTTCCCTAAAACACGTCCCTAAGTGCCATGTCTACATGCTTCTTGAAATCCTTCAGTAATAGTGACTCCATTTCTCCCCTGGTCAGTCTGTTGCAGTCTGTTAACACTCCAAGAAGAAATTTTTTCTAATACCCAACCTCAACCTTCCCTGGTACAACTTAAGGCTCTCTCATTCTATTGCTGTTACCTGGGAGAAAAAAACAATCCCCACCTTGCCACAACCTCCTTTCAGGCAGCTGTAGTCAGCTATAAGGTCTCTCCTGAGAGCCTCTTTAACCAACTTAACAATCCCAGTTCCCTTAGCCACTCCTCGTAAGACTTGTGCTCCAGATCAAATTAAAGAGGATATTCTTATTAAAAGGTACCTTATTTATAGATAATAATTGTACAGGAATATAACAACAGATAATATATTTTCTTCCTTCAGATAAATTATTTTCTGGTTTATTTGGATGTTTTGAATGTCTATGTTGTTACTTGGGCTGAACTTGCCAAACTTCTTACCACCCATATACATCCTAAGTCCAGAGGTCTAGCCATCAGACCATTTTAAAGGGGATCAAAAAGTTGTCTACATGCTCAGCACCAGAATCCTGAGTGAAATATGTATGCCAGGATTTTTTCATTAAGAGGCTATAATAATTTATTTATACAGTTTGCTACTTTTAAATGAATTCTACATGTTGTTACTACTTTTAAATCTACATTTTTCAGTACTTAAGAGATTTTAATTTTTATTAAAGCATAAAAAATTTGCAGATGTGGCAGCTTCTCTATGCTACAACAAGTTAGCAAGTCTTTCCTGGGTTCTTTTCATACCACACTTTCTTATATTATTTTAGATTTTATGGCACAAACCACTAATTTGAGAGGCTTGAAAAATATTAAAGATATTACTTGAAGTTAGAGAATTACCCCAAAATATTTCATAGAAATGCTAGAATTCTGTACACATATGTATATACAAATATAAAACTTCTATAAATTTCAAATATATTCCATGTATTTGTATGCATATACATATATGTGTGTATTTATATATGGGGTACACATGTACTGAATGGAAAATTCATATTTCCATATATATAAAAAATGTGTGTATCATATTTGAATTCTTACAGTATACGCTGCTGAATATTTTTAGAAAGCATAAAATGTATTTGATAGTTTATCTCTGCTGTAACTGAAAAACGAGGAATTAGACAAATATTTCAGATTCAGAAAAAGCACAGCAACCTGTTGCTGCTATCAATAATGCTGTATAGCATGGCCTTCCTGGAATGGATTCTGTACATGGTTAATCAAATAGTGATTAATTCAAATCCTCTGAATTACTGTGAAAAGTGAACTCATCTACATGTTCTTTTCTCTCAAAAGGAGATTGTCTATCTTGTATCCTGTGATAAAGATTTATTCTAAAATTTATTTATTTATTTATAAAATTTATTTATTTATAATCTATTTATTATAAAAGGTTCACAGAGGAAAATGGAAGATTTGTGATACATCTTAGAGCAATTTTTTTCTACCTTTGCAGTAAAAATACTATCATGCTTTCTATAGACATACAGAATATACTGTCAGTGAATTCACTGTCACAGTAAATTTCTTTTCTCAGAAGCTCAGTGTACTCTTTTTGATAATTTGTGTTTCAGTAATTATTGCTGGAGCACTTTCTTAGCCCATTTATGGTTTGCTGAACTTGTGTTATTCAATATTCACATAATCAATAAGAAACATTAGCATATATGTACAGGACACATCTAAGGCATGATCCTATTGAAGATTTTTAATTATGGAGACTTCTAGAAATATCTTTAAATCCTCTCCAGATTTTCAGATAGATAAACTTGCACAAGATACAGCAACAATGACATACCAAAGATCTTGTAATCAAATCACAGTGTAATTACTCTTTAACACTCGAATCACCTTCATTATTTCAATAGACTTTTAAGAAACTGCTGGTGTAGTTTAGGACTGCAAAGAGTCATTTAAACATAGAAAGGTTTCATGAGTTCTTGCCTGTCTTGGCAAGAAAGCTGTGTACTCATTTTACAAGGGAGGCATTCTTATTCACTGGTATTTATTTATGCACAAAGGTTTTGAACTTACTCATTTGAAGACAATTGGAGTTTGTATTCTGAATGAAAACAGTGGTCTTGCAGGTAAACTAATAAGAACCCCCTGTTCCTGCTTTGACATGGGAGTCAAGAATCACTAGTCCTAGTTGCAATAAACTATGATAAAAATCTCTTGTATATTCCTCGTGCCATGTATATTGATTGTGAGCCATTTTTAATTTCTTACATAAAGAAAGAATATATTGCAAATGTGATTTGAAATGCAATCTTGAAAATATAGTTATTTCTAAAATTGTGTTTTTAATCCGATTCAAGTTAGAGTTCATTAAATTACATGGTAATCAGATTACTAAGAATTTTCAGGATTTTCTCTGCGTATCCACAGAGATATCTGCTGAATACATTTTTTGTGTTAGAATAAATATCATTTACAGTATACAATGTGTGTTATATCATTTATGATGAATATTTAAGGTTTAAAACTTAAAATGACTTGCTTTGCATTATTTTAAGTGTCTAAACATTATGAACTCAGTCTGAATCATTGCAAGAATTATATGAGTTATTTTGAAAAAAAGGAAATCTTTGAAGAATGCATTTAATCAGTTATACTGTGAAATACTGTGGTGGAATAATAAACCTCCTAACAGCCTTAATATACTTTACACGTTCTATTCATTCCAATATACTACTTACTTAACTATTAATGATAAAAAGAAACATAATATATTACATGAAGTATAGAGTGCTGTAAAGAGTATACAGTAGCACAGAAAACTTTATAAACATTATTGTTTATACTGTATATATTGTTTTTTCCTTTTTTTTACTATTCAAAGGAGAATAGAAACTTATTAGATATTTTAGGATGATATTAACTAACAGTGAATGTAGTTAATGGGAATAGACAAAATTGTGAGTAAAGATAAGCTGAGGGTGTTGTGGATTTCACTGTGACAGAAACACAAAAATTCCACTTCCTTAAGGATATAGTGACAAAAACTGTTTCAAATTATGGAAAAACAAAAAGAGCAGCATTTATCAACGTAAAATTTTTTGAACAACGTAGAGATTCTTTATGGTCATGGCCGGGGAGAAGCAAGGACAGACAATCAACAGGGAATGATATCCACGAGTTAGCTGGTTTTGCCACCTTTGACGACATCAATGTGATGAAGACAAGACAGTTCAAGAGACCTCACGACAAAACAAAGCGCCAGTGCACAGATGGCATCCAGATAACCATAGTGGAGGCATGGCTAGAGAAAAACAGCCATCTGGCTGAGTATGCCAAACAGTATCAGAGGATGGCTGTACATACCTGGCTTGATCCATCCCAGGACTCATTGAAATAGACATCACTACAATGAAGTTTTACAGAGAAGTGTTACGAAGAAAATACTGAAAACTCTTAATTGTTTCTTGTGCCTCATGTGTATGAGATGTCCCTAATCTTCACCTGTTCAGATGACTCCCTTTGCATTCAGAGGTTCTTTCAGGCATCTCTTAGCCACACATGTTGATCTACAGCCAAGTGGATGTTGTGGTAGGCTACAAAGAATGCTGTCAGGACGGAGTTTGGATGGAGGAAAAAAATCTTGTATACAGGTATACGAAGACTCAAACTCAGGAACTATTCACAGTGAGTATACTGGGCTGAAAGTTTGGTACTTTCACAGTCAGATGGATAGAATAGCTCAATAAAACCATAAGGGAGTTCGGCTGTTTTGGTGGATACTAAAATTGATTTTTAGGGTATTTAATGAAGTATGATAAAAACAGAGGCAATGTGAGGGTAGAAAGTGCAGTGAAAGTATGGACTATGATCAATTTTAAAGTTTTAAGTATGGATCAAAATTCAATATTTTTCTTGTACTGGGGAGTACTCTATCCAATTCCAATAACTCAAATACACAGTTGTTAAATTCTATACAATAAATTGCATATCTTACAAATACAAAGTGTGTTACCATCATACGGAGATAATGATTTAATACTGGCTTACAGGAAAGTATACTAGCTTTCCGTTCAACAGTAGTATTCCAGATAAAGTAATCTGTAGTATGGGCATACACACATACAATTCAGTAGCTGTGTAACCTATATTTGCAGTGCGAAACTTCCATTAATATTTTGCTGCTTACCTGTTCAACTTGCCTCCTGCCAGGTATTATATTAGGGATGAAGTTTGTTTTCAGAAAGCTGACATGACCTCCATTTATCTGTTGATAAATTTCTAATTACTACTTATAAATTTCTAAATTACTACTTAGTTTTAATTCTAGAAAATTGTATAACTTCACTCTTCTTGCATCTTTTATTTAAAGAAAAACTGTTAATGTAACTATATATAGGTAGAAAAAAAATATTACTTATCCTATACAATTTTTGTCTTTTTCATGCCTGTGAAATAGTGGTAAATTCTGTTGGTATATATTCAAACAACAACATTTTTTACATAATTCAATATCAAAATATTTATGATTGGACCTGGAGGTGACCTGTAGCAAGATCTTGTAGAAAATTCATAATTCTTCTGAGGATCAAATGAAGAAAAATTTGCATGTGTTTGTTTAAATTTTCCCTCCTGGGAACCTGAATTTATGAGGGATTTGGTAAAAACAGACATGGCAGCTGACAGTGAATGTAATCAGAGAAAGCATTTAATGACTCAAGATACTACTTAGGTGGCTTTTTTTCAGATTTTTGTTATTCATTTGAGCAACTTGGACAGTATCATATGACTTAGATAGAATTACATAATTTTTTGATCTGTCTTGCATAACATTTCTCTAGTAAAGTTAGGACCAAATCAGAAACCTAAATCCAAGCTCATACCTACATACACTATGAGATTTTAGTTTTGATTCCAACAATAATATTCACAAAGTGGAAGTATTTACTTCTGTTGCTACTGCTACAGTCACACTTGATTGACTACATATATTGTTTTGAAACTGTCAAGTGATTTTTTTTTTTTAATTTCTACTGATATTATTTAAAGATAATAGTAGCTAATTTAAGGACATACTTCTTAAGCTATTTTTTTCTGTTAAATATTGAATTATTAATTGTCGTTACTGTTGCAAATTTATTTTTAAATGCTTCACAATGACACTTAGAGCTCTTGAATTCCTGTTTCATTCCATTGTCACGATTCCCAGACATCCTGGTCTTCAATAGACTTATAAGACACTAGACAATGTTTCTGTTTTTGTAATGTACTGTAATATCCAGTAAATAAATGTTAAAATGCAATAAAGAAGTATGATTTGGGTTGCCCAGTCAGTTTTGGGTTTTGTTTCATTTTTTCATTTGTTTAGTTGTTGTAGTTTTTTTCTGTTGTTGTTTGTTTGCTTGCTTTTGAGATATATATTCAGTATTGTCTTTTCCTTAGTTTTATTATTGCCTTACAGTTTTGCTTTACCACCACATATGTCTCTAAGATGGTGTATTCATTATCATTTCTAAAGGGATAATATTATTTTGTTGTTTTTTATTGCTCCAGCTATTCAATACAAGGCAATGGCCAATTACAGCAGCTGTGCTGGCTCATGTCATTTGTGCTTTCACAAGGCTAATAGTAATTTTTACTGACATAAAAAGTGTAAGTGGTTAATACTCTGCCCAAATTTGTCTTCAGAAAAGCTTATGTCTTTCATCTCAGTTCATTGTTTTGTGATGTCATCTTGAAATAATCCATCTGAAAATCTGAACATACAAGCGACTACTGAGCAATTACTCTTGTTTCATATTGTTTGATATATTGTTTGAAGTAAAAAGTGCTTTCTTTTTGAGTGAAGAACATACTCTACCAGGCTGTTTAATGTAAGTGGAATGAAAGACACTAAATCCTGCTCAAAATAGATATTTTTTGAAAATTCTAGCATTCACATTTCTTGAAAGCTAAGTGCTATAGCTTGCTCAGCAAATGGGAGAAAAAAAACGTTTCCCTTTGCCTTTTCTCATCTTGTTACAGTTGCATGTGTTAAAGTGTCTAGCATTATCTGGAGCAATAGGCCCATTAGGCAAAATAACATGAGTAATTTAGTAGGATATTGCCCACAAGGGTTGCAAGATCTCACTTCAGTACACCCCACATCTATGAGAAGAGCAGCGTTTCATTTAGTTTCTAATCTAAGAATTTACTTGACATGTTGTGTCACACATCTTCTCATGTGATAATTATTCAAATCTCCAATTGTGTATCAAATCTCTCACTGTGCTTTTGTTTGTTTGTTTTCAATGTTCGGGGCTAGAAAACAGGAAGTGTTTTCTTCAAAGCTAGGTAAATGCAAACTCATTCTTGATGAACAACAGTATGTAACGATATATCCAGGTTTTTTTAAACTATGACATCAGTGAAGTCATATTTCTAAAGTTTTTATTTGTCTTTCCACTTATTTAATGCACGCACTTCTTTTTTATTAGAATACACGTATGCAAAGCAGAGTATTAATAATGATCTCTCTCAGAACATAAAAATACTTAAAGAATGTTTATGCTGTTAGGTGTAAAAATGCAGGCCTAAACTGAAGTTGTTCTCTTCCTTTAGTTTTGCTGAAAAGTTTTCCCTTGTTCTTTTAAATATAAATACTGAAGTAATAAAAATAACAATCAAATAGAGTGAGAAAAATATCTAGGGAGATGAACTGCATTTAAAAGAAAAAATAATCCACTATGTATTTAAAAGTATAACAGGTAACATCAAATATTTAAAAAGAAATTATTTCTAGGTTTTGTAGCTGTTAAAACTGTAATTGCATACTAGTAACTCCAAGTGGCTTTGGACTTGATGAAAAATATTACTTCCGTGGTAAAGGGAGTTACTTTTCAGGATCTATATATCTGTCTGTCTGTATATGAATCTAGTTTAGTATTAAATCTAGCATATGACATGTTAATTTTCTTAGAGTTTTCCCATCATATTGACTAAATCCTGAGAAAAGAATATGACCTGAAATGTAAATTACTCTCTATATGTTCTATCATGTTCTGTCAGTAAAATTATCTAAGCAGAGATTAAAGAACACCCAAGACTTCTGTTAGTATTTTGTGAACTGGCTGGAGCAAAATTTCCACAGATGAATAGTTAAACACGCCAATGGTCACTGGAATGAAAGAAGCACAGTATCTCCTGAATTTCAGTCCTATGGCTGATCAGCTTTTGCATCTAACTAAAACAGATTTCTAAAAGACACTATTTTCTTATGGTTTCTTGTTCCTAGATAGCTCCTTGCAGTTTAAGAAAGAATGAAATACCACTCCTTTTCTCCTCATAAGGAATTTGGTATGTTTCTTGTTCCTGGTCACTTTCACAAAACTTGTGAGAAGTTAATTGTCTATGGGTACTTAATGCAGCAATATCAAATTCAAATTTGGCCTAAACTCATAATCACTCCTACTTATCTTGTTTCAACTTCCAGATCAAAGTCACTGTCAAATAAATTACAAGCTTTAACGTTACAAAAAATGGGAAATCTTTGTAGTAAGACAAGTGATAATAATATTGCAACTATATATTATGAAATATACAAGCACTCAGTTAATAGAAGCTAGAAAAACAGTTTTCTTAAAAGCTGTTGCAGTTGTTGTTACAAACATGAAATATCACATTTTTCAGCAGATCAGGAAAGTAGGGAGAGACTAGTGCTGACATTAATAACTACTGTTTCTTGGTCTTTTCCAAAGAAAATAAATATGTTCTATCCTGTATAAGAAAGAGGGCATTCTTTTTTAATTATTTTTTGTGCTTAAAATCCTTTCAGCAACTAGCAACTGCTTGGCAAAAACCTTGAAAGACAAAATTAAATAACTAAGAAATGAAACTGGCTTTAGCGTGAAGTTCCTCTATAAGCTGAAAAACTCACAGAAGTGATATAGGGGGGCAGAATTTATTTATTTATTTATTTATTTGTAAAATTAAATTCTCTTTGGAACTGTATTCAATTTTATTTTTTTTCCCCCCAGGATTTATCAAAACATTTAACAGCAAGGAGAATTATCACAGAATGGCTAGGGTGGAAGGGACCTCAAGGATCATCAAGCTCCAATCCCCCTGCCACATGCAGGGCCACCAACCTCCACATTCAATACAAGTTCAGGCTGCCCAGGACCCCATCCGGTCTGGCCTTGAACACCTCCAGGGACAGGGCATCCACAACCTCTCTGGGCAGCCTGTTCCAGCACCTCACCTCTCTCTGTAAAGAACTTGCCCCTGACATCCGACCTACATCTCCTCTCTCTCAACTTAAAAACATTTCCCCTTCTCCTGCAGTTATCAACCCTTTCAAATAGATGATTCCCCTCCTGTTTGTAGGCTCCCTTTAAGTACTGAAAGGATGCAATGAGGTCACCCCACAGCCTTCTTTTCTGCAGGCTGAACAAGCCCAGCTCCCTCAGCCTAGCTTTATAGCGGAGGTGCTCCTGTCCCCTGATCATTTTTGTGGCTCTCCTCTGGACCCTTTCCAACAGCTCCCTGTCTGTCTTATACTTGGGGGCTCCAGACCAGAACACAGTACTCCAGATGGGGCCTCACAAGAGCAGAGTAGAGGGGGACAATCATCTACCTGTCCCTGCTGGCCACTCTTTTGATGGAGACCAGGATACCATTTGCCTTCCAAGCTGCAAGGGCACATTGCTGGCTCATATTAAGTTTCAAGACCCCCCAGGTTCTTCTCTGCAGGGAACCGCTCAAGGACCGCTCCTTCCAGTCTGTATGGATGCCTGGGATTCCTCTGGCCCAAGTGCAAAACTCTGCACTTTGGCATGTTGAACCTCATCAGGTTCACCCGGGCCCACCTTTCCAGCCTGTTGAGGTTCCTCTGAATGGCATCCCTTCTTTCCACCATGTCAACCACACCGCTCAGCTTGGTGTCGTCAGCAAACTTGCTGAGGGTGCACTCGATTCAATCGTTGATGTCATTGATAAAGATGTTGAAGAGCACTGGTCCCAACACAGACCCTTGGGGGATGCCGCTCATTACTGGCCTCCACCTGGACATAGAGCCATTGATGACCACCCTCTGTCTGCGGTCTTTCAACCAGTTTCTTATCCATCGAGTGGTCCACCCATCAAATCCACATTCCTCCAATTTGGAGATAAGGATGTGGTGGGGGACCATGTCAAAGGCCTTGCTTAAGTCCAGGTAAATGACATCAGTTGTCTTCTTCTTGTCCACCCGTGCCGTGAATTCTTTGAATGTTCTTATGATGGACTATCTTGAGCTAGTCAGTATTATGGTTTGTTTCGCAAGATATCAGTTTTCCTATCTAAGAAATTCTTAGAAATAGTTTCTGTCAAAATGTCAGAACACATTCTGTTGCTTTCTTTCTTCACTTAGTTCTGACATAGGCTAAAATCTGAACTGAAATTCATAGCTTTTACATTCATACTGTTCCTAGAAAATGCACAATAGTTCTATATTTATATGCAAAACTTCTTCCAAGCCGCTGGTTTTACTATAGCAAGAAATCTTTACTAAAGATTTGGGCTTTAGTTGAAAACTTCCAAATTGCTCATATTACAAATGTACCAATATTCACACAAGCTGTGGATTATTTTTATATTCACTCACTGATTGTTACATAAAATGAGACATTTTTGTGACTATGTCTACATTATTGGACCTTGTGATGCTATAATTGTTAATTTGCAAAACAAAAGTGTTTGTGTTGGAGATCTAGAATCTGCTCTATGTATTTTGGGGTGGTTCTAGCTTGGCCTAGCCTTTGCCTGATCCTCTGGAAAGAATGAATGTTAGAGGCAAACTCCTTGAACTCACCTTCCAGTTTAGCTTCATACAAAAAAATCATATTGGCATGCTCCATGGTGTGATACTAAGAATGTACAGTTGAGACATCACCTTCACAAGTGCAATTCCCAGTCTTAAATCTTAAAAGTAGTCTCGATGCGCCCTCTGAGTAAATATTCGTTTCAATCTATACGTATTGTTACTCTGTAGCTTAGAAGCCACATGAAGAAAAAGTTTTTGCTTAAAGGACTCTGAATATACCTGCATTGTGGAAATAACAGCTAGAAGGAAAATTTTGAATATTTATTCAATGTACATTTTAATCTTAAAATCTGATCTGTTTCTATGTCAGCAATAAAATCCATACATGTTTTTTCTTAAAGGCACCTTATTACTATGGTGTCTTGCTCCAATTTATAGGAGAGAAGAGGTTCTTTTAATATCTGTATACCCGGTGGGAGATTAAGAAACAACGGTTCATATGTTGGTCCAACCAGTTTATTACAAATCCTAATCAGGGAAATGGGGAAGGGAAGGAGGGCGACAGAAAAGATATGAAAGAAGCAAGAATTGCGTAAAGCAGGGAGAGTCACCACCAGGATCCAGCAGCGTGCTGTTGCACGGCTTTTAAAGGTCCGAGGCAGAAGCAGCAGGGGGAGAGAGCAGCAGCAGTGTGACCAGTCTTTGACAGCAATCAGGTAGCAGGAAGAAGTAGCAGAGCCAATCTGGAAGGAAGCAGCAGGACTCAGGTAGTAGGCCCAGGAGAATCATCAGCATGCAGGAATTCCGCAGTGAGGAATCTGATGGCAGACACCTTTGTTCTTCAGCATGCTGGTAGAGTGCAGAGCAAGTCCAGGAGGGAGAGAGGCAGGTCATGAGGCTTCTTCTGTCAGAAACCTCTTCTTCATGAGGAATCTGTTGTCAGAAAACCTAAACCTCATGGTCTTCTATTGCTCTTTTATCCTACTTTTTCTCCTGCCTACATGACATCTTTGGGTGCTTGGGCAAGAGTCATGTGAGTATCCCCTGAGATGGCCATCTTCCTCGAGATAAGCCCACACAAAAGACTGCTTCATGGCCATTAAGCTGCAGCTTATCTCTCCCTCCTTGCCCCTGGCCTTGTCCATCTGTGTTCCTCAGACAAAGGATTTCACAATCCTTGCCTAGGACTTGTCCATCAAAGTTCTCCAGATTTCTCAACCTTTGCCCAGGACTTGCCTGGACTTGTTCATCTGTGTCCCCAGCAAGCTTTGTGACGATGTAAAAGAATAATCTCTTGCATATGGAAACAAAAAAAGGCTTGTTTACTGATTTCTTTTCATGAGTTATTCTTATATGGAAGAATTGCCAACAGCAAGATAATTATATCTGCTACTTTTTGTGTTTTAACTGATGTGTTTCCCTGTTTTTCTTAATCAAAATTGAGATTTAATGAATACAAGCAAATAAGCTTACATGTTAATTGTTCATGTGTAATCTCTGACAGTAAAGTGATGCATTTCTGCAATCAGAAAGAACAGAGAAACTGTAAGACACTGTTAAAGGTAAATTCTGCAAAGTGAAACTTTAAAACAAGAAGTGTATTTTATGTTAAAGGTCTTTTTTCTTTCACAGTCAAATTTAAAAAGCACAGAATTTTAGATCTATACTAAATCAATTTATAGATTTATCTCGTTTATAAAATCATTTTAAGAGTTGTATGACAGTATTTTATTGAAGAAAACCCATGAAGAATTTAAAACTCTTGGTTTTAAGACTGAAAATGTTAAAAATCTTTCTTGTGCTTAACCATTTTCAGGTATTAAAATCTTTTGAAATAGAAATGAAGAACATTTTTTAAGTGATGTAATCTCATTAATTTTCTTTCAATGATAAAATACGTCTATATATTAAAAAACATAAATGATAAGTCAGTATATTTATAGCTAACACTGTATTAGTTATTCACAGTGGTAGTAAAGAGAAGTAATATCATTTCTAATTTAATTAAATTTTGTTTTCTTAATTATCTCTACTTCAATTTAGTAACTTTTAAATGAGGATCAGCATTTAATTAAAAATGAAACTAATTAGTAGTTTCAGTTGTTTTTTATATGAAAGATGTTGTTTTTCGTGGAAAAAGCACAAATCTGTTATGAAAGGAAGAAAGCACTTAAACACTGCCTTAGGAATATTTCTTTCCAATTGAAAAATTCTCAATACTATAAAAAAAACACCATATTATGTTAAGCAGAGGATTTGAATTGTTCCCTGTGCTTCGTCCCCATCACACACACAGAGACAGAACTATGTAGAAAGAGAACCAACAATGTTTGGCATTGAATTTACCCTCAGGAATCTTCCTACACCAGCGCAACATCTTTTTTCTATCTTTTAGTACTCACCTAGTCATACTGTACAGGTACTTTGGAAAGAGTTATGCTTTGAGTTGTGAGAGATTTCATAAAGACCATAACAGGGAGTGAAAGCTGGCAAACAATTTTATCTTCGTTCCAAAACAGGAATATATTGATTTTTTGTGCTTTTTCCAAGGAAAAACTCCACTGTATCGGAATTGAGGAACTATCTGGATTCTTACAGAGCTCTGTACTTGTTTTCTTTTCCCTGTCCCATGTTCTTTTTCTCTTTGAAATCTGAAAGTACTCAAAGGTAGAATGAGACATCTTGAAAACTCATCACTTTAAATCTTGATTTCTTTATAAGTCAATACACAGAATTTTATTTTATTTGAAATTACTCAGAGTAAATGATTGGAGAATGGGGAGGAAAGAAAAGAGAGCTAAGATGAAATTGAATCACATAATCTTAGAATCATAGAATCAGAATCACAAGGTTGGAAAGGACGTACAAGATCATCCAGTCCAACCATCCTCCCATCACCATTGCTACCACAAGCACTAAACCACATCTCGCAGCTCCTCATCCAGGCGCCTCTTGAGCACTGCCAGGGACGGTGACTCCACCACCTCCCTGGGCAGCCATTCCAGTTCTTGAGCACTCTCTGAGAGAAAAAGTTCTTCCTTACGTCCAACCTGAACCTCCTCTGATACAGCTTGCAGCCATTACCCCACGTCCTGCTCATTGCCTGGGAGAAGAGGCCAAACCCCTCCTCCCTTCAGGAACTTGTAGAGTGCAATAACAATCCCAGCTCCTTCAGCTGCTCCTCATAAGACTTGTGCTCCAGACCCGTTACCAGTTTCATTGCCCTTCTCTGGACACATTCCAGGGCCTCAGTGTAGTGAGAGGCCCAAAACTGAACATAGTACTCAAGGCGCAGCCTCACCAGTGCTGAGTACAGGGGGACAATTGGCACTGTGCTCCTGCTGGCCACACTATTTCTAATTGCAGTCTGTTTCAACAGTTCTTCAATTTGCAAATTCAAAATTTTCAGACAGTTTTGAAGGAAACTAACACTGTGAGAAAATAAAATTCTCTGTCTGAAGAGAACACTTGCAGAATATGTACTTAAAAATCACAAACAGCAGTCTCATGGTGATTATTTTCTAAACTCACATTAAATACAGATTTCCATTAAAAAATACAAAAATGTTCAAAGTAGAAAGCACAGGACTATGGAAATTACAAAAAAATATATAATTCCATCAGATGGAATAACATGGAAGTATTAGAACATCTGTTCTTTATCATTCACTGGTTAAATCTGTATTTAACTGTTCAAAATTCAAGCTCGTTATGAAATCCACTTATGCGTTTTTCTAATTTTGTTGGTGGTTGTTGTGTGTTGGGTTTTTTTTTTGTTGGTTTGTTCATATTTTTGTCTGTTTGTTTTCCTTATTATTCAGGTACTTAGAAGTTCTATTACAATGATAAATGTTGTGTGTTTCTCTCTCAAGAATTCAACTATTAGAATAAAAACTGAAAAAACAAAACAAAAAAAGAACATACAAACACCAGCAAAAACGACAACAGAAAATCTCAGTTATTCACTTGCTGTGATCCCTCAACCAATCTTGAAATTCAGCAACTACTCCCACTTTATGATGTACCAAAATTATTTCTGCAGATTCTAGGTCTCTGATCTGTTTCTTTTTTACTCTATCAGGACAATGTTCTTTACACTGAATTTCCTTTAGATCAAATTTCCAAACTTCTGCAGAGTCATCAGTTCTTTATTATCCTCCCTTGCAATACTGTTGAACATAAGGATTGAATCCATGACTTATTAAGATCTGTAAAGAAACAAGAAATTATCCAATGGTATAGGTATGCTGTTATGCCAGAAGTTGTATGTCTCGCAGAAAGGTTCCATAGCTCAGAGAAAGCTTGTATTTGATCACTGAACAATCATAAACATTATTTATGTTGTCTTTCACTTCAAGCTCATTAAGGATGGAGTTAAATGCTCATGACAACTGAGCCAAAGGCAACTGCAGCCAGAGGCTGTTCCTTCTGTAAATGAGGATGAAAGTTAATATGGATGCAAACAGATTTAGCGCTGTCTATTTATTGACATTTGAGGATGGGGAAAAAAGAGACTGAGACAAGAAGCTGCAAAATCCTTATAAATGCAGACAAACAAAAACTTTGAACATTACCAGCAATGCTACATGAAAGAGGCTCACTCAGCATTTTAGGCAGTATCTTATCCAGGTAATGTAGTATCTACTGTACCTTAAAATATTGCTTTGTATTTTAGTCAAGTCATTATTATTGATAATCAGATTTTTAATCAAGCAAATAAGGCATAGTAAACTATGTGCATGGGTGGTGCTTTTACTCTTATTAGTTGTATTCATCACCTTACAACCTGCAAACCAAGTGTGACATAGCAGTTCTTTCTTTAACTACTGCTTACAGAGCTTACAGCCAGAACCAGACTTAATCCAATTAGCAAACAGTGCGTCCTCATGCGAAAAATGCAAAACTGCTGACAGTTGCAATGACTGCCATTAGTGCTCTTCAGTTAGGAGATTTTTTAATTAAAGAGTTTGGCATCTTCCAAGATACAGTGACAGCCTGAAGATACACTGCAAAAGAAAAAAGATTACAGGTGTAAACTTGTTCCATTCCAAAAAGTAAATGATACAGTCACCACCATAGAAAAAAAATGTCACAAAGTTTGAAACAACTGTAGCTGCAGATGTGGGATAATAAAGTGTCTTTTTTTAAAGTAGTATTTCTTTTCTTTCCTACTTTTTTTTTTTTTTTTTTTTTTTTTTGAGATTCAATTCCATGAACTAAATTGTATTAAAGCAAATTTAAATTATTTCCATGAAGTTACAAAGGCATTTGCTTACCAGATCAAAATATTTGTCCTAAGTATTGAGCATCAGATTCCATTTATTTTGAAGTAGAGATCTCCAGGATCACAAGTTTTAGAAAGTCTTTTTTTGTTGTTGTTGTTGTTGTCGATTTATTTGATTTGGTTTGTTTTGGTTTTACTGCTTTTTCGCTTTCATGAAAAGCTGTGAAATAATGATTGACTACTTTGGTATCCATGGGAAATTTTCTATACTCAAGCTTCTACAGAGTGTCTTTATGAAAAGAATGTCTTCAGTGTTTGTGAAACACTGACCGTTATCTATATTCTGTGTTCAGTGAGCATGGTCTTCAGCTTGTTTTGTACAAAATGACTTTTTTTTTTTTTTTCCCATAATGTTTTTCCTTACTCTGTATATCACATGCTTTCACATTATCTGTTTCTGTGGCACACAAATCTAATGCGAAGAAGTGTTAAAGTGTTTTGATATATTCAACTGATTCTTCACTAAAAGCTTGTCAGAGACTTTCTGCATACTACTGGTCAAATAAATGAAGTATGGGTAACAGATGGGTAACAGATAAAACTACCAGAAAATACCACAAAGTTCCAGAAAGAATATATTTTTCAAGAAACTTAATGGCCGGGAGCTAGATGTTGAAGAGACTATTATTAAAGAGCAAGATAACAGTGCTAGATGGAAAGGGAGGACAACTGTAATTCATTGTGATGAATGGCTTTTTGTTTAAATACTATCAAAAATCAGAAACATAGAAAACTGATATTTTCATATGCCCTAATCTATTTGGATGGCCTTATTCCTGAGGCAAAGTGAACACTTTCCACAAGAGTGACCCAGGGCATTGCTGTATGAATACATTAAAAGAACTCTGCATTTTTTCTTTCTGGTCTGAATAAGAACAAGAAATGCCTATGAAAACTGGAAGAACATTTAAATCAGTTAATCAAACATTTTGTTAGATAAGGTAGCAGAAAGTAAATCTACCACAGAAATATTAATGGGAGACCTGGTTGGTCTTTATCTCCTTTCCACAGACATCCATTTATACTTCATGTATTCCACGTGTCATCATGTCCATGACTGCATGGCCCTGCACTTTCTTCATACTTACATCTCCATCCAATTTTATTAGTTATATCTAGTTGTAACTATTTGACTGCATTAAATAAAAATCAGAGCCACCTTATTTGACTTCTGTGTTGAAAATATTCCACAGGGGAGAAAAAAAAAGAGACATAATCTTCTCTATACAACACAGGTACATGATAAAGCCAGCAAATTAGAACTTCAAAATTTTTTTTGCAATTTCAGTCAATAATTGTAGTCAGATATGAAAATTTAAAAGTTTCATATGAGTTTTATGAAATACAATGCAATTAAAGATATGAATCTGAACAAGAATGGGACAGGCATATTATTCAAATTTCTATTTCAATCCTTCAAATTGTATATCTCTACATTTAAGTTCCTCTTATTGTATGCTCATTTCAATACATCCATTTCATGAATTTAGCATGTTTTCATACACATGTATTTTCAGGGCCAAGCTTTGAGCAACAAAGGTCTACCTGTAAAACAAGAAGGTGTTTGAAGGTCATTTTGAAGATCTGAAGAGGAAGGCAAAGGTGAAAAATTACATTATACATAAATACAGTATTTGGCTAAGTCCAGGAACAGGGAAAAGAAAAGAAAGAGGAATTTCTTATAAGCAATTTTCTCTAGCTTATTTCTTAGCTTGTGGGTGCATAGGCCAGATCTCAGTGCATTAGCATTTACAGAGAAATATCCTCCAGAAAAGCAAGACTTCGGAAGCCTATGGCAGGCATAGAGATGGACATTTCTTTTCTTATATACTTTTTGATTCTACAAATAAGGTTTTAGGACTTTATGAATGCCATTTTCAATATTGGCTTAAGTAAATGGTTTTGAAATGATTAAAAAAGAGTTGCACTTCAGGGCTATGTACAATTGGTGACATTCACAATAGCTTTCACGGTCCCTAAAGTTGCAGGAGGAATTGGGCTGGTACCAATTAGTTTCTGTATGTGAAGATTATGACATTATTTGCATGAATTCAACCATCCATTTAGTAGACAAGAACCATCTATCATCCAGTATGTTGCTCTCCATGACTCCATCTTCCAGGAAGATTAGGAAAATACTGTATGCTTTCTCCCACTTGTTCCTTACTTTAAATCACTATATACAACATTCTTTTTTATTGCAACATAGACGTATGGGCATATTTAAAATTGCAAAAGGAAAATTGGCTTACAAAAGCACTGCAGATACATTCTGAATTCTTAGGTAGAAGCCTCAAAGCCCGTATTATGAAATAACCTTTCTGTTAATTATGTTTATAATTTAAAAATATATATAAATTTTAAACAATGGTGATGCCAAGTTCTTCATTATCAACTGCTTTTCTCCTCTTCATTAGTGTTGTTTCTCATCTTGTTCACAAATTTTGTATTCTGTAGGATCTTACCTATCTTCTACTACACAATGATATATCCATTGTCACCTGAAATCAAAAAGCTATATTACAACACAAATATTTATCTGTAAAAGCAAATGGCATCAAATCAATCTTGTTCAAGATGCTAGGGAATTACTGAGAAATAAATATTCTGCATCAATATAGGAGGGCAAAAATAATTCTGTGAGTACAGATTGATTTATTAAGATCGTCCTTTACTCATGGAAAACAATTAATTATGCAATTTATCTTCATATCTAATCCATTTATTTACAGGGTAGTTTTTTAATGAGAAGAAAAATGATTACAAAGATAAATATCAAGGCAAAGACATCTGGAGACCTGAACTCAGCAAGTATACTCAATTTAGTGACATATCTTATAATTGACTTTACTAATAATTGTCATTAAAAGACATCAAAGTTGAAAGAGAAATAAAGAAAATGGTCAAAATTTGGGAAGTCTAAAACTGACCTACTTGAGAAACATTAACCCACAGCCTAGTGCAAACAGGATCCCTGATATACATCAGGAAAGCTGTTATGTAATAGTATTATATAATCATTATATAACATGATTCCTGTCTCACAAAATGATTTCATTTAAAAAATTTCTGTTATCTCTCTCACAGCAAAATCTCAGAATTACAGCATTATGGGAGTTGGAAGAGACCCACGGAGATGACCTACTCCAAATACACTGCTAAAGCAGATTCCCTAGATTAGATTGCCCAGGAAAGCAATCCAGGAGAGATTTGAATATCTCTAAAAAAAGAGTTTCCACAACCTCTCTGGGCAACTTGTTTCAGTTCTTTGTCACGTTCAGAGTAACCACATTCTTTCTCATGTTCATATGGAGTTTCACAGATCACAGAATCACAGAATCACAGAATCACCCGGGTTGGAAGGGACCTCAAGGATCATGTAGTTCCAACCCCCCTGCCCAGCAGGGCCACCAAACACACACATTCAGATCAGGTTGCCCAGGACCCCGTCCAACCTGGCCTTAAACACATCCAAGGACGGGGCATCCACAACCTCCCTGGGCAGCCCGTTCCAGGGCCTAACCACTCTCCTTGTAAAGAACTTCCCCCTAACATCCAACCTAAATCTTCCCTCCCTCAACTTGGATCCATTTCCCCTAGTCCTGCTATTGTCAGCCCTTTTGAAGAGCTTACTCCCCTCCTGGGTGTAGGTTCCCTTCAGGTATTGATAGGCTGCAATGAGGTCACCCCGCAGCCTTCTCTTCTCCAGGCTGAACAAGCCCAACTCCCTCAGCCTGTCCTCATAGCGGAGGTGCTCCAGACCCCTGATCATCTTAGTCGCCCTCCTCCAAAATCTCTATGTCGTGAGTTTCGTGTCCCACTTTGTGCCCCTTGCCCCTTGTGTTGTTGCTGGAAAAATACTACTGCTGGAAAAACTACTGAAAAATAGCCTGGTCCCATCCACCTGACTCTCACCCATTAGACACATATAAATGTTGATAATATACCTTCTAAGTCTTCTCCAGATTGAGGTCTCACAGCCTTTTCTCATAAGCAAGATAATCCAGGCCTCTACTCATCTTTGTAGCATTGAATGGACTCCCTCTAGAATTGCTGTCTTTTCTGATGAGCTGAGAATTGCACACAGTATTCCAGATATGGCTCCACAAGGGCAGAATAGATGGAGGGGATAAAATTCCTTGTGCTTCTGGTCATACTGTTTTTTTTAATGCACCTCAGGTTGCCATTGGCCTTTTTGCTGCAAGAGCACACTGCTGGCTTGTGATCAGATCGTTGAGCACCAGGACACCAGGCTCTTCTCTGCAGAATTTTTGAACAGCCAGCTCCTAACCTGTACTGATGCATGCAGATATTCCTCCCCAGGTGTGGGACTCTGCACTTGCCCCTGTTGAATCTTCTAAAGTTCCACTCCACCCAACTCTCCATTGTGTCCTTATACACAAAATGCATCTACTCTGCAGATAACAATTACAAATATTATTTCTGTATTAAATTGAAGAACTCTGGCCACATTTTTCAGGAAATTTTTCTAATTGTGTTTATCTTCATAAAAAAAATTGGCCTTTCCACAGCACTTTATCGTCAACATGAGCTCTCCAAATTCATTTCAATCTGAAGTGTGAATTCTTATTCCTATCGTGAATCAGGCCCCAGATCAGAATATGAATAAAAAATGCACATTAGATACTGTTGGATAGTTTTTCAAAGGAAGAACTGCTCTGTTATATAAAATCCATAAATTCTGTTTTACTAAAACTGAATCAAGATTTTGGTTTACAGAGCCATCATGCAACCAGTAAGACAATGAAACAACCAGACATGAACAATCATTAACCTCTGAGTGAGCAAGACTGTCTCAGTTTCTTGTCTTTTTCTGTCCCTTTGTAGAGTCACTAAAAGGAGAACAAGTATTGTTTTGGCAACCTAAATCATCTTAGCCCAGTTGTTTTACTAGTGAGGAAAAACAAAGAATAAGGTCCAGGTTTCAGCTGGCACAGAGTTGATTTTTTTTTCCCATGTCTTATAAGATGTTGTTTAAAACAACACAAACAATGTTGATAATGCACCATTTTTGTTGCTGTTGTTTTTGCTGCTGAGCTGTGCTGTACAAATCAAAGGATATTTTTTTGTCGGCTTCTCATACTGTCCTGCCAGCCCATCAGTAGGTCTGAGGGGGACAAGGAACAGGAGGGGACAGAATCTGGACATTTGACTTAAGCTGGTCGAAGGGATGTTCTCTACAATATGACATCATGCAAAAAAACTTGGAAAGCTGAATTAGGTTGGAAGCCTCTGCTCAGGGAGTCACTGGTCATTAGTTGTCAAGGGGAGAGAAATTGCTTGTACATTACTTGTTTTGTATATAAATGTGGTTATCATTACTATTACCTTCCATTTCTCTCCCTTTTTCTATCTTAGTTAACAGTTTTTACCATAACCTAGAAGTTCTTGTTTGTTTGTTTTTTAATTTTATTCTCTCCTCCATCCCAGTGGTGGGGGCTATGAGGGCTATGTGAGTGAATGGCTGTGTATTGCTGGGCTACCTGCCAGGTTAGAAGTTCTTTTGCTACCCAATGCAGGACACAAAGGGTTGAGATAACAGCAGATCTGAATAGGAAAATAAAAGTCTGTCAGATTAGCTTGAAATTAGATGAATGTTGATTAATATATATTAATGGTGTTAGTTTTGAATTTTTCTTGTCATATTAAAATTATTAGGGAAATTCTCAGTCACATAGTTAACATGTTTTGTTGTTCAAGAGGAAAATTCTGACAGAAGTTTTTCATTGTTTCCATCACACTTATTTAGCAAAAGAGTGTGATCAAAAGATTAGGAAAATATATCTATTTATTAAACAAAACATCTGACTTCTATTTTGTTCAAAAATACCCTGCAGTACAATTCCAGCAGTTTATTTCATGGACTTAAAATCAAAGCACTTTACACTTTTTACCTCTACTTATTTGAAATTTTATTAGATAGAGTTGTATGGACTTTAGCAAAGCCAACATTGTTAGAACAGTTAAACTCCTCAAATATTCGCATTCAGTTAACAGAAAGGAAATGTTTTCTTCTGCACCAAATGCAATCATCTCTTACTCTTCTATATAAGTAAGCTTTTAATGCTCTACTCTTCTCATATTTTCAATTATTTACTGTATTACATTTGACAAAACCTTTAATGCAGTCTGTCATATTCACAATTGAAGATGAAAAGATTAGGGCAAGCTGTACAGTGAAAGGCTGAGCTAAATAATTTGCTGGTAGAAATGGTTGTTTTAACTTACTATCCCAGTCCTCCATACTCCTGAATATACGTTAAAAGACATTAGCTATCTACAGCTTTTGTAAGATGTCTTTTACAAATTATTACTTCTATTTTCTATTTTTGAAATGTTCATACAGTTTTTATACAGCTCTTCATCAGTAATCAATAGAAAATACATATTCTATTTGTCAAAATCCCTTTTGAAATCCTTGTTTGATGAAATAGAGAATAATTCAATGTTTAATTATGACTGCAAAAGAACTTTGATTGGTTTCATTTAGTATTTGAAAAATTTAAATACGCACATGTTCTTCCAATGTTTCTAGATATCTTCTCATGTTCAGAAATGGTTATTTTCTTATTAATATGTAGCAAGTCAATAGCAAAAATTAGTCTACACTGAGATTTAACTGATGTTTTTCAATACTACTTTGGAGCTGGAAGTGAAGGTCATTCTTTGAACTGAATTGAAACACACAAAAATAAAATTTCTTAAAAGAACTGGTTAATTATAAGTAACATTTATGCCAATATTTCAGATGTTTCATGGAAAATGGATCTTTTCCAAAATCTGAAATTAATTCCCATTCACAGTGTTTTCTTTAATAATGAAATAATGAATATGTGCTTCACCCAAATGTGTTTTCCCTGTCTTTAGGCTTGTTTGTAACTCCATCAAAATTACTCTGTCTTCAACTCTGTCAAAACTCAAAGATCTAGTTCAGTTTTGACACTGCTATAAAGACAGAACAGAGTTGAAACAGAACCTTAGAGATACAATGCATTCAGTATTAAATAACAACACTTCCCCCTACCTTTTGTCCCTTTTCTCTTTTTCCTTTGAAAATCTAGTTCTTCAGTAAACTGCTTTTTTCCCAACACAGTACAAACAGATTTTGAAAACATATTGAGATTTTTTTTGTGACTATTTGCTAGTCTATTTTTGGAAGTTGTAATGTTTAACATACTTTTGACATTTTCTTCAAGGACATACAGTCTATACCACAAAAACAGGATTGTGAATCCCATAAACTTAATGACTGCTAAATATTTAAGAAATGACACTGTCTTCCACTAAGTGCATGTAGTTTTCAATTTCAGGTCAAAAGCATTCATATCAATATTGCAAGAACTTCCTTTTAAGCCTATAATCAATGCTTGCCAGTGCTGAATGAACATCAATTATTAACAATGGATGTGGTTTGGGTTATTTTACTTATGTTTGCTTTTCGTGTGTTATAAAGTATTGCTTCTGCCAAAAGCATTCATTACAGAGGAATTGCATCCCAGAGCATGAGAAAAAGAGTCAAAATTACTGACAAGTAATGTCACGTATAACCCTGCCTGAGTTCTACATTTTTACCTAAATCTCTAGATCTTCTATTAAATCTGAACATCCTGATTTTTGAGTGACCATTTCACAACAGAAAGAGAAGAAGTTTTATTGCAGCATATGATCAGATCACTGAAGAAATACTGCAATCCTAAGAAAGAAGTAAAACACTATTGCTTTGTCAGAGTGACTACATCTACATTGTTGCTATAGTCTGCTTCCTGATTTTTCAAATTTTCATTACATTGCTAGGTCATGACATCAGGGACTTTTGATAATTAATCTATTTGATGAAGTTGCATTAATATAACAGCATGGAAAACTGTGTACTCGGTCAACCAGAAAGGAATGGATGATCCTATGTAGTATCCTAACTTCAAACACTGGCTTCCACTTACCTCCCAACTATGTTTCTGATCTCACTACACCTATTTAACTTAGCAACAATAAAAAAGCAATAGGAATTGATCTCAATTAGCCATCTATGACATAGGCATGTAATCTCAATATGCAATCTAACCGGATGATCTAATATAACCGGATGAGGTTTAACAAAAGCAAGTGTAGAGTCTTGCATCTGGGGAGGAATAATTGCATGCACCGGTACAGGATGGGGGATGACCTGCTGGAGGGGAGCTCTGTGGAGAGGGACCTGGGTGTCCTGGTGGACGACAGGTTGGCCATGAGCCAGCAGTGTGCCCTTGTGGCCAAGAGGGCCAATGGCATCCTGGGATGCATTAAAAAGAGCGTGGTCAGCAGGTCGAGGGAGGTGATCCTCCCTCTCTACTCTGCCCTGGTAAGGCCTCATCTGGAGTACTGTGTCCAGTTCTGGGCTCCCCAGTACAAAAAAGACAAGGATCTCTTGGAAAGAGTCCAGCGGAGGGCCACAAAGATGGTGAAGGGCCTGGAGCATCTCTCCTATGAAGAAAGGCTGAGTGAACTGGGTCTGTTCAGCCTTGAGAAAAGACGACTGAGAGGGGACCTGATCCAGGTCTATAAATATCTAAGGTGTGGGGGGCAGAATGGCGAGGCCAGACTCTTTTCAGTGGTGAGTGGAGACAGGACAAGGGGAAACGGCCGGAAACTGCAGCTTAGGAAGTTCTGCACAAATGTTCACAAGAACTTCTTTACAGGGAGGTGACGGAGCACTGGAACTGGCTGCCCAGGGAGGTGGTGGAGTCTCCTTCTCTGGAGATGTTCAAGACCTGCCTGGATGCCGACCTGTGCGACCTGGTGTAGGGAACCTGCTTTGGCAGGGGGGTTGGACTCGATGATCTCTGGAGGTCCCTTCCAACCCCTGCAATTCTGTGATTCTCTGATTCTGTAATCTAAGCTCCTTCAGTAGCGATAGGAGAGAAAACCACTCAAAGGGCATTTCATCCTTTTTTTTTTGTTTTGTTTTTGTTTTGTTTTTGTTTTGTTTTTGTTTTTGTCAGCCACATTAAGAATGTATTAAAAAGTTCAACTTTTTCCTTTATTTGCAAATACAAGTTATAAAATATTGTGGACTGTAAAAGAACAAGCAAACTCTAAGACTGCTATTATTATAACAAAGCTACCCTTTAGTGCCAGGAAAAAAAAAGAGAGATTTTTATATACTAATGGAAAATTAAGTATTTTACTGGAAAACAAATTAATTTACTGCGTTAATATTGAAAATACTTTTAGACTATTTTAAAGCTGAAAATCAGACTCAGTCTTTCAGTTTTAAAACACAGTCTGGCTTAGTCTAGTTTTGTCCTCCTGACACAGCCTGTCCCAACATCCTGTTTGCAATTTCCCTTCATCCTTTACCTCCAATTTAGTCTAAAATTTTTATTTCCAACATTACTTCATTGTGATCGTTCTGTGTACTTTCATCTTCATTCAAGTTACATCCTTACATCAAACATTTGGCTGAGCATTGAAAAATAAATTAACAGTTCAGGACATTAAAATTCCCTGTCTCCAGTTTGGCGACCTGGCTGTAGATCCAAATGCAATGTAGAAATATAGTTGCAGAAAGTTCTCTTCAGCATTTTTCTGCCTTGGGATTGCCTGTGCTCAGGCAGCAATGAGACAAATTTTAATGTTGAAAGACAGAAGATAAATTCCAATTACAAATCCTGTTGTAAAACTTTGCATCTTAATTTGAAAACATTAGAAACTCACTGAGTATAAACTTACCCGAAACTACTGTATATAAAGAACAGCATTTCAAAAACATTTGACTTGTTTTAGTTGCAAAAGTGATAAACCAGCATAAGCTATAGATCCCAAATGGAAAATACAGTAAAGCCTATAAAATATCTTTTTTTGATGAACAATATAGTCAGATCTCAAAACTGGTTATTGAGAATAGATGTCAAATATCTTTAATGAAACATGACAAAATATTTAATGAAAAATTGAGATGCAGAAGAATATGTCTTTTAAAAACCATACTGCATCTTGTCCCATATGTATGAAATAACTTTGTTTTGATGTAAATAACTGTCAGTAAGAGGACAAAGATACTGAATAAGTTTTCTGGAAAATCCCAACTGCTTAAGATGAGTGAAGATATATTTCCACGGTGTAATCAGTAGATGTGAAATAAATCCCTGCAGTGATTGCAGGCAGGACTGTTTCTTCCTGTGGAGTATCAGTGCCTTCACAGAACGGTAGTGGCCTTGTATTTGGATTCAGAGACCCACAAACATCAGAAAATATGGAAATAGTTTTAAAGTTTTTTTTACCTGTCTTTGTTTGAGTAGCCATGCTTTAAAACAAATGGGGATCAGTAAGCTGGGGAGATAAGCTATATAATTGTTGATATAAGTGTTTATAAGTTCATTATACACAGCTCATATGGGTAGTAAAATGATCTTCACTCTACTATCATAGTTTCTGATCTATGCCTTTATCTCTACACTTCATTTGAGGCAGATTTAGCTACACAAGCCTGATGGCTGTGCAGAGCCAATGCTTCCCTCCAGGGTCACTAAAGTCCCAAATCAGCCGTAGTTCTGCACTCCTCTGGTACACACAGACTAGCGAGTACTCCCACCACTCAGCTCTAACATTTACACAGGGTATAAGTCAAAAGAAAGTGTTTTAGGGCAGATACATCACTCTTCCTGTTAACACTGGGTGTGCAGTCACTTTCGTAGGTTGTGGAATTCTATACATCAAGGCTCTCTAAATATTTATTATTCTCATAACAACTTTTTGCATTAGCACATGTATTATTTTATTTAATGTGATAATGTGAAATAAAAAATTTCTCATGATCACAGAATTGTAAGTAGTAGCGGAAAAAACACAGTGTGAACTTTTATGCATACAAGTTATTTCTATGTTGTTATAATAGCAGGTACACAGACTATTGCCTTCCAAGTTGATGGGGGACCATTCAGCCTGGAGATCATAGAATCATAGAATCATAGAATCATAGAATCGCAAGGTTGGAAATGACCTGCAAGATCATCTAGTCCAACCACTCTCCCATTCCCAGTACCACAAGCTACTAAACCACATCTCGCAGCTCCTCATCCAGGCGCCTCTTGAACACTGCCAGGGACGGTGACTCCACCACCTCCCTGGGCAGCCATTCCAGTGCCTGACCACCCTCTGAGAGAAAAATGTCCAACCTAAACCTCCTCTGGTACAACTTCTGGCCATTTCCTTGGGTCCTACTATTTGCCTGGGAGAAGAGGCCAGACCCTTTTTCATCACAACCTCCCTTCAGGAAGTTGTAGAGTGCAATGAGGTCTCCCCTGAGCCTCCTCTTCTCCACAGTAAACAATCCCAGCTCCCTCAGCTGCTCCTCATAAGCCCTGTGCTCCAGACCCCTCACCAGTTTCATTGCCTTTCTCTGGACACGTTCCAGGGCCTCAATGTCTTGTAGTGAGGGGCCCAAAACTGAACACAGTACTCGAGGTGCGGCCTCACCAATGCTGAGTACAGGGGGACGATTACCTCCCTGCTCCTGCTGGTCACACAATTTCTAATGCAGGCCAGGATGCCACTGGCCCTCTTGGCCACCTGGGCACACTGTTGGCTCATGTTCAGCCAAGCATCAACCAACACCCCAGGTCCCTTTCCTCCTCACACTCATCCAACCACTCATCCCCAAGCCTATAATGCTGCATGGGGTTGTTGTGGCCAAAGTGCAGGACCCAACACTTGGCCTTGTTGAACCTCACTCCATTCACCTCGGCCCAGTGATCCAGCTTATCCAGATCCCTCTGCAGGGCCTCCCTACCCTCATGCAGATCAACACTACCTCCCAACTTGGTGTCATCTGCAAACTTACTCAGGGTACACTCAATCCCTTCATCTAAGTCGTCAGTGAAGATATTAAACAGGATGGGCCCCAGCACCGACCCCTGGGGGACACCACTTGAAACAGGTCGCCAGCTAGACTTAAGTCCATTGACCACCACCCGTTGAGCACAGCCCTCCAACCAATTCCTTATCCAACAGAGGGTAAAACTGCCCAAGCCACGGGCAACCAGTTTCTGCAGAAGGATACTGTGAGAGACCATGTCAAAGGCTTTGCTGAAGTCTAGGTAGACTACATCAACAGCCTTTCCCTCATCTACCAGTCTGGTAACCCAGTCATAGAAGGAGATGAGGTTGGTCAAACACGACCTGCCTTTCATGAACCCATGCTGGCTGGGCCTGAGATGAGAAAGTTGAGAATGGATTTCATTCCTATTTATAAATATCTAATATGCATGAGTGATATGGATTAGACCAGTCTCTTTTCAGTGATGTACAATGATAGGACAAGGCACAATGGGCAGAAACTGCAACACAAGGAGTTCCATCAAAGCATGTGTAAGAACTTTATTGTGAAGGTAACGACGCACTGGAACACACTGCCCAGAGGGATGGTGAAGTCTTCTTCTTTGGAGATGTTCAAACTGTCTGGATGTGTAACCTACTGTAGATAACCTGTTTTAGCAGGTGGCTGGACTAGATAATCTATAGAGGTCCCTTCCAGCTCCTATGATTCTGTGATTTAGCATATTTCATTTTATTCTTTTAACATCATTCTGTCTGACTAGTATTCGTTGCTTACATTTAAAATACCTGCAAAATTTCTGTATTCAGTTTCCTCTGCTCATAAAGACAGTGGGATTTCTTTCTGTCTTAAGATTTTCAGTAGGAATGTCAGATGCTATTTCAGTGATATAACACATATAAATCCTTAAGATATGAGTAGTTCAATGCAGAAAAAAATGCTAGCAAGTGGGTAGCAAAACTTCTATGTTCAAATTAATATGAGGAGGTTTTAATTAGCGTAATATATTTTATTTGTCAGGAGACATCAAAACATAAACTACAGAATTCAGATGAAATTAGGTTACACTGGAATTACAACTATTCTTTTAGAAGATGTTACATGAAATCAAGTTTAAATTCTCTCTCTAATCTTAGTGATTATGAAGAAAATTCCAAAATACAAAGTATATTAAGTATGGATAGACTGGATCCATAGTTGTGGTATCACATGAAGGCAAAAAAACCAAACTAATAATAATGATAATAATAAAATTAAAATGCACAGCTGGAATTATCCTGGTTGATTTCAGTTCCTCTTTTGTTTGAGTTAGCTTGAATAATTGGAAAACACTGGCAAATGTGATCAGTCAATAGCTAGAAAATTCCTGATCTAAGGTTTTTGTTTCTTTGTTTGTTTGTCTGTTTGCTTTTGTAATTAACATTGTTCTGCTGTGTCGCTTCTCTTGGTAGAATTCAGTGAAGATGTTATGCATATCCATTGCACAGGAAGCACCAAAGCTTCAAGTTATCTTTTTTCAGAGTCCTTTTTCCCAATTTTGGTGCTAAATATGTATTTCTTTTTCTTTAGTTCATTCAATATAATTAGCATCTTTAATCAGACTGTATCGGATACCTTTTCCTCTGGAAAATGCAGTTTTCTGTTTCCTAAATTAAATATACAAATATATATTTTATTAGTTTTGTTTGTTTGTTTGCTTGTTTTATACGGGTGTTTTTTTGTTTTGTTTTGTTCTTTTTTAGTAGTTTTCTATTTCTGTATAATTTTTATCCTTTTCTTTATTTCTGACACTGCAATGGTGTGCTACTCTTGTATGACTGTTTAAGTTCTCAGTTTCCATCTATCTATCTTGCTCTTAATGATATTTCCTTAACCTCTCAGTTTTCTAAGGTTTTTCTAGCCTGTGTTTCCTGAGAATTTTGACTCAGGCTTCCTGCACAAGACGTAGATAAGACCTCGATGCTTGGTCATCAATATGTACTCACCACTGCACCTCAATAATGTCACAGATTTAGAGTAGAAAGGACTGATTTTTATCATCAGATTTCTTAGCATAGTTTAAAGTTCTAAATTCTGTACTCTCAAAAATATCCTTTCTGATAAACACATTTGTCTTTGATCTGAAATACCTCTTGGAGGAGTAATAAGCCTTTTTCTTAGAAGTCGACAATGAGAGAATTGTTTTAGGGAGCTGGCATGCTGACCTCTGCCTTTTGTCGTGTGTTGTTTTCTAATTTGTGTGGTTTTCCAAGATAATTTATAACTAAATTCTTTAATAATTTCTAATAATAAATTCTACTGACATAACAGAAGATTTTTTTTTTTAATTTTGATTGTTATTAATGACCTCAGTTACTTTATATATAAAAATAAATAGATCTTAGTTGGACCCCTATGTTTTATGAGGTTGTAAATTGAGGGAAACAAGATTATTGTTCTACATTGTTTCAATATTGATGAGCTACAAAGTAGCAGAGAATAGCTTGTTTTCTTTTCCTTAATCATCTGTCAGAATTGTTTTTGTTTTAGTTTTCATCCTTTTGCCTGGAAAGACATCCCATCTTCCATTTGACCAGTCACATGTACAAGTCATTTATTGTACAATATCTGTGTTGACATACTTATGTTTTAGTTCTGCAGTTGTCATATGATCAAATCCAATTGCTGTTGTCCTTTGTTAGCTGTATTCTGGAGAGATCTTTGTTCCTTTTTTCTTTCCTCATTATAAGTACTACATATTACAAGTACTACTCCATGCAAGAATTCATAAACATGAATTAGAGTCTTAATCTTTTCTAAAATATGTATATTTGAGCAAATAATCATATTCTGTCATCATTATACTGAAAGGTTAGAACAGCAACAACACCCATGCTTCAATCCTTTTAAAGATTAATCTCGTTCTCTCCCTCATTCTAGTTACAAATTGTTTTGGATTTAAAAGAAAGTAGACACATGCATACTTTTTTAAAGGTGAGGAAATAAAAAATAAACCAAAATTAGAATGATCTGCCAATTTATTAAATTATATGTGCCTATATACAGTAAAAAGACTAAAGTATAGTCAGTACTTCATGAGTTACTTCTCTGCATTTGTTGTCCAATTTGATATAGTATCAAGCCTAGGTGCCATTTTCCTACACTATGAAGTCAAGCATTTTCACTGTCTTTAAGGAACAGATGTACCACAGATTTCCATTGTGGAGAAGATCAGTTCCCAATGAAAACTGAATAATCTGTATTTATTGATTTTGAGATTCATCTTCTTAAGCTTCTTTAGAATAGAGAATAAGCTATGATCAAGATAAAACACCGGTTAATTTATCTGTAAGATAGCCATCTGTAAAGCAGTTTCTTTGCCATCTTTGCTCTCTACACTGACCTTTGTAGGGGATGCAATTAATCCCCTAAAATAACCAAGAACAACAGGTGATATGCTATTTACACCATCTTGTGTTTAAAACTCAATGCTCTCTCTGAAATATGAGTTCTATATTATATCTGAACACGTAAATATGCATATAAACTAGTAGGTCTCAGTCTCTAGGGAGAGGGAAGCCCTTGCCTCAAAGTGAAGAACCAAGTCAACTCACAGCAGGAATGTTTATGCAAGTTATAAAGATTGAACTAGTTAAAAGAGTGCTCTCTATTTTATGCAAGGAAAATCTCTTTGAATCTGTATTTCATTAATCAGTACTGTCAAAAGTATTTGGTGATTCTGAGCACTTCATCTTCTGAGTGCTTAATTTAACTTAGCTTCATATTCGAAAGATGGAGGTTCCATCTTTTTTAAAAATCAAATCTTTTTCAGAATTTCAGTTTGGGAATCAGAAGTATTAGGAATATGAAGTATTTTCTTCCATGTTTAACTACTTAAAAACTAAATATCTAGTTCGAAGCAGTCATCCAGCTCCCTCCGTAGCTGGCAGGGAGAGATAAGTGCAAGCTAAAGCTTGCATTTATGAAAGCTGGAAAAACACAAAATCTAATTTATGTAGCCATGCAAGTGACAGAATGAAAAACTCAAGAGTGTGACAGACAAGCAGGCAAAAAAAAAAAAAAAAAAAAAAAAAAAAAAAAAAAAAAAA
>NW_024884697.1:30493461-30514574 GCF_019232065.1 Centrocercus urophasianus | reverse complement strand
GATCAATCTGTGTCTGTGATAGGGGGCAGCAGGCCTGGAGGCCCACCAGTCCCTCTCCCCCCCCCAAAAAAAAAAAGTGAAAGAGAAAAGGGGAAGGGAGCTGGTCTCCCCCAGAAAAAACGGAACAGCAGCAATAATCTAAGAAGGAAACTTAATTTTACTAAACATGATATTGGAATGCAAGATAACACAATACAATACAATATAATTGGAATTTATTAAATCAAATAAAATGAGAGAGAGAGTGTCCAAAACCGAAAGCCTTACTTTGAATTGAAGGCGCACAGCTGGGGAGAACACCCACACACTTCCAGGCAGTGAGAGAGGGAGTGTCCCATCACTTCCACCCATGACTCCCTCTGAAAGCCAAGTCCTCTGGGGTATGTAGTTCTGCTGCTCTTCTGAGAACCAGGTATCTGGAAAATTGTCAGTCCATGGAACTGGATTATTAATCCAGTATCTATATTATTAATCTGTATCTATATTACTATAGATATCTATATTATTATCTATATATATCAATATCTATATTATTAATCCAGATATCTATAATTCCTCATGCTTTACATGATGTTATGATGTGGAATACCCATAACAAGAATCATAAAACCATGACAGCCAGTTATGCACAGGTATGACCTTTAAAGATATAGAGCAAGAGCTACACATATTGTACTAATTGCTGATGTTTGTGTGCATATGGATAGAGTGCTATTACCGACGTAAAAGCATGTCCAGATTGATAATCAATAGGATACTTCTGTGATGCAATGGAGGTAAATTATTATTAAAAAGTACTTCTGGGGAGATGGAGGACTTGGAAAGATCCCAGGTACTCCAAGGAGTTGAAAGTGATCAGTAGAAGAAATTAGATGAGGGTCAACAGGAGAGGCAGATAAAGGAGAACACAACTAATAAAAATGCCCTAGAAAACTAGTCTATCCAAAATAGCTCAGAAAATTACCCTTTGTAAGTGGTGATCTTCCACTAAGGTGTTCTTCTTCATGTTCAGATGGAACTTGCTCTATTCCAGTTTGTGCCTATTGCCCCTTCTCTTGTTTCTGGGTACCAATGAAAAGAGCCTGTCTCCATCTTCTTGACACCTGCCCTATAGATATTTATAAGCATTGACGAGAGCAGCCAGATCCTATTCCTCAGAGGTCCTTTCCAGCAGCTCATCCCATAACTTGTACTGATGCATGTGGTTATTCCTCCCCAGGTATAAGACTCATGCCTTTCTTGAATCCCATAGGATTCCTCTCTGCCCCTCTCTTCAGCCTGCCCAGGTCCCTCTGAATGTCAGCGTAGCCTTCTGGTGTGTCAGTCACTCCTCGCAGATTTGTATCATCAGAAAACTCACTGAGAGTGCGTTCTATTTTTTCATCGAGGTAACTGATGAAGATGTTGAGCAAGACTGGACCCAGTCTATCTCTGAGGAACATTGCAAGGTATAGGCCTCCAACTAGACTGCATTACTGATCACAGCACTCCAAACTCTGCCAGTCAGTGACTTCTCAGTGCATCTCACTGTCTACTCAATTATCCCACACCTCTTAGTCTTACCTATGAGGATGTTATGCAAGTCAGTTTCAAAACTTGCTGAAGTTAAGACAGTCAACAATCATTATTCTCCCTTCCTCTTCCCAGCAAGTGATGACACCCTAGAAGAGTTCAAGTATGATTTTCTCTTGGCGAACTCATGTTGCCTACTCCTGATAACCTCAATTTCTTCCACTTGCTTGAAGATGACATAGTGCTCCATCACCTTCCAAGGGATGGTGATGAAGCTGAATGGCCTGTAGTTTTCCAGGTCTTCTTTCTCGCGTTTTTTGAAGACTGAAGTGATATTTCTTCCTATCTTCAATCACTTTTCCCTTTCTCTCAAAAGTTTTAGAAAGAGGTTTGACAATCTCTTCTGCTAGCTCCCTCAGCACACATGGGTGCATTTGGTTGGGCCAGTATGTACCTCTAATCACCATACTGAGAACTGTAAGGACATGAACAGGTACATGGACCTATTAATCTACAGATGGTAATAGCAATGAGGAAACAGTCTGTGCTTTGAAGAAAACTGGAGATTTGATATTTTGATCATGAATATTGTATAGCATTGAACTTACTTTGTAGGTGAATTCATTATTCAATCTCACTATGATTGCTGCATAAAATCAAAAGCATAGGAAAGAAAGAATATTATAATTTCCCTTCTGAGAATATCAGATATATAATAGATTTAACATATTTATCAGATGGAAAATATTTTGACCTTTTACTTCATTTTGTAATGCCTTCTGACCCTCATAAGCATGTTTAAAAAGTGTATTTAATTACTTTTCCGTTCACTAACACCTTAATCATCCCAAAGCTGATCCATCTGCTATTCTTTGTGTTATTTTTGAGTTGCACCAAATGAAAATAATTTGATGGATTTCTAATGGAGTTGAAGGTCGAATCTCAAAATCTCTGAAGAAATTTGAATGAAATGGAAGTAAGTTCTTGTCATTGTTTGAACAGTTAGTTCAATTTCAAGACTTAATTAGAAGAACAATTCTTCACCCCTCTTAGGGCCTGTTATGCAGTGCTCGTCTTTCACTTTTTATCTTAAAAAAATGTATGCTATACAGACTCCTAGATGCCACAAAATCATGGAAAAATAAAATAATTTGAGTTGGGCAGGATCTTTAAAGTTCATTTAGTCCAACTCCTCTGCAATGAATAGCGTTATCTGCAATTAAATTACTCATATCCTGATCCTGCCTGACCTTGAATGTCTTCAAGGACAGGGCACATACCACCTCTCTGGGAAACCTGTTCCAGTATCTTGCCACTCCTATTTAAATCTCCTCTCTTTTAGTTTGAAATCATTTTCCCTTATTCAATCATCACAGACCTCTATCCTTACATTCCTCAGCTTGTATTGAGAGTAGAGGTTGTAACAAGCCACACTGAAGACTGTGCAATTGGCTTTGTTGAATCTCATGAGGTTCACCTGAGCCCACATCTCTATCCTTTCTAGGTTTCTGGATGGTCTCAAATTATGTCCCTGTCTTACATGTGCCTTAGCACAGCTTAAAATGTCAATACACAAAAGAACTGTACTGTCCATAGCACAATGAAACTGAATGTGGATAAATATACAAAATAACAGCAAGATCAATGTCTGTTGTCAGGATAATATATTTTAAGACTTATGCATAAAAAAACATTAATTTGTATCCCAGATTTGGGTATATCCCTTATTTTTAAAGAAAATTAACTCATATTGCTACACTCATTTCCATTGTTTTCTTTATAAACTAGGCTCCACTTGAAAAAATAGTCTCCTGATTCACTCCTGTTTTGGGCTGATGTATTCTCTTACAATAAGCAATCACACAGTAGTGAAAAAGTGTGTTAGATGAGGCATTTTTAGTGGTATCCAATTTACTTACTTCTGGATGAGAGTTCACAGAAGAGATGCCATCAGTGTCATTTCTATTAGATTTCTTCTATTGTGTGTTGGACTTTTGCTTTGAAGCCTGCTTAGGAAGAGGGAAGATGAGAGCGGGGGCATGAGGTGGGGGCAGAAAGAAAAAACAAACAAAATCAAAATAAACCAAACCTAAACCGAACCAAACCAAACCAAACCAAACCAAACCAATCTTTAATAATACCATGAAAAAAAGAAAAAAAAAAAGTTTCTATAGATAGACAATGTGGTAATTATGTGGAGTCATGTCTCACACTATATGCCCACTTCGCAGGACTTAATATGGGATATTTTATCACAGAAGAGGAAGAATTAAGATGATTTGGAGAGGAATGTGTGATTTATATTGTCACAGGTAGCTAATTCCCAAGATACACGTAGAAACTGGCCTTCCAGCACTTTGTTTTTCAGCTGGAATGTGTCATTTTCTTTTACCTATATCTCATTTTCTTTCTTCACCAGGGAATATATCTCATCTCTGAAAAAAAATTGAAAAAAACAAGGAAGGGAGGAGGGAAGGAAGGAGGGAAGGAAGGGAGGAAGGGAGGAAGGGAGGAAAGAAGAGGTTTGACATAAGCTGTCTCCCACTTTTCCATAGAGAGTTATGTATGTGCTCTCATCTCCATTGGCCTCTCAAGTGTTTCATTTAATTACAGAATCATGAGGGACTCCACAGAGAGAAATGGCAATATATTATTATTATTTTATTTTCTTTCTTTCCCGAATCAGATCTTTGCATTCAGCTGGAGTCTGATGATCTCAGTTAGAGGTTTGTAAGGTCACATTCTGGTTGGATGAAGTGGAAAGAAAAAATGTATGTTCAGCATTAATGCATGACAACTAGTCAAAGAATTTCACACAGCTTACAAAATACATACAAACAGCATTTACTTCTCTACAGGAAGTCTTTTGTGTTGTGTTGCTAGATATTTATTTATTTTTTTACTGGTCACATAAAATGGTGAGAGTGCGGTGACCATTCCCCATAGGATTGAAACAGTTTCAAACATAGGTTAAATTTTATGCCCTAAGCTACTTTGAAGTGTTCTTTGATTTGTCAGCAGCATGAAACACTAGAGGAGGAAAGCAAAAGAATACAAGGGAAAGGTCAGTTCCTTCCTAAAACTGAAAAATACAAGCATTTGTAGAGATGAAGCTTAGTTCTTTAATTTCACCAGGGAGTAAGTTCACGTATTTCCAACCTGTCACCTGGCTTTGCAATTCAGCAGACACTTGATGCTGCCAGAACTGGCACATGGGCTTTTTGAGAAGTTCCTGAGAAAGAGAGAGGGGTAGGCAAATGACAAAGTTTTAGTTAGGAAGTAAATGTGTCCTTTGACCCCTGTAGCTGTACAGGAAACCTGAGATTGTTCAGGTTAGGAGGAGAAACTGATAATGTAGTTTTGCTTCCTTTCAAAGAATCTGTGAAGATTTAGTCTGAATACAGTAGGAATAAATATAGTGGAAGTACAGATTAAAACTTATGACCAAAGAGAACTTCAGAAAATATTTGCTTTATAAAATGTTTCTTAAAGAGTTTTAAGGTGAGAATTTGTCAGTAGAAAGCTCAAATATGTTTATTAGATTAGAAAATTACTCAAATACCTTACAACTTTCTAGAAAATATTAATTAGTCAAAAGGAAAATAAAAATCAAAACACCATATTGAGTTTAAATATATATTTTTAGAATTAAGAAAAACTAATAAAATTAGGTTCATTCCATTTGTTTTTACACACTTCACTGAAGCAATCATGTGTTGCATTTTTTGTCCTAAGTATTACTTTATAATCAAAGTAAATAGAATGCATAACACCTGCACTATCTTTGCAGTATACTCTATGGTCCTTGTCATTCAAGCAGGATAGTTTCTGCTTTCTATTCTCAATTGTAACCCTCTTTAATACAGATCAGCCAACTCATGTCCAGACTTCACTGCACATAGATCTAATACAATACATGCATTCACACACCCTTGCCCATATCTTCTATATTCAGCATTTTCTGTTTTGCACTTCTCTTGTATTTGTAGCACAACACAAGGTCTCATTCTCTCACCTTTACACATCTTTGTGATATTTCAGCAGACATGTAGGTGGATTATGATGCCTAAAGGATTTTCTGAGTGTAGAGAAACTCAGTATAGTGAGCAGCTTCATGTCATGCTGTAGATTTTGGGAGCTGAAAAGGGTGACACACAGCCCCAGTTGGATGAGGTGGGAACTGAACTGCTCAGAAGGTTTCATCTTAGTGAGATTATCTGCTACATTAGGTAGGGTTCCTTGAGTGATCTCATACAAATGTAGCGCAGGCATTGAGGTGAACCAGAAACAGGGGGCAATTCAAAATGAAATTCAATACCCTATTAACATACTATACCCTTCAACCTTTTGTGAAAGTCAGATTTTGGTCTGAAAACTCTGTCCTGACTGTGAAGCCACTTATCTGTTGATGTATAAATGAAGTTTTGGATATTATTTCTTCAGCATTTTTGATGAAATAATGATTTGTCTTCAGAAACAGTAGTTCTTTGAGAAACATCCCTGTGAGTGAACATTGAATGGTAGAACACTGGCGTTCATTTTTTGGTAGATCCTTACTCATATAACAATGTAACTTTACACATAGTAGTCTTTTCATACGTATACAGATGCAAAACAACTCATTTAAAAGCATTTAAATCTATGCGATTTGTAGTGAAACTGAGATTCAAATATGAAGTCCTCGTGATCCAAAGGAAATCATGCTTTAGTACTTCAGAAAGGTGAAAAGCATGTCAGCATTGTCCTTTGTGGACATTTGTGGAACATTAGCACTGCTTTTGGCATGATCATCTGACAGAGCTAAATGACTTTGTCCTTATTTTAAATATCTTCCTTTATATATGAGATACCACAGTCTCAAAAACTTACTGTAACACAGAATGAAAAAAAATCACTGTTCTATTTTACACTCCCAAAGACTTCTCTAAATACCTTTACCTTTTAAAAAACAAGTAAGCAATTTTTGGCTAGCTTTTTTCTCCTTGAAAATAAAAAACTTTCTTAATTTTTTTTTAAATTTAATATCTACAGCCAAAATATTTCAGCATTTTAGAAGTGCAACTTTGTATACCATTTTTTTTTTAAATCTCATGTGCAATCTATAGACCTGAAGTGTTATACTTCAGTTATGTTATATCTACCAAGGGGGATGGGGAAAGAATTTATTTTTACAGATCCCAAAATATTTAAATGAATAAATAAATAAATAAATAATCAGAAAGGGCTGGAAAAGCACTGTCTTTTAACAATCCACTCTGGTATAAGAAAAGTCAATATTTTTGTTGTCCATAAAAATTTAGCAAAATTTATGTTAAATTACGTACAGTAGACCTATGTAGTTCTACCTGTGTTAAAAGCAAGGAATATTCCAAATGCAAGATTATATGAAATTCTCTCCAATTTTCTAACCTTAGCTAGAGATTAATTGCATTTTTGTTTTGGCAATAATATTTACTATGGACAGAACTATATCATTTCATAAATCTTTGTAAAAGACCACTAGTGTATTTTCAGCAATAATCCAAGTAGAAAAGCATCGATTAGAAAACAGTCTGAGTAGAAAAGTAGAAGAGTTAGTCTAGTTAGTCTAAAAATCATTCTACTAATGAAGATCCAAAGTAGAGCACTGCAGTGATAATGCCACCACGTATGGATGAGTAATGATGAGCAATATTTTTTTCTTTGGCAGGCTATCTAAGAGTTCATGAAATTAAAGTAATTAATCTCATTTAATCTTGTTGATGTCATACACATGCTAAAAAAAGAAATTTACATTTTTTTTTTTTCTTGAGGAGAAGAACCTGGTATAGTGGAACATAATTCTTTGTCACTGAACAATCACTATCTGATAAATTGCAGTGAAGATCTTTAGGTCAGAATTTAATGAATACAACTTATACTGAAGTAAAAAGTTATAGGAACCTTCTGTCAACAGTCTAGCTTTTTTATATCATGTGAATGAAAGAGGCCAGGAACTGTATGATCTATGAGAAGATCTTTACAATTTATTCTCAGTAAAAGGGTGAGCACCTGTCTCAGAGGCATTGTTACCTCTTAGCCGTTTGGATCACCAGCAACAGGAAGTCTGCCAAGAGACCAAATAACTATAAGAGTTGGGCACTTGAAATAAATCAGTAAAAAGTGATGATAATGTAGCTACGAGAACAGAAAACCAATGTCCTTGACATCCATTGGAATTTGCTAGGCAGAGTGTGATGTATTCTGAGGGAGATTCTTCTAGGTACTCTAACATGAGGAAGACTTCTATAGCTGCAGTAAATATATACACAAAGTTTTTTAGGCTGAATGAGACTTAGAGATTCCTAAGACATAAAAGGTCACTTCTGCTTAGTAACAATGATAGCAAGATAGTAGAAATAATCCTTTAAGCATCTTTGGAGATATCTAATCTACACTTCTGATCAAGGCAGGATTCTCCAAATCTCGACCAGTTAAATGTGTCTTTGTCTAGCTAACTGTTGAAGCTTCCAAGAATGGAGATCCACAGCCTCTCCAAGCAACCACTTGCAGTTACCACTGCACTAACTTACCAGTGAATAATATTTTCTTACTGTCCAGCTTAAACTTCCCAAGATGCAATTGTGTGGTTGTCATGGTTTTATGATTTTTGCTTATTGGTATTCTGCATCATAACATCATGTAGTGCACTGGGAGTTGAAGAGTTACTTCTGTCCAGAAGGGAAGAAGAACTACATTCCCCAAGGGGCTTTGCATTCAGAGAGGAGATATAAACCCCTGGCAAGGTCACCTGGTGTCCCTTTTTTCCTTCGGCTGTACTCCATGCAGCTCACCCAACTGCACATCTCACCTCAGCATATGGTGAGGCCTTCAGTTTCTCAGACACTCTTTTTCTCGTAATATTTGAAATATTAACTTCAATTCTATGTTATTATAGCATGCTTATCTTGCGTTCCAATACCATATTTAGTATATTAGCTTGTTTCTCCTCAGATCATTGCCACTGTTTTTAATTATTCAGGGTCCCCTCCTTCCCCTTTTCTGCAGGACTGGATTTGCAAATCCCTTCGCCCCGCTAGTCATGGAACTGGGCTGATCCAGCGCGTGAACTGTCAACAGTGGCTATTTCCCCTTGTTGTATTGTCTAACACAGGTGACAAGAGTTTTTGTTATAGACTTCTCTTGAATTCTCTCAGACATAGCATTACCAGACTAAACAATCCCACATACCTCAAATGTTCCTCATAGATACAAAGCTGGACTCCATATTCAAAATGTAGCCTTACTAGTTCTGGATGGAAAGGGATGGAAATCTTCATTGGAACTTCAAGCTGTTCTGCTTTTAATGTAGTTGAATGTGAATTTTTTCTAGTTTGCAATGAAAGTGTCTTATTGAATACAAATCCAACTTTCATTCACTATAATCCCCACATCATTTGCTACAAGGCTGCTGCCTTGCCATCTCTTCCCCATCTGTACTGATTCCCTTAGTTGTTCTGCATTAACTTTGAAGCAAACATGGTATGAACAGCAATAACAATATAGATATTTGCCACTTGCAAGGAGGAGAAGTTCCTATCCTTTTAGATGATGTGAATTATTTAATTCTACATATTTCCAAAAAGCCTAATAAATAATTTCCTGTTCATAGGTAATCTTAATATGTTTGGAGTCCTAGACAATTGTAGTAATGTACATATCTTCTTTTAAGTTAAGGAACAAAGGCCTTTCTTCCTTTCACTTGCATCAGCATTGCACTTACATAAGCTAAGCCAGCAAAAACTATTATGACACACAGAAGAAAAAAAATCAACAGCAGTCAGCAAGAACAGTTGTGAGTCATTGTATTTCACTTAATTATATGCTTCTTAGAATTTTTTCCATTGTTTTTGTTTGTTTGATTTCTTATTTTTCACGCATTATTTTCTAAAATGATTTTAAGGATGTTTTTTTTCTTCTGAAGGCTTGTTTTATTTTGGTTCTCTTTCTTCTTTTTCTCTCTTTTTTATTTTTTTCCACTTTTGCATTTCTATGTTCAATAAAAGGGATACACTCAACAATCCAATTTAATCACTTCTAAAACTCGTTGAATTTTGCAGGGAGATTCAGATAAGTGCTTATATAATTGCTAATCTTGAACCCTTGCAACTAAGGTTAATTTGATGTCCTGTATTGGTGACTGCTGAAACAAACAAACAAACATCAAATTCCATCAAACATCTCAGTGATTGAATTGTGAACTGGAGCTCATCAGAAATTGGTAGAACTATTGTGCATATCTGCACAGAAAGTCTTGTGCTACTGAGTTTCTTCTGATTGAAGTGAAATTAGCAGAAAAGTTGTCCATCAATTCCAAAGAGTAAACACTTGGCTTTGTGTTCCTCTGTTATTATTTGTGACACTGAGCCTCTTACATCTAATGATATCTCTGTCATGAGAAACCAGTAATGAGAGTGTTTATTGAAACTTGTATCCAGTCACAGTGTCTGGACATTTCCTCACAGCAAGCAAAACAGAGCATTTTTTTAAAAAGTATTGCATCTACATTGTTTAGTGTGAGGTAAGACACACTTTATACAGGATAGCTGTTATTCACTTTAACAAAAAAAAAAAAAAAAAAAAAAAAAAAAAGAATCAAAATTTATTATATAAAGCTTTAAAGTCATAGATCACATTCTCTTGAAAAGCAATGTACTGATTATTCTTTAAGTCATTGTATGGAATTCTACCTTATTGACAATCATGTCTTGAAATCATAGTTGCGATTGTTGGTATGGTATATCTATAATCTTAAAAAAATGGTGCATTATAAGCTACTATCTGAATTTCAAAGCTTTATCTTTGTATTACAAAATGTATTGATAAAATGCAGAAATATGCATGGCAGAAATAAATATAATGAGTACACAAGCAAATGTGTGTAATGTAAAAAGTAAATGTAGCAGAATGAAGCTCTTCTTCCCTCTTCCCTTCTTATTCCTTCTCTTCCCTTCCAAGAATGATACAGAATAACTGTCTTACAGTATAGTTTTGTACTCATATTTGACTTTTTGTTGAACTTTCCATTTGCTTTTTCTCTAGGCTTTCTTCTTCACCATGACGTGCACCTTCTAGCAATCTGTTTCTTTTTTTTTTTTTTCTCATTTGTAAAATTCACAGTAAAATATACTAAATTATACTTATTGAAATTTTGTTCTAATGGCCTTAAACATTTGATCAACTGCTGATAATATCTGTTACTTTGAGCGTTATACGTGTACAAAATTGTAGGAATAACAAAAATATTGCTTCAGAATTAGGATAATACACTTGAAAGTCCAAAGGAATATACTCCAGAAACATTATTGTGACATACTTGGAGACTTCAGATATGTTAGATTTCTTTGTTGGGATCCAAAAAAAAGTGGGGTGCATTGCTCCTTAAAGACAAAATTTACATGTTGCTTTATTGATGAACAATTTACGAGCTTGGCTGGATATTACCTGGCATCAATTACAGTTCTTGCAAGGACCTAGCATGAATTTACTCACAATTAATGAGGTGTCAGCAAAGTTGAAAGAAATGTATTGATATCCAATAGCAAAGTAATCAAATTCTTACAAGGCCAAGTAATATGAACATCTTTTCAGAGTGGTTTCATCTATCTTAAATGCCATAAACAGATTCGCTACTCTTCACAAAAGGGAAGGAAGAGTGCTAGAAGGCACAGTGCTAGGAATTTTCGAATACTGAATTAAATGCAAACAAACTGAACTTGTGAAAATGAAAATGTAATTTTTAAGTAATGATGTTGGAGATGTATGCAGTTAGTTAGATATGCAGACATAGACACTTCTTTTTAAAAAGTCAGTTTTGAGTGAATGTGCTTGGGGACTCTTTTCCTTTTATTTTTCTCCTTTTTTTTTTTTTTTTTTTTTTTTTCTCTCTCTCAACTGCAGTCCAAATCTTCCACACTTTGAGTGTTCTGACCATGATGTTCTAAAACAGATTAGTAACACAATTTCAGTAACACGGCCATGACTGCTGTGTTTGTAATAAATTCAGTGATACAAATAGGCATTAAGTGTGCTCTAGACACTTCCAAGTACCAGCACTGTAACTAGCTGTCAGATTATAAGGAGGGGCAAGAAGCCAACCATTTTGTCATCTGATTGCTCCAGCTGGAACCATTCTGGACAAGTAGATGACACAGACCTTCCAGACACTTCTGGGAATGAGAAGTACTTGAATAGAGGATTTTGTGTCTCAGTTGTGGATTTAGATAACCTAATTTCTCTCCACAGTACTGTTGAGTTATATAGGGGCTTTAAATCCAGCCTGTATCTTAACTACTCACAGACCCCTATGACCATCTCATTCAGCCATCAGTCTATCACCACCATGACTACTAAACCATGTGCTGAATTGAAGCACTTGCACATTTCTTGAAAACCTCTAAGGGACAGTGACTCCACCACTTTCCTGGCCAGCCTGTTCCAATGGATTAACACTGAAGAACACATTATTATTAAGAAGATAAATTACCAGTGCAACACCACTGAGAAAAGACTAAATTCCACCTCAAATCAACCTCCTTTCAGGAAGTAGTAGAGTACTATGAGGTCTCCCCTGAACCTCCTCTTCTCCAGACTAAACAATCTCAGTTCCCTCAGCTGTTCCTCACAAGAATTGCGCTCAAGACCATTCACCCACTTTGTTGCCCTTCTCTGGACAAACTCTAGGGCCTCAATGTCTTGTAGTGAGAGACCTGAAAGTGATCCTGAGGTGCAGCCTTGCCAGTGCCAAGTACATGGTAATGATCACTCCCCTGCTCCTACTGACTACACTATTTCTGGTACAAGCCAGGATGCCACTGAACTTCTTGGACACTGTTTAATTTTGGAATCAATATTACTACTAAAATTTTGAAGGAAAAATTTTGCAAACACAGGTATTTGAGTCAACTACTACCTAGTGTGAGGAGATAAAAGAGTTTTAAAATAAATTAATAGTTAATTTTTTTCTTAGTTGTAATCACAGTGATATTCCCATAATTGAAACTCATTTGTCACATATTTTTATTTGCACTTAAGTGAGCTCATTGAAAAAGAAAATGCTTTTATGAAAATTATTGCTTGGAAACACTCATGAGGAAAAATATTACTCTGTCTTAATAGACTTTATAAACAAATCTGAAAGAACTGCATAAGTAATTGGGTCCATGAATTCTCATTCTTAATGTAAGGGCAAGATACCTTCAGTGTAACATAACTTCACTGTGGGTAATGAGGATAATAATAATAATATTAAATTGGGAATATTACTAAAATGTTTATGAGAATGAAGGCATGTTGCAAGTGTACAAATGCATCAAAGTTGCCCATCTGTTTGAAAGTAATACTATGTAATGGTGCACTAAAATTTCCTGATAAACTACAGCTTTTATTTTCCTCCAATTAAAATGGAAATAAGAAAGAGATTCTTTGCATATGCTGGATCATCAGCTTAAAATGTGTTGCCCAAATATCTTAAGCTGTTTCATACAAAGATTAGTTTTTAAAAGTGAACATACAATTGATTATACTAGAGTATGTATTTCGTTGTGAAGAATCATGTAAAAAATTCTTTGATATTTAGTATTCCTATAATGAAATTTTAACTAGCTCTCGGTGCCTCAGGATATTATTGAGAATATGATAATAACTCTCAGTAGGATTTTCCTTGCAAACAATTTTTCATGACACGTTAAATTAAATGTCTTAAATGAGGATTTGATTACTTCAAAATTAACACAGTTTTTTAATTTATAGTAATTTGACATGAATGAAGAAACACATTTGACAATTCAGATATATGTCCAATGGAGTTAAATAAATAAATGATTTCCTAGGGAAAGATAATAAGTTATACTTGGGTAATAAATATAGAAAGCTTCAGCTCTTTAGATTAAGATGAGGATGTAATGTTTGCTTTCAGAAATCTATACAGAAATCTACAGAGTATTTTGTATAATAACTTTGAAGTGTTCGAGATTATCATGGACCTACACAAAGAAAATCTAGAGAAATGGGAAATATTCCATTTTATCAAACTAACTAACTAACTAACTAACTAACTAACTAACCAATAAAAAGATCTGCATTCTTTCTTCACAAAGTATTTGTGTTGGTAATCAGCTCAGTTTGCTTTACTGTTACAATCTGTGAAGACCAGTGAGTTAGCATTCATATATTTCCTCAGTGGTGATCTCAAACTTGAGAACAAAAAGAGAGAAATTCTTACTCTACCTAGGCTCCTTCAGTCCTTACATCCTTTTCCAAAATTTTCGTATGTTCAAAATGGATTGTGCATCGAATTATCTGATACCATGTTGGCTACAACCATTAAAGATGAGTACAAAATACAATCCTACATTTGTATTATTTTTAAATCCACCCAGTAACAAAATTGGACCACTGCAAACCAAAACATCCCTGTACTTTTCTTTGTTTTTCTGTCTGTCTGTCTTTCTATCAATCTATCCATTTTTCTCCATTAGTTGGAGACAGATGTGTAAAAAATGAATCTAAATATACTTGTGCTCCTGACTGAGAAGTATAACCCTTCAACAACATGATAGAAAATTGCCAATGTAGTTCACTTATTCAGCAGTTTTGAGCAAAGCTGTTAAGAACACTGAGTTGATTGATCTGCTTCTTGTAAAGACAACTAAGAGTAAAAACTGGGGAAAGTGCAAATGAAGTACAACAAAAAAGCTAAAACTTTATTCTACTCTTTTATTTCCAGAAGTAATCTGCAGAGTATGTATGGTTATATCACAGGAATTAATTAGGCTGATGGACATTATGTGAAGTAGTAAAAAAATTGCATATGATACCAGTGTTATTTCTCTGACTTATTTTATTGAATTTCATACTCTGTACTCAGAAATCATATCCACTGCAATATACTGAGCTTAAGAAGAGCAGCAGTCAAACAGATAATTGGTGCTGTTAATACGTATTCTATGGATCCTGAATTTTGTTCCTCTGGAAACTCTGAAAAATAAAACTAATTTGGGGCATTTGAGTGCATCGTTGCCAGAGCATTCAGTTAAAAAATAATCATTTCCTCTTATGTGCTGCCTGGCTGGGTGCCTGAATAAAAACCATTAGTGTCTTCTTCCCTCCTCACAAGTCTAGACGATTCATGCCTAAAGAGGAGGATAAGCAGAGGAAAGGACGTTATTTCAAAGTAATACAGCAGAGAGAAGTTGCTTGTAATAAATCATTTTAAAAATGTGTTTAAAGTTACAATTATAACACTACTAAAGTGTTTAAAGTTACAATTATAACTTTACTAGTTACAAGTAGCAACTGTTTTCTACTGGCTTTGAACTGTGAAATACATTATAATTCAAAACACATAATTTAAAATAGTCTTCTTGAGGAGCTTAGATTTTAATGAGGCCATTTCAGTCAATATTCCTAATCTTCAATCAGATTTTTCTCATCTGTCTAAACTGTCTTTTGAAGATCTTTTCTTCAGATAAACATCTGTGGGTTACTTGTTTTGTTTTGTTTCACTTTGTGTTTTTTTTTTTTCCACTGGGAGAATAATAGAATTGCAGATATTCAGAAGTTGAAAGCATACAGGCCAAGAAAAACATGCCTAAAAGAATTCAAGTGGTAAAGTTGATAGCATATTTATAGATCTCAAAATACAATTTCTTCCCTCTTCCCCACTCTTCTCACCCCCATCCTCCCACTTCCTATACATGCACATTTCACCAGTCAGATACCAAAAACAAAGTTTCACAGCTGAAAACACAGCTAGAGCAGGAGTGCTGTCAACTGTCTCTCAACTTATGGTCCTTGTTTGTTTGTCTGTGAGTAGACCTCTCCTACTTTCTTCCAGCAGGGCTACACTTATTTTCTCTTTGAGGGATTACAGCTCCTCTGTTCTATGTGTGTTTTGTAGTTAATGCTGGTACTCAGACAGAAGAAGTTGCAAGAAAAATACCTTCTCAGAAAAGGAAAAGTACACTGAGACCAGTTAAAGTCTTTTGAGTAATTTTTTTTTTTTTTTTTGTAAATTTGCAAGAAATATTTTTATTTTCAAAATGCTAATAAATACCTGTCAATTGAAATCTAGCGCTTAAAATCTAATTCCAGAAGTTCAAAGAAATTTTCCAAATTTTGAATATTTAACTAAATAATGAACACAACTGAGCATTGTGCGTAGGTCTGATTATATAATTTATTTACTATACATAAGATAGAGATATGGAGAAGTGCAAGTAGAATGATAACAACAAAAGTTTTTGCTGTTGATATGAATATCATCATTATTTTTTGATTCAAAGGAAATGACTAGATTATTTATCCATACAGACCAACTAATAGTCAAATTTCTGTTGTAAATAGAAAATACTTATTCATTTTCCCCAGATAATAAGAAAACACTACTATTCCAGGTTGTTTTTCAGGGAACTTTCATTGAGAAAGGATATTATTATGCAAAACAGTAAGACTCGTGTTTCTTACCAGGAAGACTTAATGTCGCAGAATAACAAAGTAAGAAGACTTAAGTCAAAAAAACATTACCGACGTAATGTTGACGTACAACACAAAGATTTATACTTTAATAATTGTTCTATAATATAGAAACTGAAGATTAAATAAGTTGCCCTGATTTAAACTATCTCTTAGAGAGTTATTGTAAGCAATAGCAAGTGTTCTTTGCAGCAAATATCTTTCATGAATTTTGTGAACTAATTGTATCACTTTTTCCCTTGTTCTACTTGTCTACTGAGCTACATAAGCATTGGAAAGTGCTAACTGAGATTTAGGTTAGATATCAGGAGGAAGTTTTTCACACAGAGGCTGGTGACACACTGGAACAGGTTGCCCAGGGTGGAACCCCATCCCTGGAGGCATTGAAGACCAGGCTGAATGTGGCTCTGGGCAGCCTGGTCTGGTGGTTGGTGACCCTGCACATAGCAGGGGAGTTGAAACTAAATGATCATTATGGTCATTTTCAACCCAGGCCGTTCTGCGATTCTATGATTCTATGAAGAAAGGACATAATCATGTCATTCTAGCTGCAGCCAAAATGATCTAATCCAATGAGCCTTTGCTTGAAAATAAATATTCAGGCACAAACAAGCAACCAAGAAGGCAAACAAAGAGAAAATCTTAGAGGGTCAGAATTTAAAGCCATAAATCAAATGGTAAGTGAATTGTACTTTAACAGATGTGAGAAGGAAGGAAGGGGAGGTTCCAATGAAGCATGAATTAAGATATTTCAGTCTGACTTAAAGGAAGGAAACACATTCTAAAACTATGTACACAGTAAAAAATATATGAAATCAGATTTTGTTTATTGCTAAGATATTCAGTAGGAAAATTGCATATATTTCTTTTGAAAAAAATATCAGCCATACCACTTAACTAATGCATTATGCATTACGTATCTAAAATAAAAACAAAAATAAAAACAAAAATAGAAACAAAAACCATTGGATCTAACCATCTGAAGGTGATTTAATCACAACAGACTTTCTAGGTATTCTAATATTTTTTTTTCTATGTCAAATAGAATTCAAAATGATTGTTCTTTTTGCAGTTACTTTTAATTTCAAAGTGTCTACACATCTAGTCATGCTGTTCCATAATCACTGTATCTTTCCAAGTAAGCTAAGTATTTCCATCTTTGACTAAAATGAGAAAAAATAAACTCTCTGAAACAGTAATAAATTTCTTCATATGTTTGTGACCTGAAGAATTATCACATTTTAATTACTGGGCTATTTTCTTACAGAAGGAGCAAAACGGATATCTGCTCAAGAGAGAATACAGAGAAAGCAATATAACTTGAAAATGTCATTACTTATTTATCATCTCCAATACTCACCTCAAACTAGGATGAAACTTCCTTTTCTAGAATGAGCAGTATCTCAGGAAAAGGAATATATTTATTCATCCTTCTTTGCTTTATATTTTTCATTTCATTATTGAACCAATTATGGTATTACTACTCTTTTTATCATTCAAAATGTATGTGTTCAGTGCTTCTGAGGGCCTGGAAATATTTTTTTCTTTCTGATATTCCATTTCTAAAGGTTAAATATCAGTTCAAAAAAAACTTATTCTCAAAATCTTCACATATGAAGGGTAAAAATCTAGGTCTTTTTGAACAATTAAAAGATCTAATTTTAGGGAAACATATGCTCAGTTGTTTCTGAAAGTGAACCTAACTGTCACTTTTGAAGAGTTTGTTTTTACTATGCAGTACATTATTAGGGGAATGAAAAATAAACTGTAAAGTCATTTTTATTAACAGTAAATTCACACTTTCATGAGTTTTGGAAATCTATCATCTAAATCTATCATTTAAACCATCTAAACAAAACCAAGCCAACAAGTCTGATTGCACATCTGCAGTTTTGAATTCTTTATTTGAAATATTTTCATTTTATAGAGCTGGCTTGTTTTATTTTTCTAATATAGTTTATCATGTGTAATGAAGAGTGTTTTATTTAAAGATGTACAGATTTTCTTCAGCCTGAACAGACTTTATTGTTGTGTTCTACAATACAGAAGTTTGACATCACATATTCACAGAGTGTTTGAGATTGGAAATGAATCTTAAAATAGACAATTTCAATCCTACTGTTCAAGTAGGGTCGGCTTTACCAGGTTGCTCAGGACTGCGTTCAGTTGGGTCTTGAATATTTCCACAGATGGAGGCACCCCGAGCTCTTTGAGCAAAAAGTTTCAGTATTCAACCACATTCACAGTTAAAAAAAAAAAAAAAAAGTGTTTACCTATGTCTCCCTGGGACTCACTCCAATAAGCCTTTCATGTTATACTTTCAAATCAGGTATATAGACATGGAAGTATGTTTCATTGCTTTGAATGGAAACAAGTTACTTAGCACTAAATGTTACTTCAGGCTGAAAATATGAGACTACGGAAGTCTTTGGAAGTAGGTTAATTGATCATAGCAGTGAAGTTTACAGAAAGAAGTTAGGTAGCAAGCATCTGATTTGGTGAGGTAGCATCACTACATCCGGAGTGCTGGAAATGATGCATGAATTATCTTTGGTTCCTACTCTAGAGAGGAAAAGGTAAGACTAAAAAAGTAAAGACAGATGTGCCTCAACTGTAGTAAAATCCTAGAAAGGTATTTTTGAGATAAGAATTTTTTGAGATCAGGATTTTGATGACCCCATTCTGAGAATTATTGCTTGAGTTTCCTTGAGTGCTACCACAAAGGAACCGCTCAAATAATATTTGTGAAGGCACTGTTTCACAGTGAGTCTAAGAGAATATCCACATAACATAATTGTTTATAATGATCATTATTAATACTGATATTTCCACTCTCACCTGCTGGATCATGTGAGAAAAATACAGTACTCTACACTCTGGTTTAAAATTTCATCTTGCCAATATATTTGAAATTCTAAGCATATGAACACGGAACAAACTTCCTGGTAAGTATCAAGTCCAAGACATTCTGAGAAATAGTATTATAAAATTTGCCTATCCCTAAAAGAATACAATTATGCAGACAAACAAAAAGTGAATAGGAGAAATGTGACTAACCACGATCAAAGACACTAACAAAGAATCAGCCAAGTTTTGCATTGCCTGATTCAAGTCATTAGCCACAGTATAGTACAGTCAATTGCTGACTATAAACAACAGATAACAAATCACATTATCTAATGTATTAATAGTATTTGTCTCATCTGAGAAGCTGAAATATATCTGTTTTGAATACATTCCGGATTTAAGAGCTTTATAGGAAAAAGTTTGAGTGACTAGCTGCCTTCTTTAATATATGTTTATTATGCATTATGTTAGAGTAAATGCAAAAGCTTTGGTTCTCTGTTTTACTCCATTAAGAAAAGCTTCTGTCCATTTCTCTTTCAGTAACATCTTCCTGCCTGCTTTTGGATGTCACAGGCAAGGACTTTGCTGATGAAGTGATTAAATGATGTGCAGTCTGCCCTTAGCAGTGAAGGTGATAATTACACAGAGAACAGCAACTAAGGAATAAGGATGCTCTCCTGGAGCAGGTCTCAGAATAAAAACATCAGCTGCGTGCTGCTCTCAATAGCACTGAGCCTCTCTTCATTACTGCCCCATCACTCTTCTGAAATTGATCCCATTTCATCCACTTTAATGAAGCTTAACAAAAAATGTCGCTGAAGAATTTCAATGTTATCTTCTCTCTCAGTAGCTTTCTCTACTGAAAGTAGCAGCTTCTGTTCAACAAAGTATGAAAAGTGAAATATCTACAAAAGTCTAGTTTTAAAGTTTTAAATTTTCTTCTATCAACCAATATAAAATATATATATATATAAATGTCCACATCTTCCTTCCCTCCTTCCTTCCCTCCTTCCTTCCTTCCTTCCTTCCTTCCTTCCTTCCTTCCTTCCTTCCTTCCTTCCTTCCTTCCTTCCTTCCTTCCTTCCTTCCTTCCTTTCTTGTAAGCATCAGTCCTTTCTATTTCTATTTTCACTCTTCCTTGCTGTTCTTAAACTCTCTGAAACAGAATAAGTGCTTTGTAAGGTAAGATGCAAATCTTCATAAACAAACAACATTATCAATATTAATATTAAATAGCTTAAGACAACAGTGACAGAGTTATCCTAGATAAATCTGTATAAAATTCTAGGATAAATCTTGTTTTATGTACAAAAATTGGGAGTAGTTTTCAAAACCAAATAGTCTTACGATGATTCTTCATTACCTGTGTTGTGCTATTTAAATAATAATAATGGTAATAATAATAATGATAATAATAATAAAGGTCTCTTGTTCAGAGGGCATCTGAGAATCTGAGCAATCCCTTAAACGTATATCTTATAAAATATTTATAATTAATTCTGTCTTGGGATCTTGAAGTTTGCTCTCTCCCTGTGATGCAGATAAGAGCCATTGCACCATTTCATTGTCCAAGGATGAAATTGGGATAGTGTTTGCACAAGTACTTTTTAAACATCTACAAATCATTTTACACCAGCAGTCCACCACAATTTATATAGAACAAAGAAAATGAGCTTGAATTAAGAGCTAAGAAATACACTAAGTTAAGTATAGCTCCAGGATAAATGTTTCTGTGCTTAGTCATGTCGTTCGTTATGCCAGCAGACAAAAATAGAAGATGATGCACACATATGTACCATTGTTTTGATTTATAAAACACAATAGTGCTAAGACATGTTATTGTGTAAAGACCCCCAAGAATTCATACTGTCTGGCTCTGAGTTCAAACTTTTTCTTTTAAATCAACAATCTTCATGGTATGTTCTATATTAAAATTCCTGATTTAGCTTTATAAATATGATAACCGTAACAGCAATTAGAACCACAAATGCTAAAGTTGAAATTGGCGGATATGACCTGATAAGAGCCAATCCATTTACTAGATTCAGCATTTTTATTGGTGAGATTTTTAGATCATTTGTCTGGATTATACATCTGTAGCCTGATTCACAGATTTTTAACTTCAGTAGACATGTAGAATTCCTTTCTACTCAAATTTTAATTTATGCCCCCAGAATTATTTTATTTTATTTTATTTTATTTTATTATTTTATTTTATTTTATTTTATTTTATTTTATTTTATTTTATTTTATTTTATTTT